>NW_004949105.1:4850620-4858545 GCF_000317375.1 Microtus ochrogaster | reverse complement strand
AGCTCCACACTGTCTGTGGGGAGATCCCGAGTCCCCAGCCCCACACTGTCCATGGGGGAGATCCCGAGTTCCCAGCTCCACACTGTCTGTGGGGAAGATACTGAGTTCCCAGCCCCACACTGTCTGTGGAGGAGGTCGTCCTGAGTTCCCAGCCCCACACTGTCTGTGGAGGAGGTCGTCCTGAGTTCTCTCTTAGACATATTGCTGCATTCATGTTCCCCCACCTGCTAAGAAACTGTGGAGGATGTCTGTGAGGCCAGCCCAGGAGGTGTTTTCAGAGACGTTGTAGGAAATCTTCAGCCCTCTGTCCCCGTACACATCAGGTCTCAAGGTTACCCCTGGAAGGAAAGAGCACCACCTTGGTTGGTTTCTCCAAGTGCTCACTTATACTGAGCCCCGGGCCCTGAGGCTATCCAGTCTCACACAAGTCCCAACCACAGGTAGATGCATCTGACATGGAACCAGTTCCTCACCCTCCTGGGCGGGAGCTGCAGGACAGGCACCCTCTAGCCAAGAAAGCTTGGCAGGGATGCTATAAAGAAGGGCCCAAGGCCTCTGAGGACACAGGTCCTGGGGCCCTGCCCTCTGAGGAATGCAGCACAGTGGGCGCAAAGCTCTCTCCTATCCCTGGGACTCTGGATGCCCAGGCCCAGTAATAGTGCTACATGCTCCACAGGGGACTCTGGGTCTGGGGGAGTCATGAACAGGATTGGTGCAGTGGGTGCTAGCCTCTGGGGAGTGCTCCCCACTGCCTGCAGGTGGGTGTCTAGGGAAAAGGAATCTAAACACACATCAAGTTTTTCACTTGGGACCCAGCGTAGTGGCCCATGTAATCCCAGCACTCCGAAGGCAGAGGCCAGCCTGGTCTACACAGAGTTCCAGGACAGCCAGGGCTGTCTCAAAGGATTTTCTCTTGGGCGCTGGAGAGGTGGCTCACTGGCTAAGAGCACAGGCTGCTCTTCCACAGGACCCAGGCAGGTTGGATCCCCAGCACCCACATGGCAACTCATAACCGTCTGTAACTCAAGTTCCAGGACAAGCTAGGTACACATTTACAGGTGTACAGACAGACATACAGGCAAAACACCCATGGTCATTAAAAAAAATACCTTTCATTTGTGCTGCAAGATAGCTCAGCAGGTAAAGGTGCTTACCCCCCAACCTTGATGACCCGAATGTGTTGCCTGGAACCACACAGGAAAGAGAGAACCAACTCCCGAGGGGCTGTCTTCTCATGACACATGTACCGCGGTGTGTGCACACACACATGTACACCCGCACACACAAGTAAACACAAATGTAAGAAATACTTTTAAAATACTGCGCTGGTTCTAATTAAATACAAACTCATTGTAATAGGCTAAATGGAGGGGGGTGTCACCGAGTCCCTTGCTATCTGCTATCTGCTGAGTGTTGTCTTGGTTCTGCTAACAGATGGGATGTAAGGGGTTCTAGCTCACGGTGCAGACTCATGCGCAAGTGGCCTGGAGCCACCCTGCCCATCTCTGACTTTTTCTAGTGCTGGTTCACTCCCTCCTCCCTTTACATGAAGTCACTCATTCTTTCCACTGTGCTCAACGGGCCCATTCAAGTTGCTGGTTTTCTGTTTATGTGAGTCAGGGCTTTGCTGGTTTTGTGGGTGTCATGAAAAGAACAGCTGTACAAGATTTCAAGGGTAAAGGACTTGATTTTCATGTTTCTCAGCCTCAGATAGCAGGGTCTCCTCTCTCTTCTCATCAGTTCCATGGATTACTGAGAAAGGGGGAGTTTCCATCCCAGATCTTTTTCCTAGAACCTCCTAGACCTGCTCCCTTGCCTGCAGTCTCTTGTGTGTTCTTCCAGATACTCCACTGTGTGCATAAGCATATATATGAATGCATAGGCTTCTTGTCCCAGTGACCCTCCCTCCTAACCCCCTTTATTACTTAAAACTAAAGCCCAAATCAATCTTTACAATTTGGAGTCATTGTCCCTATTGGGAGGCTGTGGGGCTCCTGCCCTGGGTGTGCAGGGGAAGGGACTCTGCTGTGCCCTGTTGTGTGCTGCTCCAGGAGCATTGCCAACGCCTTCCTGATAACTTACCCGGTGACTTCAACTGGTCTTGGTAGTCTGGGGTATAGGGGTCGATGGTCTGCATCAGCACGTAGATGCACAAGGCGAAGAGCCCCGTCATGACCACGTAGAAGGCTGCATAGTAGAGGCTGATCCACACTGAAAAGAGAGAGTTGGAAGTAGCAGCCTCAGCTGTGACAATGCACACGGCACAGCCCAGACTCCCTTCAACTCCAGTACAGAGAACATAGCTGGCGCCATGCAAGGCACTCAAGTTACTGTGCCACCAGCACCTCTATTGAATTCTAGAACTTTCTCATCTAATTGGCATCTCCTGAGCTCTTTGACAACCTCTTACCCTTACTCTCTAGTCCTGAAGCTAGCTGTCTACTTCATCTCTGGTCATCATCATCATCATCTTGTTGTTGTTGTTGTTGTTCTTCTTCTTCTTCTCCTTCTCCTCCTCCTCCTTCTCCTTCTTCTCCTCTTCGTCCTTGTCCTTGTCCTCGTCCTCGTCCTCGTCGTCCTCCTCCTCTTCCTCCTCCTCCTCTTCCTCCTTGTCCTTCTCCTTCTTCTCACAAACAGAACTACAGGGCATGTTCATGGCCTTGTGTGGGCTCCTGTCACTTCCCTTACATCTTAGTGCCAACTACGTGTGTTTGGTGCACTGATCACTGTAACTACAGCTACCGTGGCAGGGTTCCAGAGCCCGTTCTGTACCCTGGAGTTGTTTCCCAGAGAAAGGCAGCTGTTGGCCAAAGTGACCCCCAGTGCATGGTTGCCTGGGAAGGGCCATGGCTGAGCATACCCGGACTGTGCTTGGAGGACCTGCCAGGTACTTGCCCTGTGTCCTGCAGAGAAGAAGGTTAAGGGACATGCTGGGCAGGCCCAGCTCCTGTGGTTCCCAGCCCTGCTGCTCAAGCATCAGTGGAAGGAGATGTTCTGACCTGGGTGTGAGCCAGGATTCATGGACTCCTGAAGACCCCTTTGATGACGTTCCTTTAGAGCCAGTCCTAGGGACCACAGCTCTCTGGGGCATGGCTTTGGACTTGGGCTACTGGGAAGTCCTCACAGCCGTGTTTTGAATGATTTCTGGTCATGGGCGCCACTGCCAAGAAACACAGTGCTGGAAAAGGGTCTCTGTGTTGTCCATGACTGTGGTCTTCATGGGAAGGTCTCTAAGAACATGGGATGCTCCTTCCAAATGCATGATGTGGGTATGGCTTTCTCCCAGTAAGTCTTTCTTCAGTGACCCAAAAAGTCACTGAAGGGCAAGACCAAGTCAGTGGAGACAGAGATGGTGGGGAGGGCACAGGCTGGAAGCCAGCTATGGCTTGACAAGGCATCTCTGGGTGGCCAACACAGCAGTGGCCTGTCTCAGAACTGTAGTTCCACGAAGACCTTGTCCTCTAATTGGGTTTGGCTGTGGTAGTGGCCGATGACTGTCACTGATTGTCAGGGGATTGTTAGGGCTGTACACACACTAAGGGATGATTGTCAGGGTAGTATATCCACTAAGGGGTGGATGTCCAATCATGTTTGGGAAGGGCCAAGAGGGGGAGATTTTCCATTGCAGGACTGACAGGGCCACTACAGGCTCCTACCTAATGTGGCTTCTGTCTGACTCTACCCTCCTGGGACCTGAGCTGCCACAGATAGAATCTTATTTGCTGCTTGTCCATCCTGCCTCCCAAACCCTCTTCTAACTATTCAGCTCATGGGTGTGAGCCAGGGCTCAGCATCTCCCAGGTGCAGATGAAGGATACAACCTTGCTACCGTCAGACTTGGTTCTCCAAGGGGGCAATGCCATGGAATCTCACATGAGAGCTACTGGTGGTAGGAGTTCCATGTCACACACAGAGTGTGGCCTGGGTGGCACGGTATGCCCCAAGTCACTGAGACGTCAGCTGTTCTCAGCCTGTGGACTCCAGCCCCCATTTCCTCTAAGTACCTCGTGTGCCTCTTCCCCTAAGAGTAACTTGTCCCGTTCCTTTGTTTCTGTCATTTCACTTGGCTTTTTCTCTCTTCAGCCACCAGACACTGAGGCCAGGTCCTCGGGTCAGGCTGAGAAACCATTCCAGAAAGTTCCGAGTGGCATTACAGTCATCAAGAAGGCTTGCAGGAGACTTGGCAACTAGGAGAACCTCCTGAGAGGATAGTTGACAATCCCAGCATCTACCCCAGAGCCCCATCTGCTGTCCCTTCTTCAGGTGACCCACTTCCTGGGATGGCCCCGGTACCAGCTCTGCTTCTGTGTTTCCCACTGGTATATGGCATCTTCCTGTTTCCTCCCTGCTCTGAAACTGACTACATTTTCAATGCAGCCACCACTGGGAGGTCTCAGGGTCTTGAGGAGGATGTGTCCTCCTTCTACATGAACAGTGTATGCTTCTCATGTGGTAGCATGTTCAAGCTGGGCTGAGACTAGCCGACTTGTTGCGGAGTTGAGTCATTAGGTACCACCCTCTGTGAGTCTATTCTCGTCTTGGTTCTCGAGGCCCCTGAGATGGGAGGTAAAAGGGCAACCAAAGTAGCCTTTAATATGTGCACAGACCTGAAGGATCTTGGACGGATCCCCATGTGGCTGCTGGGGGACCCCAAAGGGATAGTGCCTGGGGCTGCTGTCTAAGGAGTAAGGTGGCACACATCCTATATTCCCCAGTGATGTAGTCTTGCAATATCCTCACTGCACCCACCCACTTACACTCAAGCTCTGTCTGTAACTCCCATGTCCTGGAGAACCCGAGGGCCGCCACTTTTTGGGGTCTCAGGAATACTTCCTGCTTGTGGAAGAATACTCCATGAGGGGATGTCCTGAACAGGTACACAGTATTCCAATCTATGAGGACCTTTCTGTTCTTAGGGTGGCCCCAGTAGGAAGGGTCCCCCAGATGGCCACAGGGCAGCCATAAAAAAGGGACTCAGTGGACATATCTCTCTAGCCCACCTTGTCCACACTTGAGAATGACAGCGGCACAGGCCACTTCAGATGCAGCCTGGAAGTCAGAGAGGTCTCCAGATATGCCCAGCATGTTACAATCATGGCAACTCTCACAATAGAACAAATCCACTGAAGTAAATCCCTGCCTCCCCAATTATCTGAACAAGAAACTACCATAACTTGCTGTAACTTAAAAAAATATTAGTTTCAAAAAGAGCTTTAAAATGATGCTTCAAAATCATGGATGAAAAGTTGGAGTCAGTCTTGGACCTGTTTTGCAGGTGTTCTGGAATCTGAGCCTAGGGCCATCTGGTGACCCCCACTTCCTGCAGAGGTGAGGCATGGCCTGCAGTGCGTTCCCAGGTATCCCAGTAGCGCCTGGGTCCTGCTGGCTGCTAGCTCTCTGCCTCATCCCATGCCCCCCTTCACATGGCCCACACCTACCCCACCGTGCTGGGGTGCGACCCAGCATCTGCCCAGTGTCCGAGTTCCAACAGTAGTGCCGGAATTCGGCCATGCGCTGGCTGCACGACTTCTTCTCCTGTAGGGCTGCCATGTCCTCTCCTGCTGGCCTGGACTGGGCCCAGGGAGCGTCCTCTGAGGCTTATAGTCTCCCCTGCCTGAGGCCAAAGGCACTGGAGCCAGATATCAGTTCCCCATTATCAACTCTACAAACACAAGGGAGGCTTGGGGCTTGCCGGATATCTGCCCTCTACTGTCCCAGAAGTCAGCTGGTCCTTGGGATGCCCTTGGCTGACAACTTAATCTCCCCTGATTGGGTTGAAGGGAAGTGTTTCTGCTAAGAACAGCCTCAGCTCTCCTTCAGGAGGGAAAACACGAACTGGCACGTTCCAGGTCAAATGTCGCAGGCCTGAAATCTGCCATCCCGCCACTCAGGTCTCTTGGACCTTGAACTGTTTCTTTAAGACTCCCCTCCTCATCAGGGTGGGAGAGAAGTTGCCTGAAGTGTGCCCACAACTTCCTGGAGTGGTCCCACAGGCCTGTCTTTCTCGAGATGGTGGTGGGGCAGAGTCAACGGGAACGTCAGAGGGAGCTGGGTAAACAACGGTGAAGGACAGCATTGGGCAAAGGTGGAGGTACTGCAGGGAGGGCGCCTGTCTTCCAGTCTCTGCCATGAGGATAATGCTCTCCTGCCCTTTGCTGGAAGGAGGACCAGAGCACCGTTAAGATTCCTTGTGTGTCTGCAGGGAGAATCCCACTCGGGGGATCTGGGGACGCTCCCCGGCTTTGTGTCTTCTGTCCCAACTTCTTGCTGATGAGGTTCTGATGTTGGAGCTGCTGGGTGGAGCCTCTGCCGTTCTCATACCTTGATGGGCTGCTGACAGTTGGATGCCTGCAAAGGTTCACTCAAGAGTGTCCGTGGACAACACACGAGGGCTACAAATGCTGGCTTCTGTCTCCACTGGGCACTGGGTAGGTGTCCCTCTGCCACTGTCCTGTGCGCCAGATGGGAAGAGAACCAAATGCTCTGAATGTGCAATCAACTCAGGTTGAAAGCAGCGTCCCATGGCCAGATGTCTACTCCTGAAAGGGGAGGGTCGGCCAAGGAAGGGAGACATGCTCTATTCCTTTTCAAGTGTAGCTAAGACAAAGCCTGGCCCATGTGAGCGGTCACCATTGGGAACTTATTTTTGTCACATCTACGCAGGCTTTCCCTCCCAGTGACCGCGTAACCAAACTGGATTCTTGGGAAGGAAGACAAGCAACCCTGAAAAGCTGCTGGCTTTCATTTTGTGCACCCACCCCCATATGATTTAGTTGCCTGCAAACAGACGATGCTGAAATTTAAAAGGATTTACATCCTTGTAGCCTGGATGCTTCTACCTTCTCAGAGAAGTAGCCCTGTGCACTCTCTTTGGCACAGATCCTCTAACGATGTTAGGATTGTAAAGGCAAGTGAACAGCAGTGGCTGAGATCTCACCATTCACAACCTGTTGGTCCAGGGCCTATGTGTCGGTACATGACGGTGCCTGCAACCTGGGACCCATCTTACATGGGCCTAAAGGTGCCCCCATGGACCTGGATCCAGATGTGCAGGGTCTGGAAATTGCCTGTAGGTCTGGAGCCAGATGTGTGGGCACCTGAAGATACCTGTGGGGCTGGAGCTGGCATGTGTAGACCCAAGCCTGTGGATTGGCCAGGAGGGCCCTGAATGCACCTGGGCACCTAACCATCATCTGTTAGCGGGCATGGAAATGTTCTACATGTGAGCAAAACATGAGCCATTTCTGAACCTCACTGAGCTCCATCTTCCCACCTCCGAGTTTCTGGACCACACAGAGACCGTCAGAGTGACCCGACCATGTGCCTGTGGGAGCAGGGACCGAGATCTTGGTAGAGGGTTGTTTTCCCACAGTGCATTCCAGGAACTCAGAACTGGGTGCCTCACCAAACAGCTCCAGGAAAAGGAGCCCCAGACTCTACCCCACCTGGCAGTTGTGAAACCCCCCTCTCCTCCACGCATGGTGTTAGTGGCCAACATAAATTTCACGATTTTGCAGTGTTGAAAGTGGACTGAAGACACACGCAGAAGTTAAGAGCCCGGGCTGCACTTACAAAGGACCTCGTCTTGGTTCTCAGCATCCACATGGCGGCTCACAGCCATCCATAACTCCAGTCCCAGGGCTTTTGATTCCCTCTTCAGATCCCCATGGGCACATGTAGGGCACTTACATACATGTTGGAAAAATACTCAAATATATGAAAGAAAAATAAATATTTTTAAAAAGTGCCTGAATAGAAGAATGATCAAGCCAGAGTCTTACGTCTAGAAAAAAAAATCTTCAGAGGTAAGGGGAAATCTAGGCATTGTCAAATGGGAGAAAATTAGAGAATGTGCTGCCGGCAAACCTGCCCAAGAGGGTGGCTAGAGGGCCCAGTGGTCATGCCGCTGGGTCTGGGCGGCTAGA
>NW_004949105.1:4836431-4850397 GCF_000317375.1 Microtus ochrogaster | reverse complement strand
GGCTAGAGGGCCCAGTGGTCATGCCGCTGGGTCTGGGCGGCTAGAGAGCCCAGTGGTCATGCCGCTGGGTCTGGGCGGCAGTCTAGACAGGCTCTAGTGACATCACCAAGGGAGAAGGACTTCACGGGAAGCCACCCACGCTGTGCTTTGTCCTGAGCCATAAGCAAATGGAATCTTTGTTCTCCTGCCCCATCATTTAGCTTCAGCTACGGTTTGTGTTAGGGTAACCTTCTGGGCTCCATGCCTTTGGCTGTTGGAGAGAAGTAGAAAGATTTTAGGGCAATCCTGGGACCTTTTCAAGCTGAAGACAGAAGAACTCCCTTGAAGCTGTGTGAGCTTCAGACCCATGGGGAACAGAAATGGACAGTGGACAAAGACCATGGATGACTGTAAAGCCAGAGTCGAATTGAGGGACAAAATGCCAATAGATGGCCCGAGAAATCCACTGACTCAGCAGGGCAGTCAGCGATGCAGGCTTCTGGGAAGGGAGGCTCAGTGACGATGAGGAAATTGATCAGAAAGTCAATATCCATTGGACTTTGACAAGGAGGGAAAAGACCCAAAAAAGCACCTGCCTCCACCAACTGCTTCCACTAAACAGGAGCAGGCACCACAAAGAGAACACAGGACATTGAAAGGGTATCTTAGAGCTGGTCTTCCTTCCCTATGACCCAACTGGACCACTCCTGGTTATATTCATCCGCAGGACTCTAGGTTAGCATACCCCAGAGATGCTCACACATCGGTGTTTACTGCAGCTGTAGTCCCAACAGCTGAGCTATAGGAGCAGCCTAAGGGCTCAACAGCAGAGGAATAGTTAAAGAATATATGAGTTTTTTTTCATACACACACACACACATACGCATGCACACACGCACGCACACACACGCACACAAGTCCCTGACAGCACAACACAAATTTCCTCCAAAAAAAGAGTGTGTGCTGTGGTGTGGCCCTGGGTCTGACCATGGTGGGATTTGGAGCAAAGTATGCTAAAAGCCTTTTTACCTTGAGATCTTCTGCAAAACACACATGGGAACATTAGGCTTTCATCATACTATTTTGATGATGTTTTCCGTTAATAAAGTAAAATTGCAGATTATTTGTTCACAAGGTTTATGGGGTGTGTGAGGGAATGTGTGTGTGTTTATAATGTGCATGTGAGTGTATGTGTATTTACTGTGTGTATGTGTATTGTGTGTGTGTACGTGTGTGTGCACGTGTGTATGTGTGTGTGTATATGTGTGTGTGCACGTGAACATGTGCAACTTTGTGGAGCTGGTTCTTTTCTTTCGCCCTTACATTTCAACAAATGGTGCTGAAGTAGTTGGACCTTCATTGGAAAAAAAGCTTCAACTATATCCCCTACCTTTTCCAAAAATGAACTCAAGGTGGATCATGATCTTGAATGTAAAAGTGAAACTCTAACCCTCAGGAGAAGACAAGGACGGAATCTGTAAACCTAGGGTTAGCCAAAGAGGCCTTATACTCAACACCAAGAAAGGAATCTATAAGAAGAAACCTGCAAAGTGGACAGAACCACTTCTGCCCAACATATACAAAATAGAAACAAGGCTATTACCAGAAACGTGAAAATAGAGGGGAGGGGGACAATTTGGGAAGGAAATCAGTGGGAAGAGGAGGGGAAAACAGAGAATAATGGGGGAGGGAATATGTTCAGAGTACATTATGCATGTATGAAAATGTCACAGAGAGACTCATTGTTTTGTACAATTAATATATGCTAATAGAGAACATTACCAGGGCAGAATGAATGGCCAAACAAGGAAGCTTCCAGCCCTGTAAAGGACGTGGGTGTCTGGCTTCAATGGCTGCTGGTGGGAATGAGAGATAGGCACATCCCTGGGAGTCAGTTTGCCAGATGTTTTTAGATCAAACACATCTGCCCAGAACTACACTCTTGGACATTTATCCCAGAGAAGTAGAAATCCACAGACAAAAACACAGTAGCAGCCCAGACCTGGAGAGGATACCAAATGCCCTTCTCTTAATGCCTGGTTAGATCAGGGAGCATCTGCATGGATCATGGACCAATAGTCAGGCACAGGAAGGAAGGCGCTTGCTGTGGGCACCTGCCTCTACTTCTAGAGAATTTCCTGAGAAAGGGCCCTTGCTCAGACAGCACCCTTGCAGTAAATAGTACAGAGAGTGGACCTGTGGGTTCCTGGAGGGCTGAGGGTGTGGGAAAGGCTTTGTCTACAAAGGACAGCTCAGGGGTCCTGGTGCCATGAGTACCCTGAATCTAATGCTCCTGTGTCAGGTATCCACTATTACTGTTGAGGGACCCCCTCCTTATCTCCCCTCCTTTTCTCATGACCCCTCATCTGTGTGTACTCTGTCATTACCTCAAAGGTTTAGATAACAAGAATACACAGAGATGAGTTTGGGAGACACTAAAGACTGTCTAAATATTCTGGGCCAGGAACCGAACTTGTCCTACTTCGGTCGCCAAATTCTCCTCAGCCCCCTCCACGAGGGGCCTTCCTGGTGTGAAGGCAGTCTGGAATTCTTTAGCCCTAAACCTCTCCTGGTCCTGTTCCACGGCTTCCATGTAAACCACTCAGGAGCCTGTCAGAAATGGAGGCCTGAGTTCTGCCAGCCCGCTGAGCCAGGTGGAATGTGGATTTCAGTGCTCTGGGTGGCTCTGCTGACAAGGTACCTAGTGGTTGAGAACCAGGTCCCCTTGGGTCCTGATTGGTACAAGAATCAGATATGGTCTGTCCAAGGTCACCAGCTGCTAAGTGGCAGGGCTGGGACTAGCAGAGGTCACTTGGGGACGAGATATTGTTTACCTCAAATATTTACTTGCCAATCTTCCTGTCACAAGCCCTTGCTAAGAGGTGGGAGGTGAGAGAGGGAGTTGGCATTCACCAGAAGGTTCTCTTTTCTCTTTCGCAGTCACAACAGGAGACCCTGTCCTCACCTGATGCACCCTGCTGCCCCTCAGAGGAGGTGGGTGGGCTAAACGCTCCTTTAGCCTTCTGACTTGGGCTTTCATTCATTCTGCACGACTTCCCTTTCTCCTCCCTGTGAGTGCTCCCTCCCTGTGACTCCTCCTCAAACTGTCAGGAGCACTACAGATATGACAGTTGAGACCCCACGAGATGGTGACATGCCCTTACCTTCTTCCATTCCTGGGTGTGTCCTGGGTATGATTACTGTCTAAGCTGGGTCCTGAGTGTGCCCCAGATGTGTCCCTGATGTTCCAAGTCTGTCTCAGGTATGCCCACCTGAACAAGCTGTGTCCTAGGTGCATCCCCGGCTCATGTCCCATGAGTCTTCTGGCTTGACAGGGGACTCAACGTGAAGGTCGGTGGCTCTCCTGTGCCTGTCCTTGTCCTCTAACCATCTTGTGGCACTTCTTCAAGAAGACTGGTTGACCACACCATCAAGTGTCCGTGATCTCATTCACAGAAACTGCTCACTGTGGGCTCCCCCTCCCCATTCTGTTACCAGGAGGCTTCTGGCCTGCTACTCTCTTGAAGATAAAAAGGAAACACAGTGTGGCAAACAGCCATCTTTACAAATGGAGGCGGCTGCTGGGATTGTCTGCCCTCTACTGCAGACCCACATCCCAGCAGGACACAGACAGGTCCTGTGTACCTGCCAAGGCCTGTGAAAGACAGAACCGCTCCCCAGGGGCTTCCAGGAGCCTGTGGTGTGCCCTTCCCTTGGGAACATGAAGGCAGTACCCAGGGGGAGGGAGCCCAGCTGAACTCTAATCCGCTTAGGAACAGCTTAGGGGATTGTCTTTTTCTGGCACCTGTTTTGTCACCCCTAAGGTGTCCTTGGTGACCCCAGGACTGGGATTTAGCTAGATGCTTGTTAGCCCTGGTCTCCCTGGGCTTCTTAGAGGCTCCCCAAGCATCCTGGGATGCTACATACCTCCCTTGTCCCACAAGGGCAGGAACAGGCCACAGGCCAAGGGCATAGGGTCGGGCCTGCTTTAGATGCAGGTACCTTGAGCTTCACCTCAGCTTATGGGTTCTAACACTTGAAAGGGACACAAGACATCATCAGGATGGATTTCGGGTCCTTGGAGACTGTTGTGGCCAACTCTGCCTTCATCGCTGCCCGTGGCAGCTTTGACGGAAGCAGCACCCCCTCTTCCCGGGACAAGAAGTATCTAGCCAAGCTCCGGTTGCCCCCACTGTCCAAGTGCGAGAGTCTCCGTGACAGCCTCAGCCTGGAGTTTAACAGCCTGTGTTCAGAGCAACCCATTGGCAAGAGACTGTTCCAACAGTTCCTGAAGACAGATGAGAGACACGTGCCAGCACTGGAGCTCTGGAAGGACATTGAGGACTACGACACAGCCGATGATGACCTGCGGCCTCAGAAGGCACAGGCCATCCTGGCTGAGTACTTGGACCCACAGGCCACACACTTCTGCAGTTTTCTGGACCAGGGCATGGTGGCAAAGCTGAGGGAAGGGCCCGCCGGGAGCCAGGATGGCCTCTTCCAGCCTCTGCTGCAGGCCACCCTGGATCACCTGAGCCAGGCCCCCTTTCAGGAGTACCTCGAAAGCCTGTACTTCCTGCGGTTCCTCCAGTGGAAATGGCTGGAAGCTCAGCCCATAGGTGAAGACTGGTTCTTGGACTTCAGGGTTCTGGGGAAAGGGGGCTTTGGGGAGGTGTCTGCCTGCCAAATGAAGGCGACCGGCAAGATGTACGCCTGCAAGAAGCTCAACAAGAAGCGGCTAAAGAAAAGGAAGGGCTACCAGGTAGGGAGCCCGGCATGCAGAAGATGCTCTTGGGCTGGAGGGATGGGAGGATGTCGGCCACCCATCTGTGGAGGTCTACGTGGGCCTTAGCTACTGTGCGTGTATCCTGTCATTTGGACACTCCTCCCCCAACCCCCAGCTCAGGCAGCCACTAGCTGGGGAGTAGTTCATCTGCCCCACCCTGAGGAGCAGTTCCAGGGAGAGCCACTTGCTGTCTGGAGTGTGTATCTGGCTATCTCGAATTTTCTTCAAAGTGAGGCTCCTGTTGCGATTGCATGCAGGAGAAAGTGAGGCAGGACTCTGCCGGGGTAACATCACTTCGGCAGGCACTGTTGACATGAGGCAGAAACTATCTGTGATGCTGGGGTATAGGACTACTTTTTCCTGAACACAGGTTTCCAGGGGACAAGAATGGCTGGAGGACTTAGGCAGGCTGCTGGTATTTTAGTTCCTTCTTTGGTGGCGGTGGTGTCCCGTTAAGGCAGGATCAGTGAAAGCGGCTTATTGTCCAAGGAACACAGCCCCACCATACAGAATAGGTAATGCTGTGAAATTCTGAGGGGCAGACACCAGCCCCCAGCAGGGCCCCGAGACATTAGTGAGAGGTCAAACATTAGGTACAAACAGCAAGTGGGAGTTCCAGATAAATCCAGGCACCTCTACCAGGGGCCGTGGGGACCGCACCTCACTGTGGTCTAATGTTAATCTTCAAAGAAGAGCTTTATGCTCAGGCGTGGTGGCCCACGCCTTTAATCCCAGCACTCAGGAAGCAGAGGCAGGCGGAGCTCTGTGAGTCCAGTGGTCTCCATGGAGAGTTCCAGGAGAGCCAGGACTACATAGCGAGACCATGTCTGTCTGAGTTCTGGGTCACCCACACCTCCATGCAACCCAGTACAACGTTGAATCGTTTCTGGCTTCAGTGACCCGATGAGACAAACACAGAATGAACTGGCTCCACCCAGGGTCCTCATCCCTTCCACACTTGCCATGTTTAGATGAACAATAAAGCATGGTCTGCCGGAAACTTGGGCTGCACTGGGAGTTAGCGAGGATACAAGTGAGGACCGGATGGCGGTGGAATGAGCAAGGCGCAGAGAGAGGGTGGGTGGGGCAGTGATGGGGATGTCCTGGTGGACACCACGGCTATACCCCTGATGGATTGAATGCATGCTAGACTCCACCCATCACAAGCCTGCCCTGTGCTGTGCCCAGCATGCAGGCTGCTGTCCACAGTGCCTTCCTGAGGACTAAGGACCACAACTCTGCTTCTAGGGTGCCATAGTTGAGAAGAGGATCCTGACCAAAGTGCACAGTAGGTTCATTGTGTCTCTGGCCTACGCGTTCGAGACCAAGACTGACCTCTGTCTGGTGATGACCATCATGAATGGAGGTGACATAAGGTAATGGTGTCCAAAACTGGGGTTTGTTTCAACTAGGGCACACGGTTCATGTCCAGTTGGGCCCAGGACTTAGGCTGTATCTGTCATTGCCCATTCTTGGGTATCCCCGCAATTGTTGGGGACAGGTGACAGAGGGCACATGGTGCTGTGATGGGGATACCGGGGGTTGGGAGGGCTAAGAGAGTAAAATGAACAGTTCCATCAGTAGGGACAGAGACCTGGAAGACCAGCTAGAGACAACTCGCCTATGGCCTACATAGGAGAGTACCACCCCTGACGGTGCCTGGGTGGCAGAGCCTGACTGTGCTCTGAGGTTGTTCCTGCATCCTTGGGGAGGTCAGGTCACGACGTTCATTGGCTTGGTGACTTCACCACTCTTTCCCTCAGTTTCTGTAGTGAGGAGGCGAGCAGACCTGCTTTTCGTCCCGCCCGGCTCCCACACAGCTAGCTTTACACCCGAAATAACAACACACAAATTGTATACATTTAAACACTGCCTGGCCCATTAGCTCTAGCCTCTTACTGGCTAACTCTCACATCTTGATTAACCCATTTCTATTAATGTGTGTAGCACCACGAGGTGGTGGCTTACCAGGAAGATTATATCCTATGTCCATCTTGGGCCGGAGCTTCATGGCGACTGCCTGACTCTGCTTCTTTCTCCCAGCATTCTGTTCGGTCTATTCCACCTATCTAAATTCTGCCCTATCAAAAGACCAAGGCAGTTTCTTTATTAACCAATAAAACAACAGATAGAAAGAAGACCCTCCTACATCAAGTTTCCTGTTCTGTTAAAAAGAAACTAATAATAATGACAAGTCAGTGTCAGGAGGATGGAGCAGTGGGACCTTAGGGTAATTGGCACACCAAGTTAAAATGACAAGACTCTTGGGTACCTGGTGCAGGAGGCTAACACGGTGAGACCCTGGGGTGCCTTGGGAATGCCCAGTGTCACTAACGGGAGCTATGACTTCCAAATACCTGTGCCCCTCCCTCTCCTCTGCTTTATTGACATCACCGTTGACAGAGTTGTCTGCCTTTTCTTCAGATGAGTAATACGGGGGTTAGACAGCCAGTCTGCGAGAATCCTGTATGCTGGGAGATTCTAGCATGGCAGGCTGTTCTATCCCCCACCCCAGGGGCCTCTGTTTATCTTCCAGGCCCCTGGTCTGCCCCCAACCTCCCTGCAGCTTAGGTCATTCTAGCTGTGAGCTTCATTTCCCTGTGAGGTGTTGAGGTGGGACATGCAAGAAAGAGTGCAAAAAGGGACAGACCTCAGGGGTCCGCAGCGAAGGAGGGGCCGTCGTCAAATCCACCCAAGGGTTCGAGGTCTGCTGGAGCAGACCACAGGTGTACTTAGGGAGCTGGGAGCCGCTTGTGTTTAAGAAAATGAGGCTGACTCCCCTCCTCTGGCCCTGTCCAGGCATTGCTCTGGGGTCCGAAGGAAGAAGGCGTTAGGTAACAAGCTTGTATGTCCTCTAACAGTCATGGGAAAGGTGTGAGCTCTCTGAGGCCTCTAGTCCTGGGTTTCTCCAGGAGAACACTGATGCTTGGTCCCAAGGTGACCATGCTGTGTTGACACGCGTGTGCCCTGAGACCCAGGCTATTTCTGTGTTTACTGCCCTTAAGTCCTGGGGTGTGTGTACCTCCCGTGGTGTTTGGCCCCCAGGTACCACATCTACAATGTGGATGAGGAGAACCCAGGCTTCCCAGAGCCACGCGCCATCTACTACACAGCACAGATCATCAGTGGCCTGGAGCACCTGCATCAGAGACGCATCGTCTACCGCGACCTCAAACCAGAGAACGTGCTGCTGGACAATGATGGTGAGCCCTAGAGGGATGGAGGCCACAGCATCGCTAGCGGCCCACAGCATGGTGTCATCAGCACCTTCAAAAGTCACTGCAGAGGGGCCGAGTGGGTGTTAGGGTATAAAGGACCATGGTGTAAGCTGTGCGGTGTGTGTGTGTGTGTGTGTGTCTGTCTGTCTGTCTTTCTGAATATATGTGTTTAGCAGGGGTTACACGTTTGTGTGTAAGGTATGTGTGGAATGCCTACGATGTGTATGATATGTCTTTGTGGAGAGTGGATGTGTCTAGAGTGTGGTATTTATGTACATAGAACATGTGGAGTGTGTTTTCCTACTGTGCAGGGGAGCATTGCCGAGCCCTGGACTCACCTGGCACCTCTCTTCTGTGAAGTGAGTGTAACATCAGCTTGTATTTACTTTCAGGCAATATCCGAATTTCTGACCTTGGGTTGGCCGTGGAGCTGATGGAAGGGCAGGATAAGACCAAGGGCTATGCAGGGACCCCAGGTAAGACCTGAGATTGGGGGAGGGACCTGGAGAGGCTTTGCATCCTGGGACATCCTCTCTTCCAGAGCCAGCGGCAGTAGGGTCTCCAAGATCTAAGGTGGTAATACAGAGAGTGGGGGTTGTGGAGCGTGGCTCCCTTATCCCCTAGAGTAAACAGTGGCAATCAGGTTTCGCCCAGCAGCTCAAGAACTGTTTGTTCCCTGCCATGATAACCCCTACCCTGCCTTAGCAGTCTCGCTGGCTTACTGCCTCACCCACTGGGCAAAGCTGCCCCTTTGGCACCTTGATGGGCAGAGAGAATGCAAGGCTTGCACTCTAAGTGGCTTCTTGAGCATTGACAGAATGAGTTTGTCCAGGGTGTCTCATGGAAGAGCGGGAGTCATGGGGTCACCGTGTGGGTCATGTCACAGAGCATTGGGGACAGGTAGCACTTGCTAGGCATCAGTAAAACCCTGGTAGGTATCCACCAATGTGCAGGGTATGCACATGTGTGTCTCTGTGTGTGCATATGCATACCTGTGTGTACACACACTCCCACATGTATGCTTGCTCTCATGTGGTGTATATAGTTGTATGACTTGTAGGTGTGACCGAGTATGAACATGGATGCCTTTATGTCAAAGTACATGTATGGATGAGCATGAGCCTGTACATGCATGTGCATCTGTGAACACCTGTGCATATCTGTTTGTACATGTGTGTCTATATGCATGTATGTGTATGAAGGCACCTCTGTGTATGTATAGTCTCTGTGTGCATATATGCAATATGTATGTGTGTGCATCTTTACAAATGTGTCTTTGTGCATATACATGTCTATGTGCGCCTCTGTAGATGTACATATTTCATGTATGAACCTGTGAACATATGAGTGCATTCATGTGTGAACATGTACAGGCATCTCTGTGTGGATGCTCAGTGCCTGTATCTGTGCATATACGGGTGTACATCTCTGGATGTATATATGCTTTGTGTACATGCGCATATATGTATGATTGTGGACGTATCTGTGTTTAAGTGCGTGCACACTTGTGGCCGTTTGTGGTTTGCTTCCTTCATCATTTTCTTCAGAGGAAAGGAGAGACACAGCCTGTGTAGAGGAGAGAAGAGACGTGAGTCAGGTGGAGAGGGAGAGGATGCATGATCCAGGACCATGCTTCGTGGCTAGATGACCTCAGACGGTGTGCTTAATCTGTCAGAGCCCTGGTTCTAACACCACACATGGGCTCATGACGACACACCCGGCACTTGCATGAAGTAGACACACCTGCAGTTAAGTCCTTCCTGTCTCCACATTCTAGATGGTCATATTCAGGTTGTCTAACGGAATTTCTTAGATATTTTCCTTCTTCCCTGGGCTCTCTGGCTTCAGACAGTACCTATATTGGGATGTATATAGAGTGGAGGTATATATAGAGCTTTGGGTTACAGAAAGGTTCCTCTGTCACCAGGACCCTGTGCCTCAGGTACCATCTGAGACTGTCTTTGATGCCATGGTGGGCAGAGGGACAAGAGCTTCCCCCTACATTCTGGGGTACGACAAATCCATACTGGTCCCCAGGAGGCATGGTGACAGTCTAGCTTTGGGTCTCGGTTGCTGATGGGTGCTGAGGGCCCCGTGAAAGGCACAGGGTGACAGAGATCTGAGAAGAGGATTCTGGAAGCAGCGTGTCTTGGAGCCATGGCACAGCACCTGCTTTCATGGATTAGTTCAAACTCCACTTGGATCTCTTTGGTCCTCTGCAAGTACCAGATCCACTGAAGCAAAACCTGAGACCAGAAACTGGTCCTGCTCAGGACTGAGTATGAGGCCCGACTGGCCACTAGAGGGCACCATTGCCTGCCTAATCACCACCTCACTGAGCTGGCACTGATTCTTCAGGTGGATCCAGTGGCATCTCTACACTCATGGGAACCTTTGGCTGGGACTCCAGTATAGGCTGGAAATGCCAAGTTAGGAGGCAAACTAGAAGCTGATGTTCCAAAAGTGCTAACCAATGAGCACCGTTCTAGACAGTTCTCCGTGCTCTGTGTGCTCAGCTCAGGTCAAGGCTGTAGGTTGTGCATGGGAGAGGGCCTCTGAGTACAAGAAAAGTGCCTCTGTTTTCTGCTTCCTGCCTCAAGGGGGCAAGTTCGTTACAGGGACAGCAGAAATCCTCTTGCTCCCTCTTCCAGTAACTCATGGGTGCAGGCTCTGCTGTAGCAATGCTGTTTGCAAAATCCCAGACTCTGAAGACAAAGGGTGACATGATCAGGGTTTCGCTTGGCACCGCTGGGAGTGGCGCTGAGTGAACACTGGTGATGTCTTGGAGTGGAGAAGTGGCGTGCATGGCTGCGGGAGGAACTGTCAACAGCACATCTTCCAGAAGGGCTAATCCTCCAGGGGCCCAGGAACAATTTCAAAGATGGGCGGTAGGAGACGGTTTAGACACTGTGTTGTAGACCCTGGGCATTAGCATGTGTGCTGTGTGGCAGGGGGTTGAGACTTTTAGACAAATGTCCGAGTTGTGACCAGACAGCTAGGAGGACTAGGGAGGGCATGTCTGTCTAGAAGGCCACACAGCAGCTGTGTGATCAGGCGCTGTTCTGTGAAGCCAGACTAGTGGCTCTGCTTCCTCTGGTCTGCACCGTCCTCAGCAAGTTCCCTCCTTGTTATCAGGCTGCTCCACACCTTGCTGAAGGCTGAACGTGATAGGTGTGTGCCCTGCTCTCGGTGGGGCTGCGAGAGAGCCCAGCTGTGGCTTCCCTGTAGGTGCTAAAAGGAGACAGAGTGTCTGAGGAAGGCGTAGGACTGTGACCTCAGGGTGTCCCTCGGGCATTGTCGCTGGCCCATCATGGGGGCACGGCTCTCACTTCCACGTCCTTCTAAGAGGAGAGGGGTCAGAAAGCCACAGCAAGGTCTGTCTGCATCTGTCTACCCCAGAGTTGCACGCCGTATGCTGTTCTGTTTGCATCGTCCTGAGTCTGCGTGGAGGGGAAAGGAGGCTTCATATTACACACGAGGACTGAGATTCCTGACCGTGGCAATGCTGCCCCTAGGAAGATTTGGTTATGTTGGAAAACATTTTTGGTTGTTACAACTGTGGGCATCCAATGGGTAGCGGCCAGGGTTAAGTTCAATTGTCCCTCAGTGACAACAAAGAGGTTTCTGTTCTCAAAATCACTGGTGGTGAGACCCCCCGGCGGGGGGAGGGGGTGAATCATGAAAGCTTCGGTTGTTCTGCGATTGCTCGGTAGGGACCATGCTGTGGGAAAACAGCTGCGTCTGAAACCTACATGTGTTCATGATGGCAGGTTTCATGGCCCCCGAGCTCCTCCGAGGGGAAGAATATGACTTCTCTGTGGACTACTTTGCCCTGGGGGTCACATTGTACGAGATGATTGCAGCCAGAGGACCCTTCCGAGCCCGAGGAGAGAAGGTAGGTGCTGCCTGGCAGGAAGTCCTGAAAGGGTCCATTCTGGGGCAGACGTGGATGGGTGGGCTGTGCCAAGGACTATATAAGCAGTGTAGGCTCTGGGGTGTAGGCTCTGGGTGATGTTCTGTCCCAAGGCCTGCCAGTTCCTGAGACCTGTAGGTGGCGTTGTTGAGGAATTCTAAATCTGCCCTTTCACACCAGAGGCAGCAGTGGCAGAGCAAACATGCACTAGCTAAGACTGGCCAGGTCTCCCTGTAAGATAGCGGGCATTAGGCCCTTCTGGGGCAGACTACACAAAGGAGGCCACTGGTGGGTCCCTAGCTAACTGTGGCCATCAGGCCACTGCTCTTGGGACTTTGAACAGCACCCCGGGCACTCTCCCTGCTCCTCATTTTTGTTTACACAGAGGCCAGAAGCCAGGGACCATCTCCTGTGTCTCAGCAGGGACAGGGTCCACCTGCTTGTCACTGTCTTGTCCTTGCCTGAGCTTACAGCTCTATGCTGTCATGTGATCCTGACCCCACCTGGAGTAGGGTCTCAGACGCCTAGGCCTCCATGGTGAGAGGTGGCAGGCACTGGGACAAGCTGTGCACTCTAACAGCCCTGCTCATTCAGGTTTCATGGGCCACGCTGCTCTGTCCATACCTGTAGGAGAGAGGATGGGGGCGTTGGCTTTGCCACAAGGGTTGTCTGGGGAGTAAGCCACGCTGTGCCTATCATACACTGGTGTGGGGGACGCTTTGTGTGGGAGACCAGGAGTGAAACAGGAGGAGTAAGGCAAGCTCTCACCTTAGGTTTCTGTCAGATGGCTGAGTGAGATCTTACCCACCCCCTCACCCCTGTCCCGGCCAAGCTCTCACCGCTGGTCCTTTTCTGTGGCAGTGCACTAGCTGTGTGAACGTGCAGATAAGGCGGATGGGAGCTTCACCTTGGGACTTTGGTCTCTTTGTCGTGAGATTTGAGCCTTTTAATGCCAAAGCACTGGGAGGGGCCCACCAAAGCGCCATCAGCCACGCCCACCATAGTGAGGCTTGCAGCTTGGCCGCAGCTCGAGTAGAGTGGTCCGTTTGCCTACCCTGTAGGTGGAGAACAAGGAACTCAAGCAGCGCATCATCTCAGAGCCCGTGAAGTACCCAGACAAGTTCAGCCAGGCCAGCAAAGACTTCTGCGAGGCACTGCTGGAGAAGGACCCAGAGAAGCGCCTGGGCTTCCGGGCTGGGACCTGTGATGCACTGAGGACAAACATCCTCTTCAAAGACATCAGCTGGAGGCAGCTTGAAGCCGGTAGGGTTGGTACCATAAGCCTGGGAAGGCTTAGGGGGTGATGCTGTAGACCCTTGATGGCCTACCTTAGCCGTGGGGTCAGCCGCGGACTGAGCGGAGGACTTGTGGGACCCTAGGTAGCCTCTGGCCCTTCATTCATCTCCAGTATCTCATGAATGGGCACTGGGGTCACGTGGGTTGAAGTCAGGTGGGAAAAGTGGGTAGCAAGCCAGTGTTGAAGATGTAGGTCTGTCTCATGGTGTTTCCCTTCCATAGTCTGCATTCTAGAGATCCAAGATCCAAGGGCGGCAGAGTTTGTCTGCCTGTGAGAAGTTCATTTACTCCACATTGTTTGTCATGATATTGCAGCCACAGATACCGTGTGTGCCGTGTGTACACGTGTCTGGGTATTTATGTGTGTATAGCTGTTTGTGTGTGAGCCCACACGTGTGCACATGCTCACGTGCCTGTGTGAACAGGTACTTGCCTGTGCATGTCTATATATACATCTAATATCTGTGTGTGGTATGGTGTGTATACCCTTCTGTGTGTGTATACCCCTCTGTGTGTGTATAGTGTGGTATGTATGTTGTGTGTGTGTGTGTGTACCCTGTGTGTGTGGTGTGATATGTATGTTGTGTGTGTGTACACTGTGTGTGCGTACCCTGTGTGTGTGGTGCGGTATGTATGTATGTTGTGTGTGTGTGTGTGTATACCCTGTGTGTGTGGTGTGGTATGTATGTTTTATGTGTGTGTGTACCCTGTGTGTGTGGTGTGGTATGTATGTTGTGTGTGGTGTGGTATGTATGTTGTGTGTGTGTGTACACT
>NW_004949105.1:4830813-4835301 GCF_000317375.1 Microtus ochrogaster | reverse complement strand
TGTACCCTATGTGTGTATATGTGTGTGTATTTTCAAGGGTGACTAAAGGCATACTGTCACCCTATAGGAATCTGGGGGAGGGGAAGAGCTAGGTGGCATTTTCAACATAATTAGGATCAACTACAGGATGAACTAGGATCCACAGAGAGGAGGAGAAGATTCTCCTGAGAGACGTGACTTTTGGGTGGAAGAGCTCTGTTCTTGGCAGAGCCTTCATGATGAGGCACTTGAGGAAAGGAAGGGTTCTGGATCAGGAGGTCCAGGACTGTCTCTGAGGTGCAAGGGAGTGGCAGGGCCCAGGAAGGTTGAGTCAGGCGAAGATGTTACACTTGGGTGCCCACACACTGCCTGGACCAGCAGAGGCCTGTTGGGAAGCTGGAGTTAGTGGCTTATGTTCAGCAGGGTTACAGGGTAGGCTCAAATGTTCAGAGGAAGCCAGAGCCGGTGACTAGGTGAGCACCACCTGGGCTCTGTAAAAACAACAGCATTCTGCATCTGTAGTTTCTGGGGGGGGGGAGGATGCAGAGTTCAGTTAAACATACATCATGGTGATGCCTACCTGGGGCCAGGCAAGAGCTCCAAGCCTGGGTGCGGTTGCTATATGAGGGACTGAGGCCCTGTTTTCAAGATGCTCACAAGGGGACTTTGGGGAGAGGGTCTGAGGAAGGTATAGGAGGCAAGTTCTGGGATTTCTGTTGAAAGGCTTCCTAGATGGCATAGTAGCTCCAGCACTGGGGAGGCTGAGGCAGGAGGATTGTGACTTCAGGCCAGCCTCCATGCACACACACACACACACACACACACACACACACACACACACACACACCTTTCTATCCAGATCTGGGCATATTCCACTCTGTCCATCATCCATTCTGTGAGCACAAGGGATGGGGCTCTTTGCTTTGGGATGCTGGTTTCTGCCAGCTTTTAGGAAGAAAAATGTGCATTTGTGGGGACCCATGGCCCAGCAGTGTCCTCACCATGGGTATCTCTGGTCTGTTTCATGTTTCTTCACAGGGATGCTGATCCCTCCATTCATCCCAGACTCTAGGACTGTCTATGCCAAGAACATTCAGGACGTGGGTGCCTTTTCCACCGTCAAGGGTGTGGTTTTTGATAAAACCGACACAGAGTTCTTCCAAGAATTTGCCTCTGGCAACTGCTCCATTCCCTGGCAGGAGGAGATGATCGAGACTGGTATTTTTGGGGACCTGAATGTGTGGCGCCCAGATGGTCAAATGCCCGATGACATGAAGGGAATCAACGTGGAGGAGGCAGCCCCTACAGCCAAGTCGGGAATGTGTCTCATCTCTTAGCCAAGTGTCTGAGGAGAGCATGGAGCTGCCTGTGTGCAGAGAGGAAAGTGTACTGAGCTCATGGGAAAAATGCAACCCTGGTGTCAGCCCGTGCTCACTCCACCCACGACACCATGCAACTGTGTCTCCTTGTGGAGCAAGTGAGACTTTCTGTCTATACCCTACAGACATGGCAGACCAACTCTTTTGTCCTATTTCATCCAGAAGATACAAAAAGGCCACCACAGATTGAACAGCAAGGTACAACTTCTCAAAGAACCTCTGCGTAGGATGTGTGGCCAGGAGCGTGGATACTGAGAACCCCACGTTCAGCATGGATGTCCTAGTACATTTCAGGGCAGGCCTGTACTCTGGGGGTCCATGCTGAACCTCTCCTTGCCTGGTTCCTGCCTCCTCAGCTGCCTTTACTGGGTCACCACCTGCTCCACAAACCCCAGTTTGGAGCTAGTGAATCTTCAGGGAGTAGAAAGGCTAAAAGGACCTGGTCTTAGCTGAGAGTCATTGCTTCCTCTCAAGAACAGAGACAGCTACCTCAGATAGCTATGGTCTCTGTTCTCAGTCAACACCTCATATGGTATATACTCAAATCGTCATAGTCATGTCACATGTGATAGGGAGCCCAAGTCTTTACATGTTAATGTCATGTATGATGTATGGCTGAGTCTTCACACCGTCATTACACCTGTAGTGGGTGTTGTGTTCCTGGGCCATCTTTGTTCTGCCACCCCCTTCTTGTTTATGAGGGAAGGTGACCTACATGTACCTGGTCATTTTGGAAGATTGCTGGATGAAGCCAGCACTGGATGACAACCCTGGACCAGCATCCCCCAAGTTGCGTGAGGGTACAAGCAACTGTCGAGAGCATGTCACCAATAAACCCCAGGCCAGCTGCACTGTGCAGGATTCCAGATGTTGCTATAGATTCGCCTTGCACACATGATATCCGGGGGACTAATGCTGGATGCTGAAGAAGTCTGTGCCAGGATTCTGCTCTTCTCGGAGAACCTGACACTGGAATTGTGGGATGCTCTGGAAGGGTCTTGGGGTTGTCCGTGCCCATACCTTCTGGACCATGGCCTGGAGCCTTCTGCGGCTGATTAGTGCTGAGTGATGTATATAAAGGCAAACCCTCCACCATCCCACCTCCCTCCATCCTGTAGAGCATCTCACAAGTATCAAGGGCTGCGTGCGTATTTTATTTGATTATGTTTGGGAGCTCATTTAACAGCTCCTGGCTGAAGACCCTGGCACTTTGGCTGTCTCATCCTCATCTTCACTGGGGTGGAGGCGTGGAAAAGGGTGGGTTTCCGCAGCCACAGCAGGTTCTGGGGAGGCCTAGTCCTTGGTACACTATCATCCCTGTTTGGCCTGCCTAGAGCTCATGGATCTGACGGTAGAATCTGTGTGACTTCACAAGCTCCGTCCTGGGTCCTCCCTCACCCTGGGCTACAGACAGAAGAGCAAGACATCCAGTCCAGTTTAAATTTCAGACAAATAGTGAACACTTTCCCAGGGTAAGTATGTCCCAGCAGTATTTGGGACATACTTCCACTCAAACTTCATAGTTTGTCTGGAATTCATATTTAATTGGATGCTCTGTAGGTCTTTTTTAAAACTCTAAATCTACCCAGCCTATCGCAGACCCATCAAGCAGGGATGAAATTGGGAGCAATGCTGCTTGGCTTTTCCGTGTCTCTTGGTCAGGGGAGGGCTCTCCTCACTCGGGCCTGCTCGCATACGTAAGCTTGAGTGTCATGTCACTCAAAGAGACACATCCCAAGGCTGTTAGAGAGCACAGACACCCAGCAGCCATGTTCTTGGCTGTACACACAGGGCACTGCTAGCTTCACCAGGGGGAGGTACTGAGTGGAGAAAGATGAACTGCTTGCTCTGTGTTCTCTGGGTAGAGATTTTAGCCAACTCCTCTTCCTAGAGATTTCTTTGACGGGTTTAAGGGACTTCCACCGTAGATGTTCTCTTAGGGACAGTAACTTTCAGCCTAGAAAGCTCCCCCATTGCCGTGGTCCCTCCTTACCCCTAGAGTTTATAAATGCCTAGGTCCTAGAGCTCAGGTCTTGCCTGGACACTGATCCCAGGGAGCTACAGGTCACCCACTGTGGTTCTGACAGTTGCCAGGCCCCCTTGGCTCTAACCTTCCAGAAGACAGCAGATCATTACTAGTTGTAGGATGTCTTGGATGCTGATATGCAGGCCTGTGGTAGGGAAAGGACTTTTCCATACCCATGATGAGGAGACATCCCTAGGACTGGAAGCCCTGTGAGATATAGATTGTCTTGTATTCAGGTCACCAACATGTTGAGAACTGTTTCACTTTTGGCCACTCGGAGATATACCACTGTGGTGACATTCATTCTGCAATGAACTCTAATAATTCTTCACTCTCAGGAGGTTAGAGGTAGAGGAGGCATCTGAGACTAGACAGAGAGGACTCTGGGAGTTGGAGGTCATCTGGAGGACAGGATCCCACTATGAGCAGTAGGGACATGTCAGCTTTTACAGTGTTGTATTCAAACTGAGTTTGAATTTTATTCCTTTTTATGGACATTATTGATAATTATAGGAATAGTTATCAAGGATTGTGACATTCTATAGTAGGCCCTGAAACTCTTCCCAAACCCAAAGTCATCACAAGAGGTCTGGGAGGCTCAGTGCCCAAGTCTCTGGCTACGGTTTGATGAAGGTTTAGTGTGTGCCCAAAGCTCTGTGTTTTGGAAGTTGTACCTCTTGTGAGATAATCTAGGTAGTATGGGACATTTAAGAGATGGAGCATAAGAGCTGGTCTTTGGGGCAGTGTTTTGGAAAGGCTTGGCTAATTCTGTGGATTTCTGTCTGGGCTGTAAGAGCGTGGGTTCCACTGCAGATGTGAGTCTGACCTCTGAGCCCCATGGCTTCCTGTCTGTCTACATTTTCTTTCACAGCTGTATGTGCTCTCAGTGAGTCCATTGTGCCATCACCAGAGGTCAAACAAACGGGATCACTCATCTTGGCTTTCCAGCTTCCAAACTGGGTTAAATAAACCTCCTCACAAATTACCCTCTCTGTGGTATTTTGCTAACAGTGAATAAACTGTTAACTTTAGAGTTTTACATCGATACAAAGCAGACTTCTGGATCTAGACAAGATGGTACACACACACACACACACACACACA
>NW_004949105.1:4824388-4830713 GCF_000317375.1 Microtus ochrogaster | reverse complement strand
ACACACACACACACACACACACACACACACACACACACACACACACACTGTGGTGGTTTGAATAGGTTTGAATTGGCCCCTACATGTGAATGGCCTCCATTCATATATTGTTCATTAGGGAGTGAAGTTACTTGACAGGGATTAGGAGGTGTGGCCTTGTTAGAGCAAGTGTGTTACTAGGGATGGGCTTTGAGGCTTCAAATCCTAAACCAGGCTCAGTATCTCTCTCTTCCTGCTGCCTGTTGATCCAGATGTAGAAGTCTCAGCTCCTTCTCCAGCAGCATGTCTGCTGACATGTTGCCATGAAGATAATGTCCTAAACCTCTGAAACTGTAAGCAAGCTCCAATTAAATTATTTGCTTTATAAGAATTGCTATGGTCTTAGTGTCTCTTCACAGCAATAGAACACTGACTAAGACAGAAGTTGGTACCAGGGAGCTGGGTATTGCGGTGATAGACCTGACCACACTGCTTGTTTGTAGAATGTGGACTTTGGGACTTTGGATTAGGAAAGTAACTGAGTTGAACGCTTTTGAGGTTTAGTGGGCCATCCTGGTAGGGGTGTGGAAGACAGTGGTGCCAGAAAAAGTTAGATTATGATGGACTGACTCAAGAGGGTTCAGAGGAGAAGCATGTTAGTAAGTGTCATAGAGAGTATTCTTGTAATATTTTGGTGAATAATGTGGCTTGCTTTTTGCCCTTGTCTGAAAAAGTCTGCCTGAAGCTAAATATAAGAGTTTGGGATTGATGACATTGGCAGAGGAGATGTTAAACAGCCCATTATTGACTATGACATGTGGTTATCAGCGGCCACGCGTATGCATATCTATAATGAAAAAGAGCAAACTGAACAAAGAAAAACACAAAATGTACAATTTGAGGAGAAAATTGGCACCAGGAAGTGTAATGGAGCTAAGTCTTGTGCTCAAGGAAATAAACAGATGTAAGAAAAGCCTGATGCTAAGTGGGATAAAGGGAGTGGTGACCTCGGGGCAAGACCCCACCCAGTTAAACTTCCAACTTGTGGAAAGGAATTAAATCTTAAGAAGTAAAGGAAGTGATCAACAAGAGATGTAGTTGAATAGGGGGCCATGTTCCAGCCCCTGCAAACAGCAGAACTTTGCAGCTTCAGCCACGTAGTTTAGAGTCAAGGACAGAAGAAAGAGGTGTGGAATCTCCCTCTGTGACTAAGGAAGGCTGCCCAGGCCAGGTGTGCATCCACGGTGTCCCTGCATGGAGGCCCAGAGAGGCCATTGCCTGAAGTTGTAAAGGTGAAGCCTGGATTGCCTTGGAAACCCCAAGATTTTGAAGATGCCAGAGCTGTGGGATACCTACCAAGGAAAGGTGCTAATAGGAAGCGGAACCAGCCTGGGAGAAAGAAGTGTATTGCAGTCAACAAAGCTGAAAGGAGTTGGAGATCTGAAGAGCCCATTGACATCAGACATGGAGATGCCAAGTTAGGAGTTTGCCCAGCTGGTTTTTGGTCTTGCTTTGGTCCAGTATTTCCTTGCTATGCTCCCTTCCCTATGTTTTGAGATGGTAATGTGTATCCTGTGCCATTGTATGTTGGAAGTGTGTGATTTGTGTTTTGATTTTTATTTTACAGGGGTGTATACTTAAGAGAATGCTGTGAGTCTCAGAAGAGACTTTGAACTTTGGACTTTTAAATAGGGTTGATACTGTGATAGACTACGGGGACTTTCGAAGTGGGACTGAGTGCATTTTCTGTATTAAAATATAGCTACAAGCCTTTGGGGGCCAGGGAGTGGAAAGTGGTGGTTTAAATAGCAATGACCACCATAGGTTCAGATATTTGAACGCTTGGTCATTAGGGAGTAGCACTATTTGAGAGAGATTAGGAGGTGTGGCCTTGTTGGAGTGGGTGTGGTCTTGTTAGAGGAAGTGTGTTACTGGGGGTGGGCTTTGGGGTTTCAGAAGCTAAAGCTAGTCCCTGTGTCTCTCTCTTCCTGTTGCCTGTGGATCGCACCACGGTCGGCCTATGTGCTGCCATGCTATCTGCTATGATGATAATGGACTAAACCTCTGAAGTTGTAAGCAAGCCCCAATTAAATGCTTTCCTTTATTAAAGTTGCCATGTCGTGGTGTCTCTTCACAGCGATAGAACACTGACTAAGACACACACTTTTTGCACTTCTTCAGGTAAGTACAGCTAAGCCCCTGGATGGTGCAAATGAGGATCGTTGACAGGACTGTGGAGATGGGGAGATGTGGGCAAATGATGAAGTTTCTAAGGCAAGTTGGTGTTACTTCCTGTTCCGTGGCCCCTGGAGCCTTCAGGTAGGCATCATGTTTGGTGGCCCTCTGATGTCATGTATCTGCACGTGTGTGTCTTTCCTTCAGCTCCCAGAGTATGTGCATACTTTCAAGGTAGAGATTAGAACAGAACATTCTGCCAACCCAAGATAGGTGGGGTGTGCAGAAGGATGGAGATATCCCCTAGAGCCCATGAAAGGGACTTTCAGGATGGGGTGTCTACACAGGCATGAGACAGGTGGAGAAAGATTTGCTGAACTCATTACTCAGGATGCTGGACATGGCCAGGCCCCCACCAAATGAGCTGGGGTGAGGTTGGGTTTCTGTCCCATGAGCCAAAGATGGGCATATTAGCACTTCAGTCTCCTAGAGGGGATTGTTACACTGTGGCCCGCTGCTGATTTTTCTGTAGTTGACATCCTCTATGGGTCTGTCAGAGACAAACCATCCTGGACATGAGCTCTGCTGAATCAAGTCTCCGAGGAATGTTGGGACATTATCCTACTACACCCGTTCTGTCACATTAGAGTCTGTCTTCTTTGCTTGGACCTGTGTACCATGTTCCTCCAGGGGCCAGGAATCACAGCCCCTGGAAGAAGGGCAGGAAGGGAGACATCCGTGAGAACATGATGCCGAAAATTGAAAATAAATATGATTGCTGAGACATTCAAGATGAAGTTTGATCTAATGTCTAAAAACCAGCTCTAAAGCCCTAGTTACATAGCAATGTTTTTCAATGCCAAGACCAGTGGGCTAGGGGTCCTAACCAGGATCATGGCATAGAGTGTAAGCAGAACTTGTACCCGCTGTCCTTCCACTGCCCAAGCCTGACCTCCTTGACAGGTCAATATTTGATACGCTCTGGGCACCCAGACCTAGTGAGTGGCTGGCTCTTGTTTCCTGGCTGGCCAGTGCATGTGTTCTCTCCTTTCAGCAATGGGATAGGGCTGCTGAACAGGGTGCTTCATAGACTTTCTGGCTAAACCAGGAGACATCGTACAAACTGATGGTTGCCAGGAAAGACCCCATTCAGTGGGATGGGTTGGGAGTGGGGTGTCACGTGTCCTGTGGAAATGTGAGCCACCAGAGACTCACTTGTAACTTTCAGCCAGAATGAGTGATATCATGTGTCACCGCGGCCAAATCCTTCTAGCAGCATTCTGAAATGTTATTAATTTTAAAAATTCAAGTCTTCACGGAGATCTCATTGCTGAGCTCACTTCCCACCTGTCCATGCAGGAGTGCGGCTGCTTCCATCTCCCTGATGTTGGGGCTGCATTATTCATCTCCAGCTTCATTTCATGGGCGATTTAGTTTCAGGAGGGTTTGCATGTGTCAGCACCACCCAGTTCCTCAGCCCTGAGCCGGCAGATGACAAAGGGCTCCGGCCATCGCCATCCAAATAATTGTGGGGAAAGGACAAACTGCGGATATGCCTGGGGAAGGTGACCCCAAGTTTTGTGGCTGATGCTGAGAGCAGATGAAGCCTGTGTCCTTGTTTTAGGGTCTAGCTATCACCTGTCTCCTCACATCAGTGGGGGCCTTAGCAATCTGACGGATGTGGGGCTCTGAGCCCTCATTCCGGAGCCAGGTGGGTCACCTAGAGCGCTGGCCTCTAAATGCTCTTACCCGCAGGTGGTAGAGGCTAACCCAGAGTCTGGGGGCAACAAAGCGGGTCATCCTCCAGTACATTTTTAGTATCTCTTGATCCAGACTCCATCTAAGAAGGAAGACATGGGGTAAATGAACCTCCTAGGAGACCTGGTCTGATTATAGGACTCACAGCTCTCATCTCTTTTACTCCTGAAAGAGAACCCTTGAGTCTCAGTGCTCCGGTCTTCCTGGACACCTGGCCAGCTCCCCTCTCCTGAAATGGCCAAAGGACCTCAGTATGCACCAAGAGAGCGGGCTGCACAGCCAGCCAGACACAAAGCAGGGCATTTCATTACTGTGAGGTTCATGTAGCAGGAGGAGCTTATGGCAGAGGGACAGTGGAAATTTTCAAAAGCCTTTCCCTTTCCGGTTTCTCCAAAGCCTAAACCCAGAGCAGAAATAAACAGCAGTGGAAACAGGGGTGGCAAAGATTCACAGGCAGTGGCAGCCTCTTTAAAACCAGGAAGATACTCCTGGAGTCGAGAGGAGATGCTGAGGACAGTGACTAAAAGAGGTGCAGTTACAAGAGTGGAAAGGAGGTCACGTAAAGCTCCCTGGTCTCGGGTGGATATCAGGAAGAAATGTGCGGACCACGCCAGATGCGCGTCTGCTCAGCTGTCACTCACCACTGAGGCATGTCTCCATGTAGACTTGGAACTAAGAGCCAGTCTTATGTGTGAGCAGTGTGTATGTGTGCATTCTGATACATGAATGGCCTGCGTGTGTGCATTCTGGTACACGTGTGAGCCAGTGTGTGTGTGTGTGTGTGTGTGTGTACATTCTAATACACACGTGAGGATTAAATAGACGGTATGTGAGAAGTGTTGTCACAGTGTGAGGCACACAGTAGGTACACAACCAGGGCCAGGCCTGTCTGCTTCAGACTCTGTGGTTCTTGGAGTCTTCTGAAGGCAGGGCTTGCTCCTGGATGTGGGAGCGGCTAGAAGACCTGTCCTTCAGGCAACAACTGAGCCCTAGCTCACGGAAAGGAAGTCCAGGCAGGAAGCCCAAGGCCATGGTAAATACTTTATTGCAAACAGGAAGGAATCTGGGTCTGGCGAGGAAGCGTGTGCCTTTGTCATAACTGCCTAGTTACCTTCCAAATGTCAAGGGATTTACAGGTCTCTCTGATTATCTTCAGGCCAGCAGAAGACAGATTTCTTCATCTCTCATGATTGCTTGTTGGGAAATCTAAATTAGATTACGTTTTAAAAATACTCGGGTTCCAGACGATTGCTCCCCGTGGAGTTAGGTCCTGCTGCAGCCAGGCCCGGGCCTTGAGCATCGGGATGGCATGAGGGAGACGGATGAGGATGCGATGGTTTTCTGTACAGGAAACTCATGTAGGTAGAAGGGCATGTTCTAAAATAACAAGCCGTGTGATAGCACATAAAAACAGCACAGCCATTTCCAGCAAGTCTTGTGCACTGCACACTATGACCAATGGTGGATGGAGGCCATTCCCCTTTCTACTCTAATTTCCTGAGGACACCCTCCCATAAATTAGCCCTTGGAGCTATGACGGTGTCCCTCAGTCCAGGCAAACTGACACCTGGAACAACTCTCATTAACATTCACAATATTATGAAGAGGGTTTAAAAACTGGTCCTGCATTTTCCAGCTACGGAATTGTGTGAGGTTAGATTATCACAACATATTCTAACCCTTCTAATCCACCAAGTCTGCCCACGAAGAGAAGTGAGAGCATGCACCCACACGGTGGGGACTAACCCCTGGAAGCTCTGCGTTGAGCAGCCTGACCTTACCGCCTGCCTGCATGGCCCCTGGATGAATGGATGAGCATGTTGTCACAGAGAGACACAGTTCAATTAGAGGCGGTAACTGTGTGAATCTCAGCTCAGAGCTCTGAGTGGAAGGAAGCCCAGCCAAGCAGCACATCATGGTAACTTCTAAAATGCTGTACTGTCTGAGCACCAGGGAGGAAGGGGCTATGTGGGGGTTTCACAAGAAAGACAGGAGACACATGGGAGTGGCAGAAATACTGGACTTTTTAGGGTGCAAACCTGGGTTCTGGCATTCCCAACAAGCATGGTTTGGCTCCTGTCTCCAGCACAGCAGTTAAAGAAAGAGCGATGTGTAGAGCAGAACAGGATTTATTCAATGTGGCCACCGCAGGAAGAGAAACAAAGACATATGTCCAGTAACCTCAAGTCTGTCTCAGAGTACTAATATGAAGTTTAGGTTTATCAAGAGGGTATGAGGTAAATCACTAAGAAGTTCTGGTCCACGTAAAAGGCTAATCAACCCAATTATAAAATGGGGCACTGAGCTGAACAGAGAATTCTCAACGGAAGAACTTCAAATGGCCAAAAGACACTTAAGGTCATGCTCAACTTCCTTAGCAATCAGGGAAATGCAAATCAAGACAACTTTAAGA
>NW_004949105.1:4819462-4823407 GCF_000317375.1 Microtus ochrogaster | reverse complement strand
TCTTCAAGCTGATGAGGGAGAGGGACTTGATCGGGGGAGGGGGAGGGAAATGGGAGGCAGTGGCGGGGAGGAGGCAGAAATCCTTAATAAATAAATAAATTTAAAAAATAAAAAAAAAGAAGTTCCGGTCCAATACTTGTGCTTGGCCCATCATGGTCTCACTCTGGTCATCCTGAGAGATGATCTGTTCAGTTGTTAGAACTGGCAGAGGTCTCTTCTCTGGCTGGCATCAGGGCCTGAGCCTTTCCCTTCGATCAACACCAGATTCTCAGGGAAATTTCAAAGGGGGTCCATTGATCTAATACTCTGGTAGCATGAGAACTTCGTTTTCAAGCTATCTTCCTTCTTACCAAGACAGCGACAATGGCTCTGTGTGGGAACACGGTCCCAGAATGGAGCTTTGTGAGGAGATTTCTGAGTGCTTGGAAGAAAGTAAGACTCGAGTCTTGTGACCTCAGTGTCTTCAGAGCACAGACTTGTTCTTGGAGTGTGTTTTCGTGCCCCGCCCAGGTATGTCAGATAGGAGTGAACTCCCCTCAGCTGTTGCTATTCATATGCTTCCATGGAAAAACATGGTTTTTACCTTGTGTAGCTTGTCCTTGTGATTGTGAACTTTACTCAGGTGACCTGGTGTGGGGGGGGTCCTTCTGTCTATGTGCTGCTTTCATTGGTAAAGGAATAAAGAAACTGTCTTGGCCTGTGATAGGGCAAAAGAACAGAGCTAGGCTGGAAGAACTAAAGTAAATGCTGGGAGAAAGGAGGCAGGGTCAGAGAGAAACCATGGAGCCGCCAGAGTCAGACATGCTGAAACTTTGCCGGTTAAGCCACTGCCACGTGGCGATACACAGATCAACAGAAATGGGCTAAATTAATATGTAAGAGTTAGCCAATAAGAAGCTTGAGCTAATGGGCCAAATAGTGATTTAGTTAATATAGTTTCTGTGTGATTATTTCAGGTCTAAGCTAGGCTGGCGGCCGGGAACCAACAAGCGGCCCTCCATGCAACAGTGACCTACTCTTAACCCTGAGAGTATAAATTGTCTGATGCTTGGGATAAAGTTGGCTATCTCATGAGACTTTGGTAAGCCTTGTTTTATAGGTCCCACTCTCCCAGGTTCACACCACCTCTAGAGCAGTGATCAGGCGTGTTTCCCATCATGACTATGTCCGTGATTTTGTGGGTGTGTATGTCAAAGTCACAGGGCTGGGAACATGGCTCAGCAGGTCAAGGTGATTGCCGCCAAACCTGATGATCTGAGTTCGAAGCCTCTGATGGCGGATAGAGAGGATCAACCCCAACAAGTCCTCCTGTGACTATCACACTCATGACATGGCACACGTACAAACATGTGTGTACAATTGAATGTATACATAATTTTAAAAATATCTATAATTTTCAACTTCACAAAACTAGTATGTTGTATGCCAATCACCTCTCCCCAAAGGAAGCTTTTAGAAGTGTGCAGACATACACCGTCTTGCAGTATGCAAGAGGAAGTCTCCAAAGACCTAAGGAACTCAGCCACTGGCCTGCACCAGATATCCCTGAACTTAGTTATATAGAGCTTGCTAATGTGGATACACAACCCTTTAGACTCAGAACAGTCCAACTGTGGCCAATTTTGTAAAATACCTGGCATGTCTCCCACTTCCTGGAGTTTGGACTAGGGCAACCGGGCATCTGGCACCCACAGAGGTCCTGGGCAAGCTTCTGTTAGCCCCAGACCCTTGCAGAGCCTGCCTGGTTCCTGCAGCTGCATGTAGCACCTGCCTGTACCCAGTCTTCTGTTGTTGGCTGAGCTGGAAACATGCCCAGCATCTCTTTAGAGGCCATCTGTCTCCACATCTCTCCATGTCTGCATCCTTAGCAGGGTCTGGGATCCTTCGGGGCAAAGCAGGGGCATCTCTCTGCTTGCAGTGACTAGCTCCTAGCCAGGTCTGAGCAACCAGCACTCAGAACAAAGGTGCTCACCTTGCCTGTCTGCTGCTTCACCCGCTTTGATTTCCCCCACAGGTAGGGATCTCACCCCTCCCTCAACCTCCCAGGTGGTTTAGACACCACGGGCCCTTAGAGAGTTAGATTGTGGTAAGTCCCTGGGTGCCCGTGGGTAAAGGATGAAGGAAGGCTGGGACAGTCCGAGGCCCCTTTCAACCTCCTCGTGTTTACCAGGAAAACCTCTCTCTTCCTTCAAAGGCCTTGACTGGCTCTGTGGAAACTGGCACACAGAAGAGCTGCTATGGGTCTGGTTTTGGGAGTGGACTGTGGCCCTGCCCCCCAGAATAAAATAAGCCTCCTCCCTTCTCGTCCTGCGAACAATTGGTGTTCTGGGAAGAGGCTCTGTAGGAGTTCCTGAATTGTTCTTATTTTTAATTGTTTTTAGGAACTGGAAACGACTCAATGCTGCACTTTTGTCTCAAATCAAAACAAAAAACTAAAACACTGCACAGAAACCTTCCAAATAGCGTGTGCCGATCATGGGTAGTACAGACTTCTCTGTGTCCTTAACAAACGCTAGGCAAGGTTTCTCCCTATATCCCAGGCTAGCCTCAAACTCATGGAACACTTCTTCTCAGCCTTTGGAGGACTGGGATTGCAGGTATGAGACATTGTACTCAACTTAATTCCTGATATTTGTATCTAGACATATGCGATGGCATTTATGGCCCCAGCAGCCAAGGTGCCACACTAGAGGTTGCAGGGTCCCTGTTCCTGGTTGTGTACTGCTCTCAGTGTTTCTGGTTATGTCTTCACCCCAGTGCATGGGCGGTCAGTTACCAGCCTCAGTCTCCCTGGTGGTTACGTACTGGCTTCAGTGTTCTTTGAAGTCACGCACTGGCATGGTGTGTCTCTGGCCGAGCCACGCCTCATCCTCTGTGTATCTCTATCCTGGTCAGGCCACTGTCTGGGTTCATTGGATCATTACCTCCCCAACACCTCCTACCGTGGCCTAAACAAACCCCAAAGCCTCCCCCCCATCCCTTGCCATATCCCTCAGGAAAAGGTCAGAGACCTTTCAGATTGTTATGTGCTAGATGCTGCACTGTCTGGCATGCTGACCTCCAAGCTGCCAATGTCCGAGCCCCTTGAGACACACCTTGTCTCGAGACACTAGCATCTTTACCTACTCTGGTCACTGATAATGCCTCCAGTGGCTGGGAGAGTGTGTGTCTAGAGCAAGAGGTTCAGGAGAGCACTGGGAGGTTAGAACCACCCTGCTCTCACTGTGGTTGCGGAGATTTAACGCTCCCCATATTCCGTCTCTATTTAGATTGGGTTGTGTGGTTCCTGCACTTTAGATGCCCCGTGCTATCCCTGGATGGCTCAGCTTCTTCTCTGGGGATGGACATTCTGTTTGGGACCATCTGTGTGGCTGTCACAGCCTGTGAAAAGCATTTGTGGCCACCTGTTTGTGACAATACACAAGTTTCTCTGTCCCACCTGATGCCTAGGAGGACAGTAGGGATCCCAGGTGAGGCTGTGCTCTCAGAAGCCACACTGCCCCAATACAAGAGTAATTTAAAAAACACTGGATGATTCCAGGCGCACCAGAAGTGTAAAACCACAGCTCTTCCTGAGGACTTCCTGAGGGTGTGTTCTTGGGCCACTCTTAAAGCCTGCTGGTTTGTGGGAATATCATCAGCGCACCTCAGTATTGCTTGCAGAGAGGTTATACGGGGCAGCCCACGCCCTCACTATGGTGGCAGGCCCCCAAGTTCTCTCCACTGTTAGTGAGCTAGCACGCAGAGTTCCTCCATGGTCTCTGCTTCAGTTCCTGTTCCGGCTTCTTCCGGGGGTGGACTGTGATGGGGCGTGTAAGCAGAAGACACCCTTCCATCCCCAAGCTGCCTTTGATCTTAGTATCTTTATTGAAGCAATAGGAACCTAAGCTAGCCCCGCCTACTCTCCTGCTTCCCTGCAACCCCCCCCCCCACTCAGCCTGCTCA
>NW_004949105.1:4818484-4819362 GCF_000317375.1 Microtus ochrogaster | reverse complement strand
CCTACTCTCCTGCTTCCCTGCAACCCCCCCCCCCCCCCCCCCCCCGCCTCCCCGCAACCCCCCCCCCCCCCCCACTCAGCCTGCTCAAAATGACCTAATCGTCCTCACCTGTGGCTCACCAAGGAACCAGCAGTCAAGTGCCTTTCTTGGTGGGGAGTGCTTGGTCCCCATTATTCTTTCACACACCCTGCCCCTTCCTTCTCTTGTTATTTATCTTTTTCCAGTTAGGGATCAAGCCTGTGACCTCCTGCATACCGTACATGCCATGGGGGCACTCCACTGTTGAGCTATGTAAACGCTATGCCATTGTTGAATTGTGGAAACACTCTACCATTGAGCAATATACTCCTGATTCTCAAAATATCTTTTAACAATATGTTAATATTCTTTAAAAGATTTAGTTTCCCCTTCTGTTGCTATTCATGGTGCCCATTCTTGATTGGTTTTTGTCAACTTGATACAAGCTAGAGCAGTCGGGGAGAAGCCTCCCCTGAGCAAATGCCTCCATTCGGTCACCTGTGGGCCGGACTGTAGAGCATTTTCTTCATCCATGGTTGATGTGGGAGGAGCTCCCTGGGAGAGGGGCTACCCATGGGCACGTGGTCAAAAGCAGGCTGAGCAGACCACGAGGAGCAAGTCAGTCAGCAGAGTTCCTCTGTGGTATCTGCTTCAGTTCCTGCCTCGGCTTCTTCCAATGACGGACTGTGGTTGGACATGTAAGCCAAAATATCTCTATCTAATTTTGTAAAATACCTGGCATGTCTCCCACTTCCTGGAGTTTGAACTAGGGCAACCGGGCATCTGGCACCCACAGACGTCCTGGGCAAGCTTCTGTTAGCCCCAGACCCTTGCAGAGCCTGCCTGGTTCCTGCAGCTGC
>NW_004949105.1:4810727-4818254 GCF_000317375.1 Microtus ochrogaster | reverse complement strand
CCCCCCCCCCCCGTGCAGAACTTTAGTTCCGTGGATCTAAAGTCTGGATGGGAGTGGGGTAGCCAGAGCATCCCCAGGGCTCCACGGTCCCTGTGCCAGGCGGGGGCATGCTCCACCACAGAACCCGAGTTTCCACACTGCACCGCAGACCCACCAGCGCCTCAGCTGAGGAAAAGCCTCCACCACATCACCTGCATGCACGCCTGCAGAGCGTTTTTCCTAATGACCGAGGTGGGAGGGCTCAGCTCACTGGGGGTCTGAAATAGCCAGGAGCAGAGTCCTCTCCAGCACCGGTGTAGAATCCCTGTTCTGCCTCTGCCTAGTTTCTCCGCTTCCCTCCATCTGGGCACCTAGTTCTCGGTCCGTGGCACTTCTGATGGAGGGCTGGGTACAGTATTTCTTCAGGTACACCCCTCCTCACTGGGTCGGCCTTCCATCTCTGGCAGATGCAGCTCAGGATCTTTTCCTAGACTCTGATTTCCAGGGGCTGGAGACTGGAAAGAGAAGAGGGGGGAGGAGGGAAATGAAGCGGAGGAAGAGGAGGGGGAGAGAAAATGGGAGGAGGAGCCACAGGCACCAGGACCTAGGAGGGAGGAAGGGAGGTGTAGGAGGGGGGCAGAGGGGTGGTGGTGGAGGGAGAGGGGAAATGACCAAAGGAGAGAGGAAGATAGGAGAGGTAGGAAGAAGTGCCCGGGGAGGAGAGAAGAGCAGATACAGGGCTGCTTCTTGCTGCTGCTCCTGGGCCTCCTGAAACCTAACCAGACAGAAGCCTCCAAGTGGCCGCCTCAGAGTGCTGCCCTCCTAGTGGAAGGCACTTGGGGAATGCAGCCGCTCCCGCCGCCTGTGCCAGGCCCTCTGGCCCTGCTGGATACTACAGGTTAGCTGACAGCCCCTGGGATATCCACCACCGGCAGGCGATTTGGGGGCCTGGGTTACAAGTCTCTAGCTGGTAAGGGAACTCCTGACAGCTCAGGGCTCTGGGCACAGGACTCCCTTGGGGTTGAGGCTGGGGTTTAGGTCATGTGGCAGGGCCACCTAGCCACCTCATCTTTCTGCTGCACATCTGTCTATGCTGCACACCTGTTTCTGCCCCTTACTCTTTTTATTAACGGACCTGAGTACTTAGTAAGCGTCACCATCCAGGACGCACAGCTTCCCAGTCCTACTGTATTTATTTCAGTCTCTAAACTCATCTGGGAAATGCTTGCTTGAAAGAACCAGGGAGCGCTTCCTGCCCGAGAGGTGCTCAGGGCATTTTAGTGTTGTTGGTGCCCGTGAGGGCTTCCAGGGCTTCCAACCGCCTCACTCCCCAGCCATTCCATCTTTGTGTGATTTCCCACAGAAAGCCCGAGGCAGCTGAAGCCAGGTCCTTCTGGGAAACCAGGAAACCTGTTGCCGGCTCTGGCTTTCCTACAGGCCACTTGGGCTTGGGTGCTCCTCTGGGAAGTAGCCAGGCCCTGGAGGGGTGCCAGGCATTGTTCCAGGAGGGCAGAGGGTGGGAGAGACTTGGAGCAGAAGACTTTCTACCTTGGGTGACCCTCGGCCATGGGATTAAGGGATCGGTGGAGAAGGGGGAGCTCTGGATGATGCCTCATGGTTAAGAATCCAGGTGATAGCCTCCACCCTTCACTGAGACACTTTTGGGGAGTCTTCAGAAGCCAGGTTGGTAGTGCTATTAGATAATAATTAAGGGATCTGGCTTCTAAGAGACGGTTGTGCCCTCTCCTCTGTAAGGCCGGACGCTCTGTGGACATTCACTCATTTCCCAGGAAGCGTCTAGCTAGCTAGTGTTGACTGGCAGCTGTTCTAATGGCTGCCCCCCTTGCTGTGCTAGGGTGATTTGGTGGTTAAGGGCAGCTCCTGGCTTACACTTTCCTTCCAATAAGGAACTCCAGACTTTAAAATGGTCTGTGGGAGTCTTTTATTGAGACAGTCTTAAAAGCCACTACCAGTCTCGGTGGCTCCAGGCTGCGACGATTTTATACTCAAGCTTCTTTGTTTACAGGCTGGAGTTTTGTTAGATATAAAATCAGAAACTGGTGACCGAGCAGTGTCCAGCTCTGTGCTACTTGGGAACACTCTGCCTCTGCGATAGGATACGCACTTGTGGGATTGCCCAGGCTCAAATGACTCTTGTACCTCAGCATCCCCAATACCTGAGACTAGGGACCCAGGCCATCACAGTAGGGCCCAGAGGAGTAACCTCACTCTGAAGGTTCAGGCCCTGGAGGCACCACGGTTATGATGAAGAGCCTTGCTGACTCTTGTCCTCCGGGCTGGGGCTTCTCTTCGTGCCGCAGTTCAGGGACACGAATGGGCAAGAGTGTGATCTCAAGAGCCCGACCTTTGGTCAAGTGGCATTTTTTCAGGTCAGAAACCGTTAGCCCAACAATAGTAAGTGTAACTAGCCTAGTATGTCACACTAATGACTGAACACAGAGGAGGACATGGTCCAGGGTGCTGTGGGCTGGTGCTGCCCCGGTGAAAGATGTTTCTGCAAGAAGGGTCCCCCTAGGTCTGACATGCTGGGTCATTACTGGTTGTTTGGAATGTAGTTGGTGTGCAATGCACTGAGGGGGAAGGGGGGAAGTAAAACCCTTTAGGCGAGAAAGCACCTGTGTGGTTAACCATATACCTAAGGCTCATTAGCACTTGCTTGCTAGGCATGACCAGGTGGTAGTTAGACCCTGCCTACTCACGTGGCCCTGGCCCCTTTGCTTGCTCCCAAGGCTGAGTGTGTACAGGTGCTGGCCTCTTGGTAGGGCTGTGGGCATTGTGGATAAGTCAGGAGTTGCTTCAAAGCCTTCTCCCTTGTTCTGCCAAGGGTGCTCTGCACCCTGTTCCTGCAGTTTCCAAAGAAGGGTGTTCCTTTTGCCTCCCACTGGCTTACCCGCACACCTTCACAGGCCTGAGCCCTCCGGGGTGGATTCCATTCAGCCTGACTCTCGTCTCCTAAATTTACCCAGGTGTTGTGGATGTAGGAGAAGGTAGAATCACAGTCTCTCCCTTCCTGCTCACCCAGCTATGTACACTGGTCTCTCCAGCTCCCTGGACCTCAGCACCCAGGCTGCCACTTGCCACGCACCAGCCTCGGGCTTTCTCAAGGCCCTCTGGACCCAGTGCTGGACAGAATCCCAAACACCTCAGGGCCTCATTTCTGGGAGGTGTTTTCACACTCTTTCCTGAATTCTTGCCCCCCCCCCGGCCCTGCCTGGTTTTGCTATCGAATTTGGCACTTTATAAAGCCCATATATACCGTGGCTCAGCTTATATATGTTGGTCTTCTCTCCCAAGAATAAAAGCTTCTAGTGGGGAGCAGGATTCACCTTGTGGTCATGGCGGTGTGTCTGGGATTTGGAAGCATCTGTATGTAATGAACAGTTCAGTGGGGAACGAGTGTGAGAATGAGCTGGAAATAGTATAGGGCTGAGTGCCCACGTGTGGTATTTCTGCAGGGGACACTCAAGTGGCCCATATGGTGAGGCACATGCAAAGGTCCCAGTCTGGACAGAAACCTTCCTCTCAAAGGCAAAACAGTGGAAAATGGGAGTGGGAAGGGGAAATGGACCCATACCTGAGGCCAGGACTTAAAGAGCCTGGTTAGCAGGACTTCCATCCTCTATAACCTCTGGGGACTCGCTCCTGGGAGCCAGTGATTACTGTATTGGGAAATGGTAGATCTGGTCCCTCTGTAGGGTTAAGGGTGGTTTAGGATAAGGTTCTGAGAAGACCTCTGTCACACCCCAGTCTGGAAGGTTGAGAATGCTGGAGAGGGATAAGCAGGACCTCTGGAATGGAGTCTTACTACTGGGGATGTGCCCTTGCTGGGTCAGCCAAATAAAATGCCTTTCTCCGGTCGGTCGGGTCGTTTGGAGTGTGAGCAGCCATCTGTGGTTCTCTGAGAATTTATGTCTTGAGCTTGTAACAGCCCCTTTCCTAGGTGTCACAACCTTGACCATGTGAAGCTTCTTCACTGGTGGGATCAGGATGTGTGAAATCCTCAAATGAGAATCCCTCAGAGTGTGAAGAGTTGCCCGTTCAGATGCAGTGGGCATTTGAAAGGGGGATGTAGCTGGGTAGGTAAAGCACTTCTGAGGAAGCAGGCACTGTGCCGTGTGCGCACACATAGAGGCACACGTGAGTGTGAATACGTGCCTGTGTGTACACACTCAAAATGTTGACTCGTTAGGACTCGAATTAAGAAGGTCACCGACCCTTCCACCATCCCACTTCTGTTTGCCATGACTTGGTCAAATGCCTGGCCGGATCAGAGCTAAACTCGGCCTTCTCACTTGGTTTTGGGCGTAGCCTGTGGTTCAGGTGTGTTCAGTGGACAAGCTGCTTCAGCCCCTCCAGGTCATTAGGGGACGGGTCGGGCTCCCAGAGGTAGCAATCTCTGCTGAGTTGTAGCATGTGCAGGGCTCAATCTAACAGCCTACAGCTGCAGGTGCAACCTTCTAGTCAGATGGGTGGGTCCGCACCCAAAGCCCCAGAGGCTGACAAGAGGGTGCCACATCTAGGGTACAGCTGCCTCCGACACTCATGGCACCTCCTCCATTTCCCATGAAATCATTTTCCCCTTGGACTTGAGAGGGATGAAGTCCAGCCTCTTTCCCAGCCTTAGGCCGTGACCCCTGGCTATGCTCAGGACCATGGAGGGGTGGACAGGCTGCTCATTGGCCTGGCACAGCGTGGACCAGGTTTGCCCTTTGATGGTAGAGGACAGGTATGGCACTCCCACAATTCCAAATGACTGGGCCCGGACTGTAGTGGGGAATTCGCACCCAGTGCACTAACACCCCCTCTTTTCCCCTCATAGAGGGCTTTGCGAGGAGAAAGAAGATCTCGCTGTGGTTTGTGGGCTCTCTGCTGCTGGTGTCCACCCTCATCCTGACCATCGGCCTTGCTGCCACCACCAGGACAGAGAATGTGACTGTGGGCGGCTACTACCCAGGGATCATCGTAAGTCAAAGGGCTCTGGGGGACTGAGTAGGAGATTCAGGGTGTTCTATGTGGAAAGACAAATTTCCTGCTAGTCCAAGTGGAAAGGGGCCACAGTCCTAGGAAAAATGACCCCAGCCTAATACTTAGTATCTGAGAGTGTTCAGCAAAGGGGAAGGACTGAGGGCTGCTGGTCAGAGGGCCCTAAGAGAGGCCATTGTCTTGCACCATGCTGGAGGGCCAGTGTCGTCACAGGGCCTTGGAAGTAGGGGGGGGCATGTGATGTGGTGATAGGCTGTTGTTGTGGGGAGGTCACAGTAACGAGAGCGTGAGGTGGCTGATGCACCACATTCGCGGTCAAGAGCAGAGAGAAATAGGCACATGATGACTGCCTGTTGGTTATATCCAGCTTGATTCCTCCCCCTTCATGTAGTTCAGGACCTCCTTCCTAGGGAATGGTGCCGCCCACAATGGGCTGAGTCTTCCCACATCAAATAGTCAGTCTCCTACTGACAACATCCACAGGCCAACCCCATGTAGACACCCCTCTTCGAGACTCCTTCCCTGGTTGACTTTAGGTTGTGACAAGATAATAAAGCTAATCACCAGAAGATTACATCCCAACACATCAATAATTCTGAGGGTAATAGGAAAGGAGATGTTTTCCCGAGGGATGAACTAACACTATATTCACCAGAGTTAGCTTTGTCTCGGACTTTGCATCTTCGTGGGGACAATAGTGAAATTAGAGAAACTGGAGTAAAAGTTGACTCAGACTCTGCACTTAGCAGAGCTGAGGGTGCTGGCCATCTAGGAGGAGAGAGGCCTGGGAATGAGAAATCATCATTTTTGGCAAAAAGTCACATCCAAAAGTATTAAATTTAGTATAACTCTGACATTTGTGAACTGTGGGCAAGGAATGAGGCCCTCAGAAGCTTAGTACTTGGAGAGATACCATTCTTTAGAGACAAGAGGGGCAGGGCCAGGCCCGAGAGATGGCTCAGAGGTTAAGAGCACTGGCTGCTCTTCCAGAAGTCCTGAGTTCAATTCCCAGCAACCACATGGTGGCTCACAACCATCTGTAGTGAGATCTGGTGTCCTCTCCTTCACTGTAGGCATACAAGCAGACAGTATACTGTATACATAATAAATAATCTTAAAAAAAATGGGCAGGGCCTCCTGAGCCAGCAATTGACCCCCTCAGAGTAGCACAGGCCCAGAGCAGTGTGTTCAGACACCACTGGAACTCAGGGCTACTGCCCCAGCTTTAAGATGAGGACAGGTGTGAGCATACGACCCTAACCCCTGACTGTGCCTCTGTCCAGGAAAGCTCCTGGACTCCAAACCTCCATGCTGCCTTTCTCCATGCCCAGCCTACTGGCTGTCCTTGCTTCAGTCTGAAGACTCTAGTGTGGGCAGGGTATTGGTCATAACATTTCTTCTGCTGAAACCCCAAAAGTTCAGCTGCCAAAATTCTCTCCATCTTTCTTGGGCTGGCCAGAGAGGGCATGTCTGAAGCTCAGTGTGAGGTCCCTACAAAGGTCCCTACCAAGACTGAGTCCAAAAGTTGAACTGATCTCATGGAAGCATCAGCTTCTGTCTCTGTTCCACCAGCAAACAGGCTTGGGTGGGCGTGCTGTCCCACAGATAGGCTTGGGTGGGCATGTTGTGCCATGGACAGGCTTGGGTGGGTGTGCTGTCCCTTTCTAGGGAAAGTAACTCCATGCTGTGTGGTGCTTCCCTAAGGTGGGAGTGGCCACACCCTTCTCCCAACAAAGTATTTAATTTTATTTTTAGTTGTTTTTTAAAGACAGTGTTTTGTTTGGTAGCCCAAGTTGGCCATTCTCGTGCCTCAGCTTCCTAAGTGCTAAGATAACAGGTATGAGCTACCATACCCAACTGGACAAAATAAGGGTGAATTATTAAATATTTAAAAATTGTTTTTACTTTGTATGTATGGAGGTCATGTGTGGAGGTCAGAGGAATTGGTTCTTTTCTTTCTATCATGTGGGTCCTGGGGATTGAACTCAGGTCATCAGGCTTGTTAGCAAGTGTCTTTATGTGGTAGGCCATCTCGCCAGCCCAAGGGGCCTTGTTAACTGTGATAGGCCAGTATGACACTAACCAGACGTCTCTCTTGTTCTTCATTTCCTCTCAGCTGGGATTTGGGTCCTTCTTGGGCATCGTTGGCATCCACCTGGTGGAGAATAGAAGACAAATGGTAAAAACAATCTCTTTCAATATGGGGTTGTGAGAGAGTTGGTCCTTCGGTATGGGATGTTACAGTCATAGCAAGGGATTCCTCTCCACGTTTGTCTGCAACCCCTGGACGACCCAAGACACAGGGTCTCATTGGTGACATTCATAACTCGGTCTCAGTGAGCATACCCCACTGAAAAAGAGAGAGGTAGAGATGAAAACAGCAGGGGAATCTGGGGTCAGATCTTAGAAATCGTAGTTACTGTTCTATGGCTGTGAAGAGACACTGTAACAAAGGCAACTTACAAAAAAAAACCAAACATTTAGTTTGTTAGTCCGAAGTCAAGCTTCAGCAGGGGGAGAAAGTGGAGGAGATAGTGGGCAGTG
>NW_004949105.1:4767753-4809285 GCF_000317375.1 Microtus ochrogaster | reverse complement strand
CTGCCTGCCTCTGCCTCCTGAGTGCTGGGATTAAAGGCGTGTGCCACCACCTCTTGTCCTCTTTCTACTCTATAAAACCTTACTCAAGTGGTCTAGCTAACCATCTTTCTTTTTCTTTACACGCATTAGAGTCATTTAATTTCCTTTCACAACTATATTCAAGGTGTATGCTGCAGCTTGTGATTAATTCTGTAAACTACATGATCAAGGAACTTGGACCTAATCTTGGGTGTAGAGACATAATTATTTCCTTTAGCCATCAGCCTGTTCTTCCACAGGTAGAATTCATGGGTATACAATGCAGGAAGCTTCCTTGTTCTTGTTTTCTATCCTTGGCAAGTCTCACATCTAGGAAAAGGGAAAGGTGACTTCTAGCCTTATTTTTTCTTTCTTGTATCTCTTATTAGAGCAATTGACAGAACAACCTAAACTATTTCATTAATTGTCTTTACTAATTGTCCTAAACACCTGTATCTTTAAATCATTAATACAACTAAGCATCATTGCTCTGTAAAAATTATTATGATCCGTGAGTTTATTGTCCAGTGAGGAAGGGGGGTTTCCATGAATCAATCACACTATACTAGATACATTGGGATTCTTTTACATAGTAACTACACCATGCAAAATACAGTAGACACATGATAGCAGTGGGCAGGAGAAGGCACAGCAGAAGCAAGGGGAACTCTGGAGACAATCCCCCCTGGGGCCCTGTCTCTCCAGGGTGCACCCATAGCAACCGTGCTATGTTATCCGATGAGTGGTACTCCATAAGATCCATTGCTGACTGCAGCTCCTCTGACAAGGCCACTGCCAGTGGATGGCTTGCTTACAGTTTCAGGGGTTGAGTCTGTGATCAACATGGAGGTGTGCATGGCCTTAGGCACAGGAAGACATGGTGATGGAGAAGTAGCTGAGAGCTTACATCTGATCCTCAAGTGGAGGTGAGAGGAGGGAGAGAGAGCTAACCGAAGATGGTGTGGCATTTTGGAGCCTCTAAGCCCACTTTCAATGACACACCTCCTCCAACGAGGCTGCACCTCTTATCTTTCCCAAGTAGTTTAACCAACTGCAGACCGAGCATTCAAATATATGAGCATATGGGGGGCTTTCTTATTCAGACCAACACAATAATAGACATTTAGAAGATGCTGTTTGTTCAAGTTCAGAGAGTATTAGCAGCTATGCATAGTACAGGGGACTATAGACTATATTTGTTGGTGCGCTGCTGTGGATTATTGCTGTAAAAACAAGTGGGTATGGCTTCTATGAGTCCTGGTGGGGTGCTCTGGGGATCCCCTCAGTCTCCAGTTTTCCAGGGCTAGGATTACAGGTACTCACTACCATGTCTCAATTTACACAGGCTCTGGGGATCTGAACTCAGGTCCTCATGCTTGTGTGGCAGGCGCTTTACTGGCTGTGCTAACTTGCTAGGCCCAGTTTTCAACTTTGGTGGAGGTTAACACTTCCATTTCCTCCAGGCTTTTGATCTACTTTAGTTTGGTTATGTATGATGTGAAGCAGAGCGTCCAGAAATTCCTTTGTGCTTTCCTCATTGTATGAACATTTTGGAATCCATTTAAAAATTTATTTATTTATTTATTTATTTATTTATTTATTTATTTATTTATTTATTATGTATGCAATATTCTGTCTGCGTGTATGCCTGCAGGCCAGAAGAGGGCACCAGACCCCATTATAGATGGTTATGAGCCACCATGTGGTTGCTGGGAATTGAACTCAGGACCTTTGGAAGAGCAGGCAATGCTCTTAATCGCTGAGCCATCTCTTCAGCCCCTGGAATCCATTTTTAAAGTAACTATAAAATATTAACTTTTCTCATTTTTTTAAAAATTAAAACATAATTATGGCATTTTACCCCATCCTTTCCTCCCTCCAACCCCGCCCATGTAAACTTAATCTTATTGCTCCCATATTATATATACATATATAATCTATAACCTGCTAAGTCCATTCACTGTTGCTTGTATGTATATACACTTTCAGGGCTGACCACTTGCTATTGGATAATCATTTGGGGGGCTCATCCCTAGGGAAGACTAATTGTCATGTCACTCTTTTCAGTGTGTCTTGGTGTGCTGGATATGTCTTTGCCAACTTGACACGAGATGAAGTCATCTGAGCTAAGGAACCTCAAGTAAATGCTTTCATAAGATCAGGCTGTAGGGCATCTTCTTAATTAGTTTAATGGGGAAGGCCCAGTCCATGGCAGGGCAGGTAGCTGAGGGAGTATCTAGCACACAGCTGGCTACAGTGAGCATTCAGAAATAGGGGCCATTATGTTGTGTCTCCAGGGGGAATTTAGGTTGTTCCAGGGGATGGTAGCAGGCAGAGCAGCTTTAGCCAAGTAGAGCTATGTCCCAGCTGTGTGGAATGCTTTTCTTTTGATTTCCCTTTGTTTTAAAATTGTGCTATAGAGAGTTGTAAGCATATGTAAAAGCAGACAGAATGGCACAATGTCCTCATGTATCCCACCAGCTATCAACAAGTTCAGAACGAATCTGTTTCCTTCTGTACCTCCCTTCCCATGGGAGGTTGAGGCAAACCCCAGACACTGATTCCATTTGTGCCTGCTCCAATCTGTCCACTCTAGGGGTGAAATCTAATTAGAAACGATTTCACCATTATCTCTGCTTATGATTATGGCAATCTCCAGTGGAAGCCAAAGAAGGACTCAGAGGGCGGGCTCTTCTACAGCAAGGGGGACAAGTCGCATTCCCTGGGCAGGGATTCTGCCACCTGCCAAGCTTTCCTAAGCATTACCCTTCCCTTCCCACTTCCCTTCACTCAGTAGCTCTCAGCATCCGCCTGACTCAGAGATGGCGCTTCTGTGTCTGGGAGGGACAGTACCGTCAGTTCGAAACAAGAAATTCTTGTAGCAATTTGTCACAAGAAGCACACAGAGCAACTGGATCTCTCTCCTGTCAATAGACCTGCCACTCACCCTCTTGATGCAGGTGTGGCCTGTGTGTCCCTCCTGAACCCATTACCACCACAGTGGAACTGTGGGTCACAGGCCCACCCTTGTTTCTTATGGGGGCTGAGGAAAGACCTGCACTTTGCCAAGACAGTCTGCAACCCTTCCTTCCTCTCTCTCTCTCTCTCTCTCTCTCTCTCTCTCTCTCTCTCTCTCCCTCTCCCTCCTCCCTTCTGCCTCTATCTCTTTCTCTGTGTCTCTCTCTTAATTTCTTTTTGTCTTTCTGTTTCTCTCTCTTCCTCTTTCTGTATGTTTCTGTTTATCCCCCCTCGTTCTCTCTCTCTTGGACTGGCACACTGAAGGGTTTCTTTATTTTCCATTTTGTCACATACGTCCATGGGATGCTGGGGGAGGTGAATGACTGTCTTTCTCTCGTGCACTTTGACTTGGACCCAGCTCAGTCATTCACCAACTGTGTGGGCTACACTGTCTCAGATGGCTGGGGGATTGCCAGTCATTGTCATGGCTAGCGCAGAAATACTGGCTTCCTGTACATGGAACACAGGGGTGCCCAGCGGTGGCTCTGTTTTTGGGAGGGCTGAGTTCTCCAGACCTTGATCCAGAAAGCAGGCAGCATTTGTGCAGCCATTTTTTTTTCAGCACCCGGAACAGCTCCCAGTACTGTGCGGGTGACAAGTGTCTGTGCTGGGCACTGATGGGGTTGGAGACCCAACACCTGCTGCTACCTGTTTGATGGTCCTTGTTCGTCAGAGGGTGCTGCTTTCTCCCCAGATGTGCGGGTAACCCACCCGCCCTCAGACTCTGTGGTGTGCTGCCTCCTTGTCCCCTTTGTCTAGTACTTGAGTGTAGCCTCTAGCTGCTGCCACCTCCTGCTATCATGACATGGCCCTCAGGTTCTGGGTTGACTGGCGACCTAGAAGGTGAAGACAACAGAGTGCTGGTTAGGGTAATCCACCCTGATTGGCTGGCAGGAACTGTGGAGGAAATCAGCCAGCATTGGCCCATCCAGAGGCTTCAGGATGGGATGTCCACACCAGGAAAGGCTGTGAAGCCATATGCCTGACGGTCTGTGACTGGGTGGGTGGCAATGTGGAGGATGGAGAGGGGTCTTCATCAGTGTGACATTCACTGGGATTGAGGATGTGGAAGTGACAGACTGGCTGTGTGATGTTGTGCTTGGGTCATGTCCCAGTTCCCTGTGAGAGGAGTCTAGTGTCTCCTAGGCAACTGTCAAGGATGGTCACCATGCTGTGTGCTGGGATGCTGGGCAGAATGCTAGGGACCCTGGGGCTGAGATCTGTTTTTAGGCTCTTGGCCTCCTGCTGACTGCTTGTTAATCCACCTGCTGTGGAGGCTGACAGGGTGTGACAGCTCCAGCTGGGTATAGGTGCAGGTGCAGGATACAGGTCGCACACATAGGAGAACTTGGCTGGCAAGTTTGGAGGATGCCTCTGACCTTGCCTTCCTTACAGCAGAGTTCTGTCTTTCGGGTTTATGTCAAACAAACTGAGATTAGTGAAGAGGGAGTGGCAGAGGACACCAGAGAACAGTGTCAGCATCACCAGAGTGCAACTATATTATCAGTGCATGGCCGGCCCCATACCTGAGAATCTGATGCTACCCTGGGGCTAAAGAGAGCTGCTTGTGCTTGCTATACTTGCTATTTCCTTCCCTTCCTTCCTTCCTTCCTTCCTTCCTTCCTTCCTTCCTTCCTTCCTTCCTTCTCTTTTCTTTTTTGACAAGGTCTTACTGTTTAAGTCAGTCTAGCCTCAAACTCACTTTATAGTGAGTTTCTGGCCTTGAACTCACAGAGATGCTCCGCCATCTGCCTCCCAAGGGCTGGGATCATAGGTGTGTACCACCACAAATGGCCTTTGCTTGCTGTTTCTCGGTGGCTGCCTCTCTCTTCTCTGTGGCTGGTAATTCCCAATGGCTTTGTGCATCTCCCAGGACTGAGCACTAAATCCATGCATTGAACAGATTTCTCCTGGTGGGGGAGGAACTGCAGATAGGGAGAGTGTTCACACGCGTGTTTTAGTAGGCGTAAACACCCGGGGAACTCTCAGGAAGGAAATGTAGGTTTATTTTTTTCTTTTTGAGATAGGATCTCACTGGGTAGCTGGGGCTGCCTTGAACTCACAATCCTCCTGCCTCATCCTCCTGGGCACTGGGATTATGAGTGTGCTGCCGCACTTAGGTCCAGGAGTCCCTTGAGTTTGTTTTCCTGCTTGTTAATCTGGAGCTGTGTCATAAGAAAAACTGAAATAAATGCGTCCAACCACTATAAAAGTGGCTTCACCCTCATAGTCAGAGAAATGTAAATTGAGGCAAGCATCTTTTTTTTTTTAGCACCAATTTCACATCATTCTGGATGCACAGAAGTGGACATTCTGTTGTTGATGGCTAAGCGTGTTTATAGAACAGTGTAGCATTTCCTTGTTACAATTTTAAAGTGCAAAGAACCCAAGTATGCTACATGTCAAAGTACCAGGTTAATATATGTTCAAGGAATTTATCCTATAGAAACACCCATTTGTGAACCCATACAATTTTATAGTGACTAGCATTTGGAATCTCTATAGCAGACAGTTTAAATATCATGGGCAGGCACTTAGTAGCCTGTGGCCACATGTGTCTAAGGGGCCCTGCAGGCCAGGACTGGTACAGATGAATCTAGTTATCTTAAAGGCCCAGGGCAATTATTCATATATACTCATGAAAATGAGACACATTGCATTTGGGTGTGCAGAGGTGAGGCATAGAGAATATGCATGCAGTGGTTGCCCCTTGTGTCTCGTGGTGCAGAACCCACAGTGCCCCACATGGGTGAGTATGTGGCTGAGACACTGGCTGGTGGAAGTAAAGCCATGGTGGTCTGGTCAGGAGGTACAAACATCCATCTCTGAATGCGTCCAGGGCTGTTTTTAGGCTGAGACCCACCCTCCTCTCTCTTCTTCTCCTAGTTGGTGGCGGCCATTGTCTTCATCAGTTTTGGTGTCGTGGCGGCCTTCTGCTGTGCCATAGTCGATGGCGTGTTTGCAGCACGGCACATCGTGAGTACCACCTTCCACTGGCGCAGTCTGTCTCTAGGGCACAATGTCCATGTGGAAAACAAAACTTGTCACAGGGCCCAACTCTGACATCTTCACACCGGCTTCAACCGAGCTGCCACATCTGGCCTTCCTTTTCTTGCCGAGTCTGACTTCCGCAACTCAAAGCCTCAGCCTCCCACAGGTCACACACATAAGTGACACAGTAAGCACAAACACAAACCCCACACAGAGGGCACAAATAATAGCCACACACAGCAAATACAAATACCACACACAGCAGGCACAAACACACATGCCACACACAGCAGACATAAACACTACCACACAGAAGGCACAAACACCCGCCATACACAGAAGACACAAACATATACCGGGAAGTCCACTGGGGAAGGATCTGAGTCTTGTCATATTGTGATGAAGACCGTGTAAATCTGACCACCCTGAAGCCAGCTCTCTACCTGTCTTTACTGACTCCCTGTATCTCTAATTGCTATCCTGCCTGCTCCCCTCATGTACCACCTGGTGCCAATAGGCCTGCCTCCTGTCTGAACCCATCCACGCCCAGCCTGGCATACAGGTGCTATGCTCCACCATCGCTGCTGCCTGTGACTCCTGAGTTACTCTTTGTCTGCTGCCGGAATGACTTGTGGTTTCTAGACACCTCTTAGGTCAGGAGAAGTGGTTTGAGAGACCCCAATGATACACAGTAAAGAAACCAAAGAAGCATTTCTGGATTATATGGCTTCTTTGGCACTTCACAGGTCCAGGCATGAGCTGCCTTTTGCCTTAGCAGCTGTAGAAGCTGCCCTGCTTGGCGCTCTGCCCCAATTCACTCACCCACAGCTCTCCCTTACCTTGGCTTCCTCGGGGTTCAACACTGTGTTGGATCCATGAATGTCAGGGACACAGGAGTGGGGACACGGTGAGCTAGGAATGGATGAGCTCATGTCAAGGGGTGGGGCGTGGCAAAGAGAGACGGAGGCTTGAATGACAACTGGACGAATAGATGGGGAGTCTGGATGGATGAGTGGGTCAGCCCCAAATCTTCCTTCTTCCCTTCCTAGTAGAAGGAACTCATTTTGCTTTTAGGAAGAGAAAAGCCTAGTGCCCCTGGCGAGGTATAGAATACCTCTTGGCCCATTCAGTCCTATTCCCCTTGTCCCTGTGCTGATGTGTGTGCCCAGCGGGTAGATGGAGGGTGTCTGTAATTCTCTCCTCAGCAACCTTCTGGATGCCACACACAATACTATGGCATGCAATAATACGGTAAGCCTGAGATGGCCACTCCTGGTTGGCGATGACCATCCCTTCTACATTTATTTCTCTAGGAACCGAGGCCTCTCAGCACAGGACGGTGCCAGTTTTACTCCAGTGGGACTGGGTACCTGTATGACGTCTATCAAACAGAGGTGAGCCCCTTTGGCCAGTGTGGCTTCCATATCCTCCCAAGTCTTCTGGGTCTGGTTAAAATGGCTGTCTTGGTTCTCACAGAACGTCCCATTGCATGGGTATCAAGGCGTTGACAGCTGGGAGCTAGCCTTGGCAGTCCAATGCACAGTGCTGTTCTCCCGGGAACTGCAGCTGCACACTTTTCTCTTGGACACAGTGTTAGGGCTCATCCGTTCAGGGCTGTGTAGTCAATTAGCATTTCAATTAGCATGTTCACTGATTTAATCACTGCGACAACACATGTGCAGTGTTCAAGGACTGGGGACAGCTGTAGCGTGACCTCACTCTTTTGCTAAGTGAGACGCCAGGAAGGACAAGTGTGCACAGCAGCTGACCTATGACACCAGCCCAGGTGGGCGCTGGCATGCGGCTCAGTTGGACTGTCTACACCAGTACTATGGGGATGTGTGTGCTTAGATAAATAAGCCTGCTCACACAGTGCCAGTGCCAAGGAGGGGCAGGAATCAGTGTTCAAGGACTGGGGACAGCTGTAGCGTGACCTCACTCTTTTGCTAAGTGAGACGCCAGGAAGGACAAGTGTGCACAGCAGCTGACCTATGACACCAGCCCAGGTGGGCGCTGGCATGCGGCTCAGTTGGACTGTCTACACCAGCGCTATGGGGATGTGTGTGCTTAGATAAATAAGGCTGCTCACACAGTGCCAGTGCCAAGGAGGGGCAGGAATCAGCAAGTGGGTACCAGATTCTCATCTCAGTCTGTTCTTGGGGTCTTCAGACCTGCAAAAGACTGAAAAGGCATGTGCTGGACATTCCAGAAAAGAGATGCCAATGTTAGGTGCTTGGGGGATGCAGGTGGGGACTCTGACAGCCCTGCCTTGCCCAGTCCTGCTCTGATCTGCCTAGTGTTGTCCTGTCCAGTCCCATCTTGCCCTGCTCTGCCCAGTCCTGTCCTATGTCCTGCCCTGCCCCACCCTGCCAGGAATCAGAAGGGTCCTGGTAGTGCAGCCCTGCTTCTGGTCAAGGCAAGGTCTTGGACACAGGCTGCCTGCTGTCTATGCAGAATAAAGTATGAACTTGCCTGTCTCTGCCCCAGGTCACCTGCTACTCCCTGAGTGGAAGGTGCCAGCTGAGAGTGAAGAGCAACACCTGCTATTGCTGTGACCTCTATGCTTGTGGGAGGTAAGGCACATCAGGAGCCTGAGCGCGAGCGCACAGGCGAGACCCTGCACAGTGTCTCGTCCATGAGCGAGGCCCCCATTTCTCCCTTCCTATATCTACTTGTGTTTTCTACATCTTTCTCTGGATCTAGTTTCAGCAGTGAAAAAGTGGATTCTGAGTGATCGGGCCACCACCCAAGAGCACACACAGAGTGTGGAAGTTCTGAAACCTGGCCTGGCCCCTGTTAGTCACACACTTGAGGCAGTTGACTATCAGGTGGCCACCACCAGTACATCCCGGTTCTGCTCCCTCTCGGGTGAGACCCACCTGCAGTTTTCTGTTAGGATAGGATACACACGGAAAACGGGAACACAAAATGCTTGCTTATTATTCTGGCATGGGAGGTAGCTCAGCCATCCTAGCTGGCTATTAAGGGTCCAGGGTTACTGAGTTGGAATATCCTGTGTCCACTTTCCACTGCACTGTGAGGCCTGGTAGAGACTCCTTGGCCAGCCCCACCAAAGGTAGATGGATCCTCAGAGAACTAGAGAGGTCTCTAACTCAGGGTAGGGCTGAAACTAGATTAAAACTGTCGTTGGGCTCAGGTTGTAATTTAGGGTCAGAGCTATGATTAGCTTTGGATCTAGGTTAATCCTATTGTTAGATGGCATTGACGTTTGGCATTAGGGTTATGGCTATGGCTATGCTTAGGTTAAGTTTAGGGCTAGGATATGGGTTAGGGTTGGTTACAGGATTGTGGTTATATTTGGAATTAAGTCTGTGGTCATATTTGGTTTGGGACCATAGGGATATATGAAAGGTTAGGGTTGATATTGGAGTTGAGGTTTAGGAGCTAGGATTAAGGTTAGGAGTAGACATTAGGGTCTAGAAGTTTTGTTCTAGTTTTGGGTTAGAGCTAGGGTTGAAGTTTGGTTAAGGGATAGGGCCAGGACTTGTCCTAGGTTTAAATCTGGGGCTGGCACTGGCTTGTAGGTATGGTTATGGTCACAGTTAGAGTTTAGGATTAGAATTGGTTTTGGAATTAGCTTTGGAATTGTGTTGGTTTCTGAATTCTGGTTTAAGATTGGTGTTAGGTTTGACACTGGATTTAAACTTAGTTGTGGGATTAGTGGTTATTGTTGGGATAACCTAGTGAAGGTTTAGCTTGGGTGGTGTTGGGGTACTGGGTGTGATGAGGGCTAGGATTTGTCTTAAAGTTGGGGTTCAAGGTTATGTTGTATGTAGGTTTGCTGTGAGGTTAGGGTTAGGGATGATGATCTGTATGGGGTTTAGGGTAAGGGCTGTATTTGAATTTGAGGGTTAGTTTTAGAGTAATGTTTAAGAGTTAGGGTGGTTGTTGGAGCTTTGGTTTACTGGAGTTATGGTTTATGTTATATTAAGATACAATACATGTTAAGGTTAAGCTTAGGTTTACAGCTGGGTTGGGGTTAGACTTAAAGCTGGGACACAGAACTATGGCTTGGTTTAGGTTGTTATTGGTGCTATAGTTAGGATTAGTGTTGGAATGGGTTCAGTGTTAGAATTAGAATTGGATTTAGGTTCAGGGTTATTGACAGGCTAGTATTGGAGGGTTAGCATGTGGTTGGACATTCAGATTATGACTAGTGTTAAGGGCAAGGCTATAGTTAGGACTGGTGTTTGGTGTTGGTGTTGAGTTTAATAGTCTTGGGTCTATGGTTAAGGTAAGAGTCAAAGTTATATCTTGAGTTGGGGGTTGGATGTGCTTGTAACACAGTCAAGACTGCAGTCTTGTGGTTGTGCTTGGTCTGAGGGTAGAGGAGCATGTGAAAGGTTAGGAGTGACATTGGAGTTGGGGTTAGGGTTAATGTTAATGCTAGGATCTAGAGCTAGTGTTAGAGACTAGGGCTAGTTTTGGAATTAGGGTTTATTCTTAGGTTTAGGGTTTGGCTTAATGATAAATTTAGATATGGATAGGACTATGATTTGGCTTCGGTTTGGTGTCAATTTTTTATGCTATGTGAAATTTTATATATGGTTAGGGTTGTGATTATGGTTAGAATTAGGAATTTGTCAGCGTTATAGTTAAGATTAGAGATAAGGATAGGACCAGGATTAGGGTTAAATTTTGGTTTGGATTGTGGACCTGATAAGATTAGGGTTAGGGCTATGACTGTGATATATTTAGGCTTTGGGCTTAGGTTGTGTTTGGAATTATAGTTTTAAGGCTATGAATATCACTTGGCTGGACATTTGATTGGGTAAGTTTTGTAGCTGTGACATTTTATAGCCATGACTACCTCTAGGGCTATTTTTGCCTTGTTTGGGATTGGTTTTTCTTCAGGGAAACAGTGTTTGGTTGTAGCTATTTTTATGATTGGAGTTATATATTTTTGGGGGATGGGTTATTTTTTGGGGTGTGTGTCAAGACTACTTCTATCTAGCTTTAAGGTTATTGTTGGGGATTATGTCAGCGGAAAGACTGCCTAAAGCCCCACTCTATCCTCTCCAAGAGTCAGAGTGGCCCAAAGTCTCCTGGCTCTCTGGCTTGGAAGCTGAGGGCTTACGTGACTCCTTTACTAACCTCCCACCAGCCTGCACTGCCCCAGTGGTAATGTTCTTGACTGTGGCTCTAAGTTAGGAGCCTCATTGGTTAGACATAGCTTTAACTCATAGTGTGGTCTATTGACCATGGCATGATGTCCTGGGCTGTTGCCTGACAACAGTTCCTGCACATAGGTTAGTCCACTGGCCATAGACCTAGCACTCAATGATTGTCATCTAATCACAGATATACTTGGGGTTGATCACCTGACTGTGGTCTAACATGCTGTCACCTGGCCATGCTCTAGCAATGAGCAGTAGCTTGGTCTTCTCTCTTGTAGCACAGAGTCTTCTCCTGCCTACTATGAATTTGTGGGTGTGCGTAGCTGCCAGGATGTGATCCACCTGTACCGGCTGCTCTGGGTGTCCACGGTGCTGAATGTTCTGGGCCTGTGCCTTGGCATTATCACGGCTGCAGTCCTAGGGGCCTTCAAGGACATGGTGAGTAGTGCCATCCTACGGCCCCCTTGATAAAGGATCTAAATACCCAAGCAATTCTGCATGTCAGATGGCAACCAGGGTTACCAATCCCTTGCCTTGGAAACAGTGCTTAGCCACCGGCTGCTTCAATCTTCTCCTACCCTCTTAGGCAGAACTTGTTGCCAGGTAAAGATGGAAACTTGTCGGCAAAGCTAGTCTGTCACTGTGAGGGTCCCGGTTGCCGGGGTGTAGTTCTGGCAGGGACTGGACACAATTTGAACAAGCTGAATGAGAGAACTGAAATTCACCCATATCTAATTCTCTCTGAGCCAGCCCCACTGATCCTGCCCTTGAGCTTGGGCCTGCTACCTTCTCATCACTGGGTAGAATCTTCCTTATGTCCTTTTGGGGTCCATGTCAACTTCAGGAGTTCTTCTGGATCCACAGGACTGCCAAACACTTTCTGGGTGATTCTTCCTGTGCTTATCCTGGTGTCCCAGGGGCTCTGGCCTTTGGTTGCAGCCCAGAGATGCCGCTTAGCTCTTTGTCTCAGGTTTCTTGTTGCTGGGGAGATTTAGGGATGTCTTGTTAGGCCCTGAATTCCCACAGTCTAGTGCTTGGGCTCTGCCTGGCTTGCCTCGTCCGATGGTCGCTCCAGGTGGTGGCTCTAACCCGGAGACCATATCTAGAGGATGCATGAAGGACAGATTGGCCTGTTCTTCATGGCTTGGGTTAGGACTCCCCAGACGGCCAAGCTGTGGGTCTGAATCCTGCCTTGAATGGATTTGAAGGAACATGGACGTAGGTGGTCACTTCCCCTCTCTTCACAGGTCCCCCTGTCTCAGATGGCCTATGGCCCAACTCCGCCACCTCAGATCCTCTACAACCCTGCCCAGCAGATCCTGGCCTACACCGGCTTGTGCCCTCCATCTATGACTGTGCCAACCTGTTCCTCCTACCCTCTGCCGCTTCAGGTAGGCAAGTGTTACCTGCTGGGGTTGGGCATGCCACCGAGTGAGTGGTTGTTTCTGTGGATTTCTGAGTAGACAGGGTAGGGCTACGCATAGAGAGGGTGTGCTATGATATAGATGATGGCGACTTGGATCGTTATGGGGTCGGTCATGTCTTTGCAAGGTGCCTTGCTGCCCACGGCCCTAGTAACCCACGAAAGCATTCTTTCTACTGGAAGAACTATTTTTGCAAACACTGTTTTTAGCTGTTTTATACACTGCTTATCTTAGCCACGAACTGGCCTTTTACAGGTCAGGGAGACTGAGATGCCACTGGCTACCTGGATTTTGAACACTTGTATGACACTGAGTGTTCTAAGTGGAGCCAGGTGCATGCCAACACTCTCTGAAATTTATCTGCAAAGCCAACAACACTGTGCCCCGCACATGTGAACTTGAGGCCATCAGGAGAGGGGTCTGGAATAAGATCTTGTTTGAACAAGGCTTCGCCTCTATTCCACTCTTAGCATTGACTTGTTCATGTCCTATAAAGCTCTGGTAGCCATGTATAAAAGGGTCCCGGTTGTCTAATGGCACTATATTGACTTGCACTTGGCACTGGGATCGTGTGATCCTCTCGGCTCGCATCTTAGCACTGTGAGGTGTCAGGCAGGCCCTGTCCTCTTCCTACCTACGCTGAAACCCCTCGTCACGAGAGCCAAACCATCTGCAGGCATTGCCCAGTGTCTCCTGTGGGGAGGTTGAGAATCCAGGTCTAGACAAACCTTCTAGACGGGGTGACGCCCTACTCACACAGGCTGGCTGCTCCGTGACTTGTCTTATGGCCCTAACAGAAGCAGTTATGAGCCTCAGGGCTGTGCCGAGTGTATCTGTGTCATCACACTAAGCTGAAGTGAGTCTCTTTGGCCTGTGGGCCCAGGTGAATGCGGTTACGTCATTTGTTTTGAAGTCACACGTCCTTGGGTATTCCCCAGGAGACCTGCACCTAGTGAGTCACACTGAAAGTTGAGGCCTTGCCAGGCAAAGTGACTGTTTGAGGGGGTGTGTGGCTCGAGTGTCGAGCTCTGACCATCTCTGATGGAGAAAGCTGTCAGGGCCCCGGGGCTGACCCTATAGAGTAGCTAGGTGGGAGTAATGCTTGCGGGTCTCTTGACCACCCGAGGTTCCACGTATGTGAAGTCGGGCTGGACGAAGGCATGGGAACCCAAGTATCTAGTACAGCTTCGTTCTGTTTTCCAGGGCTCACTTTGGTGCCCCGGACTCATGTGAGGTCACTGTACTGCCGTTCCCCGCCTCCGAGGGCAGGGCCCTTTTCTCTGTGCTTCAGCTTCCTCTGCTTACCTGAAAATGAAGCTGGGGCTGTAATCCATGAATTACTTGGGTCCTTTGGGGTCTGGAGGAAGGATGCAGTGGTCCACTGCAGTGTTGGGTCCTGGATCTGGGCTCTCAGTGTGACAGTCCCGGGCTGTGCTAGTGGGACTTCCCAAAGGGAACTGGACCCTCGTCCACTGGAGTCACAGGGACCCCAAATCAGGGAATGTAAGGCCCTGTGGGTAAAGCCTGCCTCAGGACCAAGTCTCCCCTCTCTGGAACATTGGAAGCAGCTATGTCTAGCTATGTCTAGGAAAAGAGATGGTTCAAGGGTATGAGCAGGAGTAGCTGCCACTCCAAGGCCTCTGTCCTTCATGGAACTTCCTGAATTGGCCTGGAGAAGGATCTTCCTAGTCTTCAGCCCAGGAAGGACACTATCCTCTGAGGCCACGGTTCATCCTGGATTTGCTCTGTTCTCCTGGTAGTTTGTCAGATCCATGTGAGACTCTTAGGACTACCTCTGGGTAGACCTGGTGGGGCTCCCTGAGCCGGTCTGGCTGCCATTGGACACAGAGCGCCTAAATCACATAGATGCCGAGAACACAACTCCAGAGCACAGCCTGTGCAGCATGCAACTCTCCACAGAGGACGACGATGAGCAGGGAATGTGGGGCTCCGTTCCGTCCTACCTGGTGTCAGTCCTGGTCCCTGTCTGCCTTCTGTCTTGAACCCCTGGCTTGGGGAAAAAAGGACCGCTGTGGAGGGGCTCCCAGCCTGCTCTCACAGAAAGTGAGATTTCCTATGGTTCCATGTTGAAAAGGACAAATGCCCCTTGTGGTGGTGTATAGGGGACAGTCCTTTACCATGGGCACACTTTGGGAACCTGGGAGATGACCTGCCAATTCCCATCCGTGCTTCTCTTCTTCTACCTTCTGGAGTTTTGTAGATAGTGGATGCTTTCCTTCCTCCCAGAGGAGGCCTGAGAGCCCTGAGAATCCTCTGGGCTGAGCAGCTTTTACGGCAGCGTGTGTGGGAGTGTAATTGCCACATGTGCTTGGTAATCCGATTTCTGGGGACCAGGCGTATCAGATGAGCCTGTGTTTCCTAAGGAATGGATGCTGTCGCCACTGGTCAGCAGACAGAAGGAGATATTTTAAGTGTCCTGTTGAAGTCATTAGCAGCCAGCAAACATCCCTGAATATTAGGAGGGAGTGAGATGGCCGTGTGGGGGTGTTTTAGGCAGTTAGTCAGAAGAAAAACTTTAAATGGGCCTGTGCCAACACCCAGCAGTTTGCCCAGCACGACACTAAGGTCAGCCTGAACAGTATTGCGGGGCTGGTCCTCTCCACGTGGGCAGGGCCTGCCTTAATGTGCCTTGTTTAGTGAGGTGGTTTCATCTGAGGTTCCTGGTGGTTTATCCCGCGGTTCCTGGTGGTTCATTCTGAGGTTCCGGATGGTTCATCTTGTGGTTCCTGGTGGTTTAGCCCATGGTTCCTGGTGGTTTATCCTGAGGTTCCTGTGAGCTTGCGCTGTGGCTCTTAAGGGCTTGCTTTATGGTTTGTGTATTCACTTATTTTTAGAAAAGAGCAGAATTGACAGGGTGGGAAGCCCATCCTAGCAGACCTAAAAGGATGACCTTACATGCATTGGTCCCTGTGGTTAGAGGAATGCATATACAGATTTGAGAGTGAAACAAGAGAAAATTCCTGAGCCCACAGTTGAATTTTGTGTGACAATCATCATGGGTTGTCACATGACTGCCCAGCATCACACTAAGGATGAGGGAGACCTCAGCCTCGGCTCTGCCTTGGGAGGAAATGCTGCCAGAGCCTGACTCCAGCACCAGAAAGACGAGTTGGCTGCTTAGGATCCCCAGAGGTAACCAGTAGGAGCACCACACCATAGCATACAGGAGTCACTTTAAACATCTCAGTTCAGAATTTGTTTTTTAAATACTGATCTGTGCTGTTCCCCAAATTCCTCTCCTCACATGAAGTCATGCTTGATTTTGGGAGGGTGTCTGCTGGGGTGTATATATGAGGGATTTGTTTTAGTGACTGTCACGAGTGTAGGAGAGGCCACTCCATTATCCTTAGGACCAGGGAAACACTGGGAACTGTAACCTACAGTCACACACGGGCAGGATTTCTTTCTCCTTCATGGTAGTTTTTCATAAGGTCTGCAACTGATTGGAGCAGACTTTCCAACAGTAAGGAGCTGTTCAAATGTTAAGTACATCTGAAAACTAGCTTCCTTAAACATCTAATCTACGGCTGACCACATTTATAGTCACTGACCTATGAAACCCTCTGCTGTGCTGGGGGTGTTAATGATCTTGCTCTCTTTGGGAAGTGCCCAGCACCTGACTCTAGGCCATCCTGGCTCTTCTAATCACTGCTAGTGAAAATTGACTAGGTTAAGTAGGCCAAGGAAGTCTAGAGCTTCGGAGACCTTCCCCAGGGGTTCCTGCAGCCTTAGAAGCCAAGTTTGTGCCATTCGAGGACCAGATAGGGTGACACTTGACCTCTCTTGGCTGTTCCTAGGCCTGGAAGGCTTCCTGGGGGTCCTGGTGAGCAGGTAGCTCCTGGTCTGGTAGGGTACCAGGCCAATGTGATACTGGCATATATGCTGGAGGGCGTAGTTGAGTCCTCCACCTGCTGACCGAGGACACCTCTCTGTTTAATTGCAGCCCTCCAGTGCCCTGTCGGCCTCGTCCTCTGCTGACCTCTCTCGGCCTGAGGACACAGAGTCTCCCTCCCAGTGCAACTCCAGCCATGGGCCTTCTCCTAATGCTCCTTCACTCTGCACACCAACCTACTTCCTCCCCGGGGAGAAGCCTCCCCCCTACGCACCCTGACACAGAGGTAGTACATCTAAAAGTAACTTGGTTTGGGGTTGCCAGAAATAAAACAAAATAAAGCCACATTCAGAAAGCCTGCCTCTGCAGCCAGCCTCAGAGAATTCAGAAGTATCTGGAAGCTGAAGCTGTGCACTTTCTTCTCTCGGACACGCCCTCTGCCAGCACAGGCCAGGAGCAGAGGCGGAAGCAGAGTCAGCTGTCTGGCCCAGTGCCACCTCTGCTGTCCCCTCTCCCACATGAGACCCTAGCCTCACCATCCAGAAGGGCTTCTCTGCACCCGCCAGCATTCTGTTTCACCTCTAGTCTTGGTTGGTTCTCAGTTGCTCTTTTCTTGCCACGTGAGAGTAGCCAGTCACCTCTTTGGTAAAGATTGTTCCTTCAGGAAAGGCATCACAGGTTGACAGACTTCCGTGAGCATGTCCCCCAGGAGGAAGAGACCAAACCCCTTCTGTGAGTATGTCCTGAGAAGGACCAGAGAGAACCCCTGAGCTTTGCTTTTCCGATGGGGGGAGGGGGGAAAGCTTGAGCAAACACCCAAAGCTACTTCTAGAGACCTTTGAGTTCTGCCTCTGCAAGATCCACCTTTTGGCAGACTCCGAATCTCATACTCATTTTCCCCTGCGGTGCTCTGTTTTGTTGCTACTGGATCATTCATTGGCTAGCTGTTGCGGGGACACTGGGGCCTGCCTTCCCCTCTCTGTGAGGTCCAGAACTAGCAGGTGCGGGTAGAGAGGACCAGCCTGTGAAGATGCAGCTCTTGCGCCCCCTGCTGGTCAAGGCCACTCTGTCCAGCAGATCTCACCCAGGCAGGCTAGAGATATTTTCTAAATAGGGTTTCCCACAAAGGCCCACAACACAGGAAGCTGACAGGTCTGTCTGTGGAGATGTGCCGTAAACCCGAGAACTGCTCACGAATCCCTGAAAGGCTGAGGCAGCCATTGGTCTGAGGACTGGTCACTTGGCCTTGCAGCCTGAGAAAGCGATTATGGTGGTTTCTATTTGATGCTGGCTGACCTTGGATCCAGCATGATCTTGCTTTCCTACAACCTCCAGGAACCTGACCTTAGCCTCCCTAGACCAATATCAAACAATATTCTGCCGATTTATATTTATACCAGTGTATATACTAGGCTATTTAATATCTCTTAGGATCACAGTTTCAGGGGCATTTGTGAAAGTCTCCTAAGAATTACATTTGGAGGCAGCAGGACAAAATCGTCTCTGGACTTTAAAGGGGGAGGGCTTTGGCACTGCTTCTTGATGGGGCCGGGGGCCAGCTGGCTCTGTCCCCTGCCATGTGTCTACCCAGAGTGCACAGTTAAGCAGATCTCACAAGGGGCATAGATATGCCACAATACTGGCTGTAATACTGGCTGTGGAAGAAGGATATCCTACACAACAATGGCAAGATTCCTGTCACGTGTAAGCGTGAGGTTCAGGAAGATGAGGTTGACCAGATGCACGAGGAGGCATCCTTGCTGAAGCCACACAGTGGGTGGCTTTTCTACAGGATCGGGGCAGAGGGCACGTTGTCTGTGTAGTGAGTGTACAGAGAAGAGCCCGCTCTGCAGGCTGATGGGTGCAGGGTCCTACCCCCCATCTACTTTTATATTACACTACCCCAGTTTTATATTCAGTCCCGTGTCCTAGGCCCAATGTGCTTGACCTCTGAACTTCCTAAACTGGCCCCCGGGTCTCTGAAGAACAATAAAACTGCAGTGAGTCCATGCTCACTGGAGCCAAGAACTATGAAACATTGCATGCCAAGGTCAACAGTTGTGTTCATTGCCACAAAAATGTCTTTCTCCCTTGTCTCCAGCAGAGAATGTAAGGCCCTGTACCCTAGTGTCCAGAGCTGCCCCCACAACCCACACTAACCTGCAGTGCGGGCAGAAACTCTTGAGTGTCCTGCCTTCGTGTGGACAAGGCTGGGAAGCCAATTGGAGCCTGCATGCTTGGTGGCTCTGGACCAGCTCCTGATGACTTTGCCTCTTTGAATGTCACCCGAGGGTCTGCTCCATGCTTGGCTTCTGTGCTGGTTGGTGAGATTTGTTCTCGGTCACCTGCTTTGTCACTCGCATCTGCTTTTGGGATGATGTAAGATATGCTTGTCCCAAGTCTGCGGTATGGTACCCGTTGATGGCTCATGTGAGTGTGCGTGGGTATGAATGGGGTGGGTCATGCCCACTAGTGAGAGACGCTGAGCTCTTCTGCTTACCGGATCAGCCTGCCTGAATCAGGGTTCCACTTGCACCATCTCCTCTGTGGGTCACAGCCACTATAGCTTTGCTTCCCCAGCCTAAGTTATCAAGAGCTTGGTAATGGATGACATGGGCCACAGGATGTTTTACTGGGCCTGCTTGCGTCTCATACTTGCTTCTCTCTCATGTGGTCACTCTTAGGTTTGTAGAAAGTTGTCTGTTCTGGAAAGGGACCCTGTGATCTTGGGTGTCTCCAATACCTTCCAGCTAGAGCACATTGCTTTCCTTCATGTTTAAATGCAGATCTGCAGACTTTGTGTTGAGAAATACAGTGAAATTGGTCTCCTGCCCTGAAACTGCTTTCTAAAAGGTGACTTTGCCCTAGGTACATTTGGAAAAATCTAGAGACATATTTCTTTATCAGACTATGTCCGAGGGAGGATGTGGTGCTGACAAGCGGCCTGAATGCATGGTAGGGTCCCAGGCTGAAGAAAACAGCCCCAAGGATACAATGAAAAATGTAAAAGTTCATCCCTAGAAAAAGAACTTTGCAATGAATTCAGATGATAAAGGTCACAGTCCATCCTACCTCTTCACCTCGTCTTCCCTCAAAACGTTCCTGGTACTCCCCTTGGTGTCCTGTAGTTTGGCCACTTGGGCCCAGGGAAGTGAGGATCCCATGGCAGGCAGCTGACAGATGATTATTGCTTTGTTTGGCAGGAGGTGGTAGAAGGTTTGGTGCCAGCCAAGGCTGAGGATGGGTGCAACATTGGGGAGGAGAGGTGTCTGCTCTTCCCACAGTGTTGTTGCCTCCCTAGGGCAGATAAGGAATGCCAAGTATGTGGCTGCCCTCCACTACCCTTGTCTGTGTGGTCCAGCTCCAAACCAGCATTTGTCCTGCTGTGTTCTTGGCCTTGTGACCTCCTGGAGAGATCTGGGACTGCTTGGAGGACATTCATGAGAACATTCCATGAAAACATTCCAGAGTTGCCTCCAACACATGGAAAAACCACTGAGGTCTAGGGGATGCTGCCTCTCCAGTTTAAATAAGATGTGGGCTTCTGTGGCTGCCTGAGGACAAACAGAGGCAGCTAGGGCCCCGGGCAGGGCTCTACTTCCTACCTTCTTGGAGTTGTGTTCAACAGTGTTGTTTCTGTCTTCACCATAACTTACAGGATGCTGGGGTTAAAATCAGCGGCTCCTAACTCCTTCCCTTATGGAGAAATAGTAGCTCAGAGACACTGGGCTGCTGTTTCTTGCATCTCCTGCTGCCCAGGGAGGGTGCAGTTCCCTCGGCTCTGCTCACAGAGTAGCCTTGAAACAGAAAACCAGACCTTTTCTTTTAAATGGAACAGGGGGCAGTCAAGAGAGGCAATGGAGAGAAGGGAGAATCTGTATAGGTGCCACCCCTACATCCTGGCTGCCAGGGACAGCTTTAAGAAGAGTTCTCTCTGTGGGGGCTGATGCAGAGGTGCGTAGGACTGTCTCCATTTGCAGAGAAAGCTGAGGTCCTGCAGCTTGCTGGTGAACCCGGTCCCAGCCCTTGCCCTCATCCATGTGAGGAGAGGTTCCTGCCATAGTCCACAGCTGCCTGTCCTGGGACACAAGGATCCCAGGAAAGGCCCGTCCAGCTGTGGGCCTGTGCCATGATGCTCTCAGAGCCCATTTACCCCAAACGCAGCTCAGTCCTGAGACACGCCCAGGACAGACTGTGACCAACCCAGGGTTAAAAAGGTTTCTGTAAATTTTTATTTTTCCATACTTTAGAATCAGAAAGAAGCATGTGGTAATAAAAATAACAGAATTATTTTCTTCAAATCCACTCAGCTGCAAATTGCCAGCCCTCCAGCCCAACCCTTGCTAGCCAGCTCCCAGTAGGCCAAGGGGCTCTAGGAGCAGCCAATGACCTGATACCAGTCCCTTTATGTACATATATATACAAGGCAAAGAAATATCCCAAGAAAAAAAACAGCCCCAAGGGCAGTAGCCCACCTGCTCCAGTGTTGCCGGACCTGTTCTGGAGGAGCCAGTGTGTCCATACCTCCACTTCCCTTTGCCGTTGGGAAGGTACAAAGGCCTCTTGTGCATGGGTGCTAGAGCGTGGCATGCTCCACAGGTGGGCAGGAGTGTGAGGTGATGTCACTGTGCTTGTAGGAGGCCTCGTCCAGGTCCAGGGTCTTCTGGTTTACCTCCAAGGTCATGCATCCACGGTAGAATGCCGTGACAGGTGCAGAAGTCACTGGGACATCTGAGCAGAAATGCAGGGAGTCCTACTTACCATCCTCTCTATTGCTATGACCATCCCTGCCTGCATTCTCTCTGCAAGGGCATTTGCTCATGGTACCATCCCTGGAGATACAGATCTGTACAGGCATACAGCATCTTTACCCCTCAACCTCCCAGGCACACATACATATGATCTGTCTTCACCCCTTAAACTCCCCTCCCAGGCATGCATGCATATTGTTTGTCTGCCTTGCAAGTTCCCATGCTTCAGGACCTCGGGCTCTTTATCTCCCTTGAAGCCTTATTGGTTATAAGAAAAAAAAAGGTCAGAGAGCTTGTTTGCTAAAAGTAGAGACTGTGCCTGTAAGAGGACTCAGGCCTCTCTATAGGTATCATCCCTGTTCCCCCTGTGGGTCTGTGTAAGGTAGCTTCTTCTGGTAGATGTAAGAAGGGCTGCCAGATGCTCTGTCAGCTACGAAGGCTGCAGATCTTTGGCAGTAGTAGTTAGCTACCTGACTCTTGCACACCTGCTAACCCTCCCCTCTGTGTTTGGTCTCCTGGACTCCCAGGCCACACCTCCCAGCAGGTGACTCAGAGAGAGGACTGAACTAATAAGAGCTCCCACTCCCGCTCCAGCAGAGAAGCCAGGGAATATTTCTGATAACTAGAACCTTGTCTCAGTCGTTAGCACAGCCCATGGGTGAAGCAAGTCAGCCATTCTGCCCAGGGGATGCCCATGATAGGGTTCAGATGAGAGCGCCCCTACCTGGCAGGCCTCCAACAAAGGTAAGCAGAGTGCCTTGCAGATGCTTCTCGAGGATGTCCAGTCTCTCCTGCAGCTGGGCAGCACTCACTTCACTCTGGCCCTTGGTACCATCCACTTCCAGGGTGGCCTCACCGTCCCGAAGGGAGACCGTGACTACGTGTTCCTGGCTGTCGCACACTTTGATTTCCATTAGTGCCAGGGCAACATCCTCGACTGCCAGGACCACCAACTGCAGGGGACATAGAAGCACAGGGGTCTTCATAGGCTGGCCACCTCAACACTACCCCCTTCTTGTAGCTCCACAACCCTGGGTGTGAGGAGGTCTCGGAACCCTAGTACTTTCCTAGACTGGGACCCAATCTTTGCCGGTAAAGCAGGGGGCAGTTGAGAGGTGACTGAGGAGGATGGCTAAGAGTAGTGGCTGCTCTTACAGAGGACTTGAGTTTTCTTCCCAGCAACCCCATAGCTCACAACCATGTCTAACTCCAGTTCCAGTGATCTGCCACTCTCTCCTGGTCTACACAGGTACACAGAGCACATGTGTACAATGCAGGCACAGCCTCCATATAAAAACTTCAAAGTCCCTGGGACACTCCTGTTCACCCAGGTCACCCAGCCTGGGCTGACTTAAGAATGTGGCAGGACACACCTGTCATACATAGCTGTGGTCTCAGCACAGAAAAGAGCACACACTCTACCTAGCCTCCCTGGGGTGAACAGGCTGTGCTGGCAGGAGCCTTTGGCTTTTTATCACAATGCAAGGGATGGGTTGAGATGCCCAGTGGCATGAAGTCTGGTCCCCATGGTGGTATGGATCATGGAAACCAACCCTGTTACTAGTTAGTGTAAGTAGCCAGCAGAGCTCTATGGGCTGCACAGGTGGGGGATAGAACCCTCCTGTTTGGGACATGAGAGAGAAGTCTTCCTCTCTCTCAACAGCCTCATGTTCTGTAAGAGAATGGGGGTGGGGGGAGGGGAGGTAGCAGAGCCTCACCCAGCACCACTCACCATGATCATCTGATAAGTTATCACAGCTTATGGTGAGGTTAGTGGGTCTGACTCTGAAAGAAACTGGAAATCTCACTGTGTAGTGACACTATGGGACTCTTATGACATTGCCACTCTGTGTGGGACACCCTACACCTATGGTCCAGCAGTAGCTCACAGGAAGGTTGCAGACCCTGGCTGCACCACCAGCCACCTTGGCCAGTGTAGTTTTATTTCACAGTCACGGCACGTGACTGTACTGCAGCCTTGGCTCCAAAGTCAGAGGGCATCACCCAGCTGTGTGTACGCAGACCTGGGTAGATATCTGTGTCTGGGAAGGAGTCTCCAGGGCAGGGAAAGGTTCAACGTGTCAATATCCCAGAGAGTGGGCAGGGCCGTGGTACTTTTCCTTGAAGGGGAAGAATGGGGGTCAAACAGGGTTTTCAGAGGCCAGGGTATCCCAGGCTAACCTGGCCCCATATTCTAGCTGCTGCTGTAGCTCCATTCAATCCTACCTGCTTCTTGAGCTTCTTTGTAGAGTGGTAGTCGACCAGGGCCACAGAGAGGGGGACGATGTGGTTGTCACCCACCAGGGCTAGCAGCACCCCCGTGTCAGTGGCAGGACGGATCCGAGCCACAACTTCTACTTTCCAGGTGGTTTCCGTGCCGACGTCCAGTGACGTCCGGGCTGCGATGAAAGTGGCACATTACAAGGCAATACAAGCAGGAGAGAGGCGAGAGTGAGAACAGCGAGCGGCGACTCAGACCGGAGCGCCACAAGGGACATCTCTGCACACCCTGGGAGGGGACCTCCTGGTAAAGGCATGTCGGGGAGGATGCGACAAGGCTGTACCTCTAAGACCCGCCAGTGTCTCAACAGACAGCACGCGGAAAGGAGAAGCTCGCTAGCACTGGATGTAGACTATCAACTCTGGGGCACTGGGGGTGGCTACTCCCTACTCCGAAGTACCCTGCTGGTGCCCTCCAGGTAACAAAGACCTATCTGGGGAGCCACAAGGCCAGCACCAAGGGCCACCCACTGCCTTGCTTCACCTCTGCTGAGTTCACGAAGAACCTACCGCATCTCCAGGCCATGGGCTGCCTCCCTTCTGCCAGCTCCAGGAGACACCGAAGCATGCAAAGTGGGCATAAACTTACGAGGCCATGCCCACGAAGAGATGTGAGATACATTGCTCCAGCAAGCCCTACGTGTGTCTGTGCTCTGGGTGGCATGGCTTGGCATTCCAGAGCCTCATGGCATTAATTCATCCCCACGCAATACACGTGGATGCCGCATGTTTAAGACACAGCTGGGTGACTCTTCATGCCATCTGCATCTTAGGTTTGCACTAAAGTGGACAGGTGGGTTCTGATTCTTCCAGGGCAAAGAGCCTATATTCTTCACCACATGGGAGCCCTTCACCAACTGAGAGCCAGAGGAGATAATATTTAAGACATAATATTTAAGTCTGTCTCTCATGAAGGACACCAAGGCTAGAAAGAGCTGCTGGGAGCCAATCAAGTAGGTCAGCCTCACTATGGTGTGTCGGAGGCTCGCAGGCTGACCTATTCCCCCTCACCCCACCCTCAATCGATCAGATCACTTCCTCTAGCCTCTCCTAGCTGACATGTATAGGGGTTAATTCTCAATAGTTTGTTGAGTATATGAACACAGATTGCAACAATAATAAACACTTTGGTGTGATGGAAGGGGCCAAGCGTACACTCTACCTGGTTGGTGTCTGACAAAGGAAACCGGACCCTGCCTGTTTGGTGAGTTTTCTCAGCATGGTGACTCATAGATGTCATTGCTGTTAGAACTTAAGGTTGAAGGCCCCAAAATGACCCTCAATGGCTGTTACAGTTTAAGAAATTATGGGTTCTGCTTTAAAGCAGCCTAAGTCCTGAGTGTACAACCTTCTGCTTCCTGGGTCATCCCTAGCAACTGGTAGCTGTAGATTCCATGTATCCTCCCTCCTCTACTCTGTGCCCGAGAAGCACAGCAGAACACACCTTTGCCAGACCCCTTCTTGCTTTCTCTCCATCTGCGCCTGAGTGCCTGCTGCAGGGCCCCTTCCAAGGGTGATAAAGATGGGCCTTCCTGTCTTCATGCTCTTTCCGCCTCTAATCCTCCTCTGATTGCTAAGCCTCATGAAGCCACTGGCCAGCGAAGGCCTGGCACACGTCTGAGAATTGCTGCATACGTTCGGACATGTCCAGTGCTGACCTTTTGGGTTTTCTTCCAGGTAACCCCCTCCCCCTGGGCCTGCCCATCCTACCACTTTCTAGCCATTGGGCCATGGCTAACTCTATGTGCAGTTCAGATACTTGTCCTGGGAGCTGGGCCTTGCCTTCCCTGCTGAGCCCTGTCCCAGCTTGTGAGTTAACAGGCTTGTCACTGTGGTAGGAACCAGTCAGATGGATGCTCACACTTCAGCAGAGCTGCCTGGAAGTCCCACCACAGCTGGCCCCAGCCAGGGCGCTACCCACTTACTGTAGTTGAGGCTGAAGAAGGCAAATGCATTCCCAGGGAAGAAGGAGCCCCTCTCCGTCACAGAGAAACACTGCATTTTTGTGTTTGCTTTCACCGTTTCCTGGATGGCGCTGTCTTCCCCATTCAGCCAGTTCCAGCTCCTCATGCACCCGTCCAGGCGAGGGTTAATCTGGAAAAACAGGTAACTCCTGGTGACTTCCTGAGCCAGGACACCATAATGGCAGGCTGAAGCAGGAAGATGGAGAGCCTGGCGCTACAGGACCTGCTGGCAGGGCCCTCTGGCTTACGTACGTGTAAATAAATCTATAGTGTAAAAATAGAGGGAGGGTTCCTCCCCCATCCCCACAAAAGATTTCTTCACTTTTCAAAGACTTCGGGACACCTGTATCCATGCAGAATGAGAACCCGTGTGGCAGTGAGGCAGCCACCTGCTTTGTCTGCAGTGTCTCCTCATTGTAGGGAGAGGGACAAGGTACCTGCCACTGGACAGCACAGGTCGGGCATTTTACTGTACTCGGGGCTACAAAGCAAAGCTAGAAAGGCCAGGCCACAGATGCCAGTCCCAGACTGACCATATACACACTGTGTGCAGGCTGTTATATGGGTGGCTTGGTTGGGTTTTATGACTGTACACTGTGTGTGGGCTGTTATATAACCCAATCAGGTCACCCTCGTGACTGTACACTGTGTGTGGGCAGGCTGTTATATAACCCAATCTGGTCACCCTCGTGACTGTACACTCAGTGTGTGCAGGCTGTTATACAACCCAATCAGGTCACCCTCGTGACTGTATACTCAGTGTGTGCAGGCTGTTATATAACCCAATCAGGTCACCCTCATGACTGTATACTCAGTGTGTGCAGGCTGTTATATAACCCAATCAGGCCACCCTTATGACTGTACACTCACTGTGTGTGGGCTGTTACATAATCAAATCAGGTCACCCTCGTGACTGTACACTCAGTGTGTGTGCATGTGCAAAAGCTGTTATATAATCCAATCAGGGCACTGTCATGACTATATACTCACTGTGTACAAGGCTGTTATATAATCCAATCACGTTACCCTCGTGACTATATACTCACTATGTGTAGGCTGTTATATAATTAAATCAGATCTCACTTATGACTGTACACTCACTCTGTGTGTGTGTGTGTGTGTGTAAAAGCTGTTATATAATCAAATCAGGTCTCCCTCATGACCACACACTCACTGTGTGCAGACTGTTAAATAACCAAACCAGGCCACCCCATCTTCTGTGTTGAAGAGCTGCAACCATGCATTTGCTGTCATCCCTTTGGGACTCTTCCTGAGGTGGTGACTCGATCACCTACCAGACAGATTTTCCATCTGCACTGGATGTTGCCATCCCCAAAACAAGGGTTCTGACCACTGAGCTAGAGACAGATGAGGTTACAAAGGCCAGGTGTGGTATAGGCAGAAAAAAGCCAGGACTTTGACAAGTGACCCCCCCCCCCAAAAAAAAAGCCTCTCCCACAGGAAATCTAGGTATGGCTAACAATCTAAAGCATCTTGAGACACGTCCAAGAAGTTGACCGTTACTGATGGACCATGATGGCTGCCAGCAGGACCCCTTGTGATTGTTAGACTTGGGCTCAGCTGGAGGACAAAGCCCCTCTGGACACAGCCAAGCCAGAGCTGGCTGCAGACCCCTCCATGGTCAGGGCTGGACTTACAGGCTGGACGAGGTCATTCTCCTTGAAGGGAATGCCGCCCACGGTGAGATTCAGGTGATAGAGGCCTCGCTCCAGCTGGAACAGCTCCCCAGCCACTGCAATCTTCATCACAGCGTCTTTGTTGACCTTGATTACCAGGTTGCGTTCCAGCTCCTCCACAGAGATCTGAGGGGGGTCAGGCAGGGAGGTCAGGTGGATCGTCATTCTGGAAGGACCCCAGATTGTATCGTGTGGGTCAAATGCACCACACCTCAGGGTAGGCATTCCATATTATTTATGTCTCACAGCCCAACCCACGAGCCTACACCTGTGTCACCTGGGCCCAAGACACTTGACCTCAGTGGGGGACAGGCTATGCTACCAGTGTTTAGAAGCCTGACCCATGAGACCATGCCCATGTCTCCTGGGCTTGTCAAGGGCACTGGATCTCAGGTGAAACAATATCCAAGATGTCCAGGAAGAGCCTGACCTCACAAGACCACACTCATATCACCTGGGTCCAGGAGGAACTAAGCCTTGTTGGAGGCCAGGCTTACTCTCACCTCCGTGGATTCTCCCCACACCCTTCCTGGCTCCCCGTGTGAGCTCACAGGTCAGGGTTCAAAATGGAGACAAGACCTAGCATGCAAGAGGGCTAGCCTCCCCTCCCCCCTATTTTAGATTAAAATCAAAAGAACCAGAAGAGAATCACTGAAGGGTCCTACTGATGCTCATGCTGGGTTAAAAGAACTAGAGAGAACTAGAGAGCCTTGTCTGCTGCGGCATGAGCCTCACAGGTCACTGCAGCCTGACAGTCTAAGGTGTTCTACGACAGGGGGAGCACAGTAACCACAATCCAACTTGACTTGGGTAGACTGAGATAAGATCTCACTCATCCCCAGATGACACTGGACACTGGACTGGCATGGAGTGCTGCCCCCAGTGGCCTGTGTGTCTGTGTCAGGGCCTTCCAGGCTCCAAAGTGGACTCTGAATCCAGTCAAATGCTGGGTCAGAGCCAGACTGAAGCCTGGCATGCTCCATGTTTGACCTCTTCTCACACGTGACACAAACACAGTGTCAGATAACAGCCCAGTGAAGCTTTGTGGAGACAATAGTCACACCCCAGGTCCCAGGCACTCCATCACAGACTATACTGTGAAGGGTGCCACGACCCTCACAGCTCGCCTGTCTGCTTCCCTGGCCTGGCAGCCCAGCAGGCCGGCACAGCTAGCTGTGGCTAGGTGCCCATAATGGTCCAAGGGGAATGGGATTGTTATTTTGAGAGAAGAACCATTGCCCCCTGCACATGCTTCCACTGGCTTCCCGGTGTCTCCAGAAGAAACCCCAACATTTCCTCAGTCCAGCCTAGGCCTGGAGGTCAGTTCACTCTGGATTTCCCATTGATGTGTCTGCCCAACTTCCAGCCTGAAAGAGACCCCCACAACCGCCCTATGTCTGTGGCCTATGCAGCCTCTTGCCTCTATGTAAGAGAGAGTAGCAGAGAGCCTATGTAAGCTCTCTGCTACTCACAAGGTCCCCTAGGTCCTAATGCCTGCCTCCTTTGGTCATCCTTGACCCTGAAGTATCCCATCAGCCAGTGATCTGTCTATGTCATGGCTCCCCATGTCAGTGCTGTGGTTGGAAGAAATACATATTTCAAATTTTTCTAAACTCCTAACAGTTTGTGTCTAGGATGGAGCACTATTGAATGAACAAGCAAGTTCCTCAGATACCACACGTGGGGAAGCCTCAAAGCCTGTATGGGAATGTACATTAGACAGGGTGTGGCCCCTGGCTTCCAGAACAGCAGGATCCTTTTCAGCTGAGCTGGAGGCGAACTTAGGGCCTTCCTGTATCTGTCAGAAGAGCAGAGTTATGAATGGCTGGGCAGGCAGCATTGAAAGGGGCAGAACTTGGCCTCTCGGGCTGCTCTGTTACTGAGCCATGAGTTCAGGGTATGTGAGCTGCCACCTAGATAGTAGTTTGTCACAGTCCCAGCCAGCAGTCCTGCCTGGGTCCTAGCCCAGGCTTGTCCCCATGGCTATGTGGAGGGCACCCTCTCCTGAGGCTGCTTCTTTCCTTGTGGACTCTCCCCTGTTCTGCTAGACTCCCTGATCCTTCTAAGCCAGGACGAACAGATGGCACCTGGTAGCTGGAGAAATGGCAGGGGTCCATATTTGTCTGTGTGGATTTCTCATTTTGTCTTCACTGCTAAGGGAAAACCCAAGTCTTTCTGCTTTTTGGGTTTTTTTTGGGGGGGGTCAAACATTAATTCCCAAGTCTGTTTTACTGCCTGGGGTATAGGAGGTCATTGTCCATCACCCCAACTCCAGTGGGGAAAGCAGCCAGAGCTGAGAGAAGACTCCTCTGTGGTCAGATGGGTAGAGGACCCTGCTCTCAGTGGCTCGGGTTCATGGGTGGTTTGTACTGGTTGTCTATCCCCTGGGGTGTCCTACAATGTGTCTTCCGGGCCAACGCCACATGGCTCTCACAGGAAAGCCATACTCAGCCAATGAAGCAGCAGCTCTGGGTACCACAGGCTACATCCAACACCAAATGCGAGGGTTAGCCTCGGCTTTCCACTTACCGTCTGCCACATGCCATGGTTGATGATTGGCCCGCTGCTGGTAATGCGCCCAACCCCGTTATACCGCAGCTGCAACTCAAGCCGCCCGGCCCGTAGGCCCAGGACAATCCAGGTGCTATCTGAACGGCCTCCAGCAAAGAAGAGGACTCCTTCTGGGTCAAACGTTCGGAAGTCAAACTCGGCCAACAGCCTGTAAACAGACCCAAGACATAAAGTGGGGTACAGAGCAGGCGCAGGGCTGCCTAGTCTCAGGGCCTTGACCCCGTGATGCTTTCCAGGACATGGGGAGCTGGTTCACAGAGATCTTGAAAACGAGGAGCCCTGGACCAGCCTTCTCACCTGGGTTCTGCTGTCCTGTGTGCCTGGCTCTCACCTGGTGGGTTGAAGCCTCTTGAAGCGTAGTCTGATAACCGGGGTGCCGCTGAACATGCGGCCGAGGTACAAGGACTTCACGCTCTTGGCCATAGTGAAGGGCACACATGGTAAGATGTCCTGCCATGAGAGGAATGTGTTGGGGCAGGGGAAGCCCTGTGGCTGCCTTTTAAACAGCTTTCAGGTTCTGGTCATACTGGGGAGATCCTCTGACCTTCCAGCTTGCCAGGGTTAGCCCATCCCTGGAAATCCCAGAGTCCATATGACCCATCCCACGTTGGTGCCCCAGGCAGAGGCCCAGGGTTCTGAATTCTACCACCTGCTTTTTTCTCGCCTGTTCTTATTTGCTAGTGGTGTTCAAATTATAAAATGCTTCAAACTCACAGAAGAGTACAGAGACTCATAAAAATTCATTTTTAGTACACTATCAACAAAATGAACAGAACGAAGGCCTTGAAGAATATGGTTCAAGAAGCTTCCCTGATTTATGCTGTGGGCTTTCCCACTGACCAGAGAGAGGATGGAATTAAAACAGGAGGGTCTTGCATTGTCACCCTGGCCAGCAGGGAGCCTGAGGCAGAGCCCATGTAGGTGCTGGTCCCCTGGCCCCTCAGGAGGGTACTACTAGCTCATGCAGCAGGAGTCTCACACAGTACCTAGAGGACTTGGGATTCAGGCTTGTAATAGAGAAATGCTTCCCCTGCTTCCCAGGCCTGTGGCTTGCAAAGTCATCAATAGTGTGTGGTCACTTGCAGCTGTTTTCCAGAAAATGCCATCAATGCACAACTTCCCTGCAGTTTATTTAGCTTGATACAGAGCCCTGAGTGAACGGGGTGTGTGCATGCATGTGTGTGTGCACCGTATATATCCTGGTGTGAAACATCACACCTTTGGGTCTATAGCAGCAGGCTACGTGGCTGAGAGTGGGGAGTTGCTAGGGAGATTTCATCAACACCACCAAACAGAGGTTTGGCTAGCTATGTAGTCCCGAGAGCCTGTAGTTTTCAGTCAACCACAACCTGACACAAAGCACAGCTCGGGGGCTCTGCGAGGCCATCTAGTGGACACTAAGGTCACCTACCTCACAAGTATCCATGTCTGGGGACAGCTTTAGGCCCCCTCGCCCATCACAATGGCAGGTGTAGCTGCCCGGGGAGTTGACACAGGTTTGCTCACAGCGCCCCTGCTGGCACTCATCCACATCTGCAGGCAAAGGGACTCATGGTAGACAAGGGGAAGGCTCCAACACTCAGCAGCCCCCCTCTTCCCAGAGACATGCTGTAGACATCATTGCTCAGCCTGCTACCTCAGAGGCCTGTCTCTTAGGTCCTGCTTCCTAGAGAGAAACGAAGAGCTGAAGATGGTCAAGGACTGGGCTCAGACTGACCGACCAGGGATGGTAGGACCAAGAGTGTCTGCGTGGGTTGTGGAGCATGGGGCAGGGCAGGCCACTCCTTAGCTCTATGCTCCCTTCCCTGGGCTCCCATAGCTGTCTCTCAGAGTCTCTTGTAACTCCCAGAAAGGTATGACTATAGGAAGAGATAGTCTCTGCCCTCAGGACGTGGTGAGCCTCCAAAGTGAGAGAATAAGTCAATCACTCCCGTCTACTGTGGGCACACAGAGGCTGGGAAGAAGCCCAAGTCTACTAAGGAATTCGGGATCTTTGCTCACACTGCTGACATCTGGAGAAAGGAAAACACGCAGGTGTGTTTACACGGTACAGAGTATGCACTGGAACACACACATGTTTCAGAGCACTCTGTGTGAGCATACACATACGGACACAATGGGGCCAGCAGAAAGTGGTAAGACAGGACTGACTTGAGGGGTCATCTTCAACGAAGGTACACGGAGACTCCCAGGAGGTCCTGAGATTTTTTTCCAAGTCTCATGTGTGTACAATAGACTTCCTGGAATGCTGGACCACTGGTTGCCAGCCTTAGAGCAAAGCAGCCTACATCCAGGCAGTGACCCATGTGTATCCTAGGCTAAGGGTCAAAGAAGTAACCTGAGTGGTGCAGCATGGGTACCTTGGCAGGTCTTCTCCTGGGAGCTGTAAGTGTATCCCTTGTCACAGAGGCAGGAGTAGGAGCCTGGCAGGTTCTTGCAGCGTGCATCCCCACAGGTGTTCGAGTTTGCGCACTCATCTATATCTGTAAGCAAAGCCAGCCAGGACAAGCTGTACCCATCAGTGTGGGACAGTGGCTGTGGCCTCTGCGGATAAAGGGTGAGAACAGCCCCAGACAGGAGGACAAAGGCACGATGCCTTCGCCATGCGTGCCAAGTCATGGTGGGCCCAGGGACCACATGCTGCTCACCCACATTGGGGACACTGTAGACTTCGTTGCTTGGGATCCACAAAGCAAGGCAGGTCACCTCGACCTGCTACTAAAGTGTGGGGGCTGTGTCCCTTGGTCAGGGCCAGGGACAAGAGCCACAAGGAGAGAGCCTCTGTTCCTGGAATAAGGGCATAGGAGGGGAGACCTAGACAGTCCTATATTCATATCCTATATATTTCACCTATGAGGACACCCACACACTTACACCTTCTGAGAATATTCTTTGGACTGTCAGATGTGAATGCTGAGGTAATAAAAATAAAAAATCCTCCCCTCCCCCCCAAATTTGTCTCATCCGATTTGTGCTCAGACCATGAGCTGACTCCTGAATCTCACCCTGCTCCACCCCACACACAGCTGTTCGGATCATCCACACAGGCAGTTGTGGCCCAGCCCCAATGAGTCTCAGTTACTCAGGGACACTCTGGGTACATCTGTGTTGGAGCACAGCTCAGGAGGAAGAGGTGGCAGATGCGCTTTCCTGAGATTTGTTGGGTGTCCTCAGGCTCCCTGCTCTGGGCTGAGTAGAAACAGGACCACACACAGTAAGGAGGGCCCAGCTGCTTCCATGTTCTTGGGGACAGGGTAGAGGGAGTCTGTGCTGGGAGGGTCTGGAAGGTACGGTAGGTGCTCAGAGGTAATGGGGCCTGCCACCTTGCCGAGGTCCCTGCAGTCAGTTGCGGAGATCTAGGCCTTGTGACCACACAGGCTGTCTTGCCAGCTCTGTGGCCTGGAATGTACTTGGGAACACTAGTGTGGATGGGCATCCCTAGTCCTCACCCTTGCTCTCACGGGGACTCATGTCCATGATGCTGGACTGGACCATCTCCAAAGGATACTATTTCCCTCCCAGGATAGGGAGGCAGGTGAGGTGCAATGGCTCAGTCAGCGACCTACCTTGGCAGTTCCTGCCGTCCGAGGCAAGCGAGAAGCCGCTGTGGCAGGCACACTGGAAACTTCCTGGCTTGTTCTGGCAGACCTGGCTGCAGCCCCCATTCTTCTGGCCACACTCATTGACATCTGGACACGAAGAAAGAGTGAGGGGCTCCTACCCGGACACTTCCCTGCTGGCCTCATGTAGATAAGGTAGACAGAGTGAGGGCCAGAGAGCTGTGAACTGCAGCTGGTGGGGACAGCCACAGACTCAACTCTGAAGGTCGCTAGGTGACAAGGGACAGGGAGAAGGACAAAATGGACCTACTAATCAGTGCTTAGTAGTCACGAGACCTACACACAGCCTTGTCTGGTACCCTGAACAAAACTATCCAGATGACCTGTGGGTGCAGCTAGGCTGCCCTGGGTGAAGGGCTTGGCAGGTTCTGTTATCCTGTTTGTAGCTTTATCTAACACCTCGCCCTCACCTGAGTAAATCAAGGTAGGGCTCTTTAGCTGCTAAGCCCCACGTGATATTTCCTTCCTTTCAATCCTGGCCCTAAAACAGCTGTCTGGCTGCTTTAACTCTCTAGGAGCCTGCAGCTCCAGGGACCCTCAGAGCTGTTGCCTTCCTCCCAAGAGGTTGGCCATCAGGGCCTTATCCCAGGACAGGCTATTGGAATGGCTGAGCTCCCAGGCAAGGGTAGGGGGTGAGGAAAGGGTGAGGCAGAGTGTGATTGGGAGGGCGAGGCTGTGGACTCTCACCTTTGTTACAGAGCCGGCCTTCCCAGCCAGCTTTGCATAGGCAGAAGAAGTTGCCCATGAGGTCTTGGCAGAGCTGAGTACCCTTCTTATCACAAGGGTTTGGGGTGCATTGGTCAGGCAAGTCTGAGTTGAAGGACACAAAAAGAAAATCACTCAGGGTTTCTCTGAACATCTTACCTCACACAGTTGGTGGTGGTCAGAGCCACTGGTGGGGCCTCAGTGGAGCTCCTTGGGGTTCCAAAGCAGGCTAAAGTGTGATGGAAGTCCCCACCTTGGGACAGGAACAAACGTGAGGAACTTTTAAGGCACTGGGACCAGTTCCAGCAATACCACCCAGGTCTACTGGGATGTCTGTCACCGGACCAGGCAAAGAGGGACTGTTGGCTCAGGCCTCCAGGGAATGGGCCTTCTAGGTCACATTCTCTCCACAGGACACAGAACTGGAGGAGTCCGCTGAATAGGCAGGAGGGCTCTTTAAAGACATTAGTACCACCAACATACACATCAGCACTAAGGTGATGAGTCAGGTGTGTTGTGGCCAGCTGAACAGGACACACAGGTGGCTGAGCCACACAGCTTCCGCCTTCAGCTTACAGGCTGGCACAATGTTAACTCCCTCCATGCAGTACCTTAGAGCCACAGCTGAGACCTCCAGATGTAGCCTCGACTATGCCCTGGGTGGGGTGGGAGAGCTGGGTATGTGTCCCAATCTGAAGTTTAGGGGAGTTCCAGAAAGAAGCATTATTATATCCTGTTCTCAAGGAATCCTTCTAGAGTTTGAACAGATGTGGGCATGGTTCAGAGCATAGGAGGCCTGGTTCCTTCATTCTGCCCCATCTGAAGGACCTACAGTCTGCCTAGATGGGGTGGGGTAGCTGCTATCTACCAACAGCTAGACAGCTCTAGGATGTGGAATTTCCCTCTGTATGCTGTGATTACCACTAATGAATAAAGAGCTGCTTTGAGCCTAGAGCAGAGCAGGGTGGGGTGGAGGAGAGCTAGACGGGGACGACTGGACTGAATGCTGGGAGAAGGGAGGGCGGAGTCAGAGAGAAGCCAGGTAGCCTCGCCGGAAGCAGACAGAACTTTAGCAGGTAAGCCACAGCCATGTGGCAATATACAGATTAATAGAAATTGGTTAAATTAATATGTAAGAGTTAGCCAATAAGAAGCTAGAGCTAATGAGCCAAGAAGTGATTTAATTAATACAGTTTCTGTGTGATTATTTTAGTTCTGGGCAGCCAGGACAAACAAGCAGCCTCCTGCTTATAGCTCTAAAGCAGTGGTCCTCAACCTTCCTAATGCCGAGACCCTTTAATACCCTCATGCTATGGTGACCCCAACCATACAATTATTTCTGTTGTTACTTCATAACTATAAGTTTGCTACTGTTATAGATATTATGTAAACGTGTTTCCTGATGGTCTTAGGTGACCCTTGTGGAAGGGTCATTTGACCCCAAAGGGGTTGCGACCCACAGGTTGAGAACTACTATTGGGGTCAGCTTCTGAGACACTCTCAAGGGTAACGCTTTCCAGCCCTGACCAGTCTCTGCCTGCTTAAACGGTATCAGACTGGTGGCCTCCTTGGACTGGCATCCCATCGCTCAGAGGTATTTTGCCACCTCTGTGATGTTCTCCTGGTTCCATCTCCTCGATGTAGGTCTGCCTGAAGACTGGCTCTAGATTTTCACCGTTAGAAGGTACAAAATGGGGCCGACTCCAGACAGCACACCCAGATTGGACGAGGGTAACCACCCTATTTCCCTCCTGTCCTCAGGTGTGGTCACTGTCATCCGGCCACCCAAATCCCAGATCTGCATCAGAGGGCAGGGGCCAGGTGTAGTCCAGCACTCCAAGAGCACAGCCATACTTGTATCCCTCAACGCCAGCCCATGCCCATGCTGGCAGGTGATGCTGTTCTCACTCTCCTGGCATCCGATGGGAAGCTCTGGCTTAGGCGGGCCCTCTGCAGTACAGGAAAAGCTGAGACCCAAGAGCTGAGGACCAGGAGGCAGGCCGAGCTATCTCTCCTGGAGGAAGCAGCTGTGAGATTTGTACTGCTCTCTGCTTTTAGCTGGGGAAGAGTCATTTTTGAGTCTCATGACAACTCACATTGCTGGTTTTGATTCTTGGGCATCCCTATTCCACTTGCTGCCCATATGGGTCTGAAGCCAGCATTTGTTCCTCTTTGATTTACAGAAACAGTGTCAGGACAAGCCAGAAGAGCATTCGGAGCCCCGGCCAACGTCTCCTGGAGGCCGTCCTGGCAGGACGTCAAAAAGGTCTTCCAGGTTACCCTTCTTGGGTTTGCTCCATTCTTGGGGGCCCTCCCCACAGGCCTCTGGTTTCTTACACCTGAACTCTAGACAAAGAGGGTTGTTGCTGCCTGGCAGGGATGGGGAGGACCTGGCATACGATGAGGCAGGAGCCAACCTCTGGATTTCCCAGATGCATTCCTTTGCTCATCCAGGGTTTTCAGGTCAGCCTCATTGCTGGCAGTTTCTACTCGTACCGGGCCAGGCTGGGCTAGGTGCCGAGCCCACAGCAGGCCTGGGAAGCAAGTCTAGGCTTCTCAGGGAAGCTCTGCGATCTAATTTGCTTGCCTTTTTTCCCCCCTGTGGTCTTTCCACGTTTACATCCAAAGTCTGCTGGGTTTGCACAAACCACAGCCAATAACACGCCTGTGAATCTTCAAGTAGTTTTGAGATTCTTGCAGAATAGTTTCTGGCAGATCATTATAAAATGCCATTTTCCCCTTAAGCATGGATAAAGTCAGAGTGGCTTGTATATAAGGAGTCAGGATTGGAGGTCCTCATTGTTCCACAACCGCTGTGCACTCATGAGAGATCGCCTGAAGCCAGGATACGGTGTCGGGCATACTTAAGTGTCCGGTTGGAGGGTTAAATTTATTTCTAAAGCATACACTAGCAAATCTGGCATGAGGACTGGTTTACTCGGCCAAAAATACCAGAAACCCTTGCAAAATCTGTCCTTAGGCCGAGAGATGGGGCAGTGCCAGCTTCCAATGGGGTAATGTTATTTTTAAGAGTCCCCCAATACAAAGCCAACACCACAACCCTTGTCCATCTGTCCCTAGAGGAATACCACCCACCACACGTTATCTCTTTTCCTGTTGGAAATTTACCAACCCCAATGTTTGACCCTTGGCAGATACCCAGAGATCTCTGCAGCGAGAGGGACACATTCCCGAAAGGTGAAAGATGGACAGTTTTGCAGGCACTGTGCAGCCTAGGTAGCTCCTCCCCAGGCAGGCTGTTATGCTTTGAGACAGGGTTTCTCTGTGTGTAGCCCTGGTTGCCCTAGAACTCTCTGTTGACCACACTGGCCTTGAACTCACAGAGATCTGCTGTTATTCTTAACAGTCTTTCCTTGTTTCTTTGTGTGGCTGTAGGTAGAGTATGAAGTGTGAGCTGGCTCTTTAAGGGGCAAGTCAGGACTTGGGCAGCAGTCCTGTCCAATCTAGGCCTTTTGTTCTGGGCCCAGAAAAGAACCCTGAGCCCTGGAAAATCCTGATGACCTGACTCGCCCACCACTGCCTGATGTAATGTATGGGGAGCAACCTTCCTGGCAACATGTCTGTCAGACTCCCACTGGACAGGGCAGGGAGCCTGGAAGCCTTTGTAAGAAAGGAAAGAAATGGACGCTTTTCCTGGCATCAAGTGATCAGAGTGTAAGCTTAGCCTATGGCTTCTCCCTTGTCACGCTAGCTGCTGCTGGCGTCGTGATCAGCCCCCACGAGGTGAGGTGTAGGTCTCCCAGGAGGCCTGTTTGGTCAAAGGCTTGTCTAAGTCTAGATCTAAGCTCTCTAGGAAGTTCCAGAATGGGTCCAGCAAGGCTTTCGTTTTAATTTTTTAACAAAAATGGGTATTCAGAGTGTTTAAGCTATGACATACAAAAGAACCAGATACAAAGTGCAATAGGCTGCCTACCTGGGGGGCTTGTGGGCTTGGCTTGTATCCCTGTCTTCCCATGGCTCAGTAGAAGGATATGATGGTCATGGGGCACTTTGGTACAGCCACCATGAGGGGCACATGCCCATAGGACCCGTGATGAGCATAGTCGGTAGCTATGTGTCAGGGGCTTTGGCAAAGCCTCTGCCCTGAGCAGGCAAGGCATCTGGCAAATGGGTTTAGCATATTTGGCACCAGAAGATACAGGAGGTTTATCATTTAATCAGTTCAGGGACAGGCTCTGGGGGTGGGAACAATCTCATCCTCCTCTTCTAGGTCACCTACCACCACAGGGGGGCGGAATCTCGAGTCCCACCCACAGTGTGTCATTGCAATTCAAAACAGCATAAGAGGCTCTGAAGCCACAATGTTAGCCACCAACCAACCAAAGCAGTAGCATAACTTCACAGAGCCCAGGGAGCAAAGGTCCCTGGATCAATCAGTGCACCAACAAATTAGAAAGTGTAAGGAAAGAAATGGCCATACTTGATATAACAAGTGTCAAGAACCAAGTTAACGAGAGAAGTGCAAAACTAACCTAACAACAAATCGGTGACAAAAGCAAAGAAAGGCTCCTTCAAAGGGCCAGGGACACCTGAGTCACAGAAGCCATTCCCAAGGTAAAATATGAATGTAGGTTTGTCTCTGACCCTTCCGAACTGTGGACGAGCGCACCAGACATCACTCTGCTTTTGTGGTAACAGAAACAAAATAACCTCAAAGTTGATCAACCTGCCTGGGCTAAGCTGAGACAAGGCAGCTGGCATCGGACGGGCCATGTGAGTGCCCTTGCACTGGAGGGGACTCCAAACACGGGAGTGACTAGGGATGGGGTGACGCAAGTGTGCAGAAGCCTTTTCTGTACTTCTAGGTACAGCAGGGAGATGAAAAGATGGTCTTGCCTGCATGACCGAAGGCAGGGACACACTTCATACCCTATGAAATATTTGGAGCCCTCCAGCAAATATATTTATGGATCATTAAAAAAACAAAACCAAGATTTACTTGAAGAGAAAGTTCAGTGTGCAAGGAGCAGACGCCTGGCGGGCCTGACAATGTCTCACGCTGATGGAACATGCACCAGCTTTATCCCAACCACAGCTGAGCCACAGCTACCCAGTACGTGCGTTTGTCAAGTGAGACCGGAGGGGACACTTACTTTGAACACAAGGGGGGAAGTTCGGGTTTTTATCTTCAGGCTTGCCATATTTCCTCAGGCACTCTGAAAGAAAGAAACAGACAACACGGTCACTTGTCATCTCTGAGGTAGAGCAAGTGTCCAAGTCAGTGCCAACCGACACGTTTCCTTTTTGCCTGGACACATGGGTCTTCAGGGAGTGGGTGACCTAGCTATCAGTATAAAGCACTTGGTGGAAGTTACCCCAGGAAGGTACCCCAGGGAGACAGAACCCTGACTCTGGAATGGTGAGTGCTGGATCTTCCCATCACACAGAACACCAGGAACTTTAACACTGTCTGACTACAGCCAAAGAACTGAACCTCAAGATCACAGAGATCTGGGCAGGAAATGTCCTCTGTCTGAAAGTACAAGTGCTTTTTAGTGCCCTCTCAAACACTCTCAGGCACTCTGAAAGAATGGTGCTCTGGTAAGGGCACCAGACCTGGCAGACACGTGTGTTCCACAAGGGAGCCAGGAGCACAGCATTTGAACACACACAGTATACAATGGCCATGTGTGATGGCATGTAGCCACCCTCTCTGGCCTTCAGTTGGTCACTGTTGATTGTCCACATGACAATACGGTGAAGGTACAGTCAGGATGCATGGATGGGCTAGTTGTCTCCCTCTGTCTTGGTACTAGAGATGGCCCAAGGCCTTTTGGGCTAGTGCAGGCATCAGAGAGGCCTGAGTGAGTGAGGTCCTGAGTGAATGTGTATTTTGATACGGGCAAAGCTTGCCAAGGATGCCAAGGCCAACTGACCCATGGGAAATTAGCAAAGCTATTGCCCATCTGGGCCATGATCAAGAGAAATGGCAAAGCCTTCCTTGGAAAAGAGTGTTTGCGAACAATTGATCAGTGTGAGCAAAGACTAGCATGCTCCTCCCAGATGTCTACAGCCTGATACTGCTCACCTACAGAGGCCTACTGAGACGAGCTAACCCCTCCCCTTTGCGTTGTACCTAATAAACCCACTGAGGTTCTGGGTGGCAGTTTTTGCCTTAGAGGGCTCCAACGGAGCCCAGCTTGACTGCAATTGTGTCTGTCCTTTCTCTGTTCCCTTGTCTCCCCTAGCCAAGATCCTGGTACCCAAGCCTGGAGAGTCACAGCAGGCAAGTCACTGGTCCTCTGTGCTATTTATTGCTTGATACAGATTACAAGAAGGTGCTTCTAGAATGGAAGGCCAGCATCTGACCCAAGCATACTCTTTTTACATGCGATATGCATCCAAAGTACTTTGGGTGTTGACCAAACAGCGCTCAGAGAATTTAGGGCTTCTTGAGGAGCAAACTAACTATCCTCCAGACTAGAACCCTATTTTTTTTTATTTGTCCTGTTAGAGCATATTATTTCCCATGCTGCTAGGTGCCCCACTCCAGGGGCTGAGTGTATGTGTGTGCTCCCGTTCATCAAACTATGTAAAAACCTTCTGCAAGTTTTAACTGATAATAGAGCAAATTTTGATAAAACACACTACACAGGAGCAAATTTTTTTTGGCAGGAGGGCATTCCTCAATAATCTCAGAAGTACTGAGACCAGAAAGTCTGAGGGCATTCAGTTAATCATACTTCTTCATGTGGGCAGGGCCTGGAATCAAAGAATCTGAAAACCGCAGTGTTAGTCTGAGGCTCAGGCAACTTGGGATAAAATGATAGTATATATATATTCTCACACTCAAGTTTTGACCCAAGTGCTCCCAAGGGCTCTACCCTCACAGCTTCCTCCTCCCTGGAGTAACATGCTGATGGGATCTCTGCAACACAAAACAGACACTGCGCCTGCCTGACAACGAAGCCGGAACAGTAACTTTAACTTACCTTGATATCTTGGATAGAAATAGTCCTGTGAAAGAGAAGAAGGGCGACAGTTAATGGGCACAGCACGAGGCCTCTTAAAATGGACTGTTTAATCAAGCATGGAAACAGGAACCCAGAAGCAAGAAAACCTTGCACTGTGGCTCCCTCAGTGGTAGAGCTACTTAGAAGTCCTGCTCAGAGAGGTGGCCAGGGAGAGGAGCAAGGGAACAGGAGGCCTCTGCTGACTCAGCTTCTGCAGATCACTGCAGTGAGGCTACAGAGCATGAGGCCACCCTCAGGAAGAAGCAAATTGCTGTCACCATAGCTAGTTAGAGCGTGCCTCCCACGTGTCCTGAGAAAACGTGTGTAGGACAGGAAAACCAGGTAGCCCAGTTTCAGCCCAAGGACACAGAGTTCTTGTCTCAGTTAGGGTTTCTGTTGCTTCAATGAAACACGATGACCCAAGCACGCGGGGAGGAAAGGGTTTATCTGTCTTACACTTCCACATTGCAGTCCATCATTAAAGGAAGTCAGGACAGGAACTCAAACAGGACAGGAACCTAGAGACAG
>NW_004949105.1:4763848-4765588 GCF_000317375.1 Microtus ochrogaster | reverse complement strand
GCTCTGTAAACCAAGTTTGCCTTGAACTCACAGAGATCCACCTGCCTCTGCCTCCCGAGTGCTGAGATTAAAGGTGTGTGCTGCTACTGCCCAACAACAACAACAACAAAAAACCCCCAGCTTCCCCTGGTTAGAGGTTTTTGCTTTTTTGGTGGTGGTGGGGCATTCAAGACAGAGTTTAGATGTCCTGGAACTAGCTCTTGTAGACCAGGCTGGTCTTGAACTCACAGAGATTCGCCGGCCTCTGTCTCCCGAGTGCAGGGATTAAAGGTGTGCGCCACCACCACCCAGCTCTTCAGTCCAGTCTTATGGGGGGCATTTTCTTAATTGAGATTCTCTGCTCTCAGATGCCTCTAGTTTGGGTCAAGTTGACATAGAACCATCCAGCAGTTCTCTTCAGCCTTAGGTGTCTCCTGTCATTGGTTTGCATACATTGTCTTGGTGGTAAAACAAGTTTTCTGTCTAAGCACAAGGCCAGAGGGTCTGTTCTGTTTCTGTATGCCCACACTACACACGGGTGTATACAGGCCCTCTGGCCATTCTGGGCCGGTGACAGGATGGCTAGAAGCTGGTTCAGGACTGTTGTGAGCAACTGGCCTCCACACAGGCCCAAAGTCACAGTCCTCGGCAGACCACCCCCCACACACACACCTGCAATGGGAAGGGCGTCCCTGTTTGTCGTTTCTCATTTTCCTCCTTGGTGAGGGGCTATGTGTTTGAGAACAGAAGTGACAGGGATGGAATAAGCTGGAGTAAGGCTCCCAAGACTGGGGTGGAGGCTGCTCAGGTACTTTTCTCCAGGTTTAGAAAGAATATCAGCAAAGAACTTAGATGGCAAAATTCCGCTCATGTTATAGAGTCAAGTGTGGGGGTGCAGGCAGCAAGAGACAGCGAGGGAAAGAAGTTTGTTTACATTGCTAGGAATAGCCTCTCACAGCCAGGTGCATGGAAAGGTCAAAGGTAACAGAGTACTGCTCATGTTGCCCCATGGCACTGCTGTTGGGTCTGGCTGGAGGCCAGCACAAGGCCGACTTTTCTCCTGGAGGGATGCAGCAATCCTAGCATCCAGCTCAGAAGGACCTAGCGGCCTTTGAAGCATCCCAAGAGTGGCATTGCTCAGAACTGATCTCCCTGTCGCCCCTGCACAGGGACCAGGCGGGATGGTAGCCATGGCTTCCAGTTACCACTCTTCCTGACCTCCTTGGGGGGCCTCACCTGGCAGACTGCAGCTGGATAGCTTCAGCGGCTGCCTGACCAGGCCAAATCTGAAGACAGTTCATGCTTCCAACAGATGAAACCCATACAAGAGGACACGGTCGGAAGCATGCATAACAAGATGGAGAAACATCTGAGCCCAAAGTGGAGTGAACTGACATCAGTTTTCACAATTACAAAGAGGACACCCCAGCTGCCACCCCATGCCACCCAACTGGGAAGGTTCCAGTTTACTCTACACAGCTGCCACCTGTAGAATATCATTCTCACCTAGATCTATGAGTCCTCTCAGACTCTTAGAGGTGAAGACATCTCTGCCTAGCAGAAACGAGGTAGCAGGCCAAAATCTGGGCTTCTAGCCTTCCTCTTGACTTCCTCATGGTGGTGGTGGGGGGTGGCGTGTTACACAGTACTGTCATCATACACAGGCCTCACAGGCATAGAAAGGCCCCCCACAAAACTTGCTCTCACAGGCAGCAACAGGCCCTGCACCCATGACGCTCACACCCATACACAGGTAGACCC
>NW_004949105.1:4762399-4763748 GCF_000317375.1 Microtus ochrogaster | reverse complement strand
AGTGCTGGGATTAAAGGCGTGCGCCACCACTGCCTGGCTTGGAGGCATTTTCTTAATCAAGGTTCCCTCCTTTCAGATGACCCTAGCTGTGCCAAGATGACATAAAACTATTATACACAAGTGACCCCTTGTCACACAAACACATCAATATTAAGTCACAACCTCACTTTTCCCATTCATTCCCAAGTTCTCACGCTGACAACATAACTTTAAAAGTCCCAGTCTTTACAAAATCAAACACATTAAATGTTCAGTCCATTTAAAATACCCAGACTCTTAAAAATCCAAAATCTCCTTTTAAAGTTTGAAATCTCTCAACTGTGGACTCCTCCAAGGGCTTGGGTCACTTCTCCGTCTCTGCCCTCTGTGGCATACACAGCTTATCTTCCAGGCTCTGGCTGTCTCACTGCACGGCTGTTGCTGGATGGTCATCTCACGGTACTGGACTCTCCAAAATGTGGGGTCTTTTGCAGCAACTGGGCTGTATTTTCACCAATAGCCTCTCCTGGGCTCTCTTCTGGGAGAAAGCCTGACACACAGTGACACGCCTCAGCTGCTCTCCACAACCCCGACCCCTTCACGCCTTCAAAACTAGCACCACAGGTGACTTACACTACACCAAGTTCGGCAGCCAGCACAAAATACAACGGAGGCCATGTCTGGAACATAGCTTCTGTGTGTTGAACCTCTGGAAACACTTTCCAGAAGACTTCACCTCAGTGAGGCCAGTTTCTTCTCAATCACCACTAATTTCTCACCTCCAGCCAAGCAGCAACCATTACCCAGCAAAACAAAGGTTTCACATCAGTAGTTCTGGGTTCTTGTTAATCACAGCTGACTCTTCAGCCCCAGCTAACCAGAACCACAGGATCTTAATTCAAAACAACACATGGCCCCACAATAGCCTCTTAACTTCCCTCTGAAACCCCACAAGCCAGACCTGCACTGTCTGTACCTCCCTCAACAGTCTCCACGCTCCTACAGAGCCCACCGCGATCTCAACACTCAGTGGCTTTTCTAATCGGAAGTTCCAAAGTCCTCCCACAATCCTCCCCCAAACACACAGGCAGGTCTCTCACAGCAACACCCCACTGTCCTGGTACCAACTTCTGTCTTAGTCTGGCTTTCTATTGCTGTGATGAACACTATGACCAAAAGCAAGTCAGTAAGGGTTTATCTGGCTTACATTTCCATGTTGTAGTCCATCATGGAAGGAAGTCAGGACAGGAACTCAAACAGGGCAGGAACCTGGAGGCAGCAGCTAATGCAGAGGCCATGGAGGGTGCTGCTTACTGATTTGCCCTCTCTGGCTTGCTCAGTCTGCTTTCTTATCGAATCCTGAACCATAA
>NW_004949105.1:4746175-4759951 GCF_000317375.1 Microtus ochrogaster | reverse complement strand
ACCCTCAGTAGACCTTTGTGGTGTGGCTTTCATAGACAGACTTTATGGAAAAAAGTCTCCCAGTGAACTTTGAGTCTCAGAAGCTCTGTGTAGCATGAACCCAGGTTCTACCTCATCAGCTCCATACACAGAGTGTGAAGGTGTAAGCTGTATTGTTCACCTGAGTATGGGGAACATTCTAGGCACACAGTACCACCTATGGTTCCCACGGTCGTCTCTATCAGAGCAGAACCGTGAGGTGCAGCTGCCGGGGAGAGCTTTTAAGTTCTGGGGGGATCCCCACCCTGAGCTTCTAAAGGTAGATCAACTAAGCAATTGGCCTGTAGGTGGTTCAGTCAGTCTGTGACTATCCAAGAACAGGCTCTGGGCCCACTGATGCTAGCTAATCCCTGGTCCCTCTCTTAGGACAGAGCCTGGGAAGTGTGCTCTGTGATCGTCCCAAAGCTAGATCTACAGCAGGTTTGAGGGATCCACGTGGTAATGTGTATTTCATTATCATGGGCACATCCACTAAAGGGGACTCGGGGAGACTAGTACCCATTGTTTTCTTTCATGCTTTGCACGGCCATGTAGCTCAAGGGAAAATAACTGACATTTCCAGCTTCTTCCCCTACCAGTTCCTATAAAAACCCCTTGAAAACATAAAAACATACTTTATAATCTGTCAAGTTCAAAACGAAAGGCTGTGCAGAGAAGGTGCTGGCAGAGTGTCAACAAAGGCTTCTCACACCAGTCCCTAAGCCTCGGGCAGGCGCTCTGCATGGCCAAAGCCACTGCAGCTCTCACCTGAGCCCTGTCTTGCACTCTGTGCAGGAAGGAAGTGCAGGCCTGGCCAAGGGCCACTGGGTGAGTTACCTGGGAGGGTTTGGCTTGCTGCAGTCCCAGCTCTGACTTGGAGCCCTCCACTTTGCCTATTTCCTGAAGGATATTTTCCAAACACCTCTTCCCTGGTAGACACCCGCACTATCGTCCACGGAACCCAGTGCCCATAGAACCAGAGGGGCTTGTCTCCTTTCCAAGCTCACCTCCGGGACCCTAGGAGGCTAGTCCTGTCTCCTGACCCATTTGCCAGGCTCAAGCCTATGCCAGGCCAGCTCTGAAGAGTGACAGACAGTTTGGTCATTGCTTGGTGACCCTGGCCTGTAGACCCTTACCCTCAACATGAGGGAAGCAGAAAGGAGGCCTGGAGAGGTGAGACCCAGAGAGGAGCCAAGTGTGTGTGTGTGGGTACATGTGTGTCTATGTAAGCATATGAATGTGTACTTAGGTTTTGAATATGTACACATACGTTGGGGCATGTGTCTAGGCAGAGTATTTCACCCAATGTCCCTTCTCCGCCAAAAGCCCAAATTCCAAGTCTCTCAGAGGGCTTCTTTTCCTGCTAGGAAGTCCCCTTCCTTAAACTTCCTAAACTGGGTCTGTCCCTGTTGTATAAGAGGAAATGGGGTGGTGGGGGGAGGGGAGTCCACTTACCCTGGAGCTGGCCTTCCCCAAGCTGTCCTTGGAGAGCCCACCTAGGGAAAATGCCCTTAGTGGGTGGACATGGTTGCGGCATGGTTCTCTAGGTTTGAGTTCAGCAGCAGAGAGGGGGCCACTGCACCAGTGGGCAGGCAGGGAGAGGGAACTTGAGCTCCTGAGAGTTAAGAGACGGTCGGGAAGGGGGAGCTGTCTTTCGGTTCCTGGGGCGTCATTCCTCACAGCAGTCAACCCCACGAGGAGCCCTTCAACGCTGCACGCTGCACGCTGCATGCACTCTGTATCTTAAGTAGCACAGGTGCCAGTCATCAATAAGGCCTGCGTGTCCTCCTGCCAGTAGGTGAGGGCCAAAGTGTGGCGTGGAGGCTCCAGCTGGGATTAACTTCTTGATTAGGAGCCTCTAGAGGCCAACATCCTAAACTGGAGACAGGGCCTTAAAGGATTAGAAAAATGACTGAAGAGATTCTGCAGGCCCTCACCTGGGGCAGGGCTACAGCTCCAGGGCCTCTCTGAATTAGCAACGCAGACAGGGAACCCAGCCAGTGAGAATGAAGTGGCCGGAAGGGACAGTAACAATAAAAAGAAAAACCAGATAACGGGGAAGCTGTGGGGGAGAGAAGGGACACAGTGATTACAAGCAGCAGCCAGGGCTGCCACCACAGGAGAGCAGCCACTGAGGAATGTGGGTGGAGGCCACAGGAAGTGTGTGGAGGGGGGGACCTGCATTCCCTCCCAGGAGAAAGTTAATAAGAAGCTACCAGTGTCCGTGAAGTCCGTGAAGTACGCTCTGCTGGCTGGAGAGCTGAGGGACTACACTTTCCCTCCCAGAGGCAGAAGAAATGCTAACTGAACTGAAAGAAAAAGCCTGTGGTTCCTTCCAGGGGGTTAGCCCATTGGTTCCAGCTGCCTAGGCCTACCCAGTATGTGTGTGGAGGGGGCAGGACCTCCTTCTCATTCCCTTCCCAGGGCCCCGAGAATTACTATCAAGGGTAAGGAGCCACAGGTGTTCAGGAGGGTCTTAGCTACAACTGGCCAGAGCGCCACTCGGAGCAACAGGACTGTCTATCCCAGCACTGTAAACACAAAATTATTTTAATTAGGCACAGAATATGACTATAGCAAGTACTGAACACTTTTACAAAAAAAAAAAAGGGAAACAAACAAACAAACAAACCCACTGACTCCTCCTTCAGGTCCCCAGGAGGACTTGGATGAAGGCCTGGCACCTCTGCCATCACTTTGCATCTCTCTCCTTTATTTCAGGTCATTTGCTTAGTTTTGCAGGCAGGCGTGCTAATCCCCTAAGCATTGTCTAAAGCTTCAGAAACACACCTATCTCACCCCCCTCCCCCCGCCCCCCAGCTCGGCTGAAGGCACAGAGACAAGAGGACCAAGGCTCTGTCAACATTTTGTGTCTTGTCCTAGACCCCCAAGGGAAGTTAAAGGTCTCAAGGGACAACAGAGTCTCAGGGAGACCCCAGAGAACAATTAGGACCACCTTGTCCCTGCAAGGAGTAAGGACTTCTTCCAGCCGCTTTGCAGAATCAGAACTGCAGCAGCACCAACCAGACCGCTCTTGTCGAGCCTTGCATAACTCAGTATACCTCATGCCCCATGTCCCAAGCCTTCTATTTAAACTTAAAGCTCATATCTGTATCCCAAAGACAGCCCTGAGGCCACCGGGCCTCTTGATCCCTTCTTTTTCTCAGTGTGCGTTGACTAAATATTTCTGGTCTCTGTGGGTACAGTTGTACAGGTGGCTAAGCCTAGGTCTTTGGGACTCCCAGACCTGGCTGGCCTTTTTGCCCTAAAATTTCCCTTATGAGACCAGCCTCTATGTGTGGATTCTGCCTGGCCCAGTCAGGATTCTCTAGGACCACTGGGAGACACTGGTCTTCAGGTGTTCTGTAGATCACAGCTTCTCATTGTCACACACAACATTCCAGGAAAACCCAGGCCATTGCCCCTTGTCTAGATGGTCTCATGGGTCTCCTTCAATACAAGAAATGAGCTACGCTTCAAGGACAGGAAAACCGAGCTAGCATTTTCTTAGGAAGGTAAGTTCCTTCCCAGTCTCTCGAGGCCATGAAGGTGAGTGGTGCTTGCAGGACCATTGGCCCAGGTCTTAGGCCTCCCCAGGGTATGGAGTAGGGGAGACTCCAGTCAAAGATCCCTGCAGGCACCAGGTCTCCACAGCACGACTCAGCCCTACCCCTTCCTGAGGCTTGCCTCATTGCCCATAGAGTCATGACAACAGGAGAAAAAGTCACTAGCAGCTAGACCAAGGTGGTAGCAGCCAAGAGAGAGCTTTGATTTGGAACTCTGTGCACAGAGACCAGGGAGAAGCTGGGCATCAGGGTTAGTAATTCCCACACCACAGGCAAGAGGTACAGGTCAGGCATGCAAGCTGACTCATGAGAGGAAAATTCATGTGTGGGGGTATAGGGACTGCAGAAGGGGAAAGGACTGTGGACAATTCTTAGATGGCTCTGATGGGAACAGGTGTCTGCCAAGTCCTGATGGAGACAGGGTGTGGCAGAACCAGAGGGGACTGCCTTTCCCAGCATTATAGCCTGGAGTTTTACCCAAGTGCAGACAGAAAGGGAAAACCCTCCCATGGACTGAAGAGATGTTTTAAGGGGTTGGGGGTCCTGAATACATTACTCTTTTGCATGTTTTCATTTCACACCTTTGCAAATAAAATTATAATAAAACCGGAGGGACTTGACTCAAGAAGAGCAGCTCCGTGTCCAGGCAGCCAGGAGGGGCCAGCTTGGGCCTGTCTGCCCTGGCAGGCAGGCTGCAGAGGGGCGGGACTCTGTGGCTGGGCGGTGGCCTTATTGCTTTCAATGCGTGTCACCACAAGCCCTGTCCACACTCTGAATGGCAGAAAGCTCCATGGAACGGTGGAGTGGAAGCAGGCAGAACCAGCCACCTAAGTCCACAGCCCAGGTGACCGAGGACCGGGAGACCTGCCCTAGACTTGGTAGCTGGACTCATTGGGTCAGGAGCAATCATCATCAAAGCAGGAAAGCGGTGAGGGTATAAAAAGATCAGCGATCTGCCCCTATACTGCAGCTGATGCCTGGGGCGGTACCATGGGGGGAGGAAGGCACACGGCTTGTCACCTGATCTTGGCTTCCACCCTGGGTAGCAGTGCCAAAGCAGCTCTGGGGACAGCAGCTGTGACGCCGGCCGGTATCGGAAAAGCAGCTTTGACAGGGATTGCCCTGCCAGCCGATTAGACACGAGTCAAAGCAGAGGCCCTAGCGGCTCGCACAGATCCATCCGTTTATCATGTGATCCTTATTTCATCCCAGAAGAATTCTTTGAAAGGAGAATGCCAGCGGAACCCAGAATTGTGAAATCATATCGATTTGGCAGGTGACAGGAGGTCCTCGGCATCACTACAGGGGCCTGCGAGCTTCAGAGAGCTTCAGAATCCAGACCTTAACCTCGGGCATGCCCTAGTCTGGGGTGTGTTCCCCCATGAGCCCTCTCAGCCCTCACAGTTACCGTCTGTGGAGATGCCTGTGCACACACGGACTGCTGGCTGCAGTTGGCTGTGTGCCTGCTCCGTTCCCCAAGGACATTATTAATAGAAGTTTGTCCTGGGCCAGCATAGCCCTCAGAGAGGCAGGTGCCGGTCCTTCCCTATGCCCCCCCTCCCCATATGCATGTTCTTTGCACAATTCCAGCCATCGTATTTTTGGATGTGCTGCTGCAAGCAATTCCAGCCTTGAGATCTTTCAATTCCTCTTTCAGGAAAACCCTGGGTCCCTCTGGAGGAAGACCCAAAGAGGAGCTCCACCCCTTACTTCCAATCTAATTTAGGGACAGGGCAACCTGGGAGAAGCCTTTGAGTTTCAAACCACTGTGTCCCTTTCTCGCGGGTGCCTTTTCTTTGGGAATAGGAGAAAGTTTAATTTGAACAGGCCTTCAGCTCCCCTCAGGCTCCCGCATGGACCTCAGTGGACCCCACTCAAGGACACGCCTCCTCCTGCTCCTGAAAAGGAGAGGAATTGGGGTCACCAGGGGAGCAGGGGCTCAGGAGTGATGATGTGAAAGGGGGTGGGGTGGCACAAAGCTCGGTGTCTAAGAGTTCCAGGGTGCACGCTGCGGAGCGGTCCCCACAAGGATACTCAAGCTTCCAGAAAAGGTTTCTGGATTCCACAGTCTGGGATTCCACGGTCCCCCGGACCTGCACAGGGTAGGAGCCAGGACTTGTGACATCCAGAAGCGCGCGTTCTGGGACCCGCAGGCCCCACCCTGAGACCTCGGCGCCCGCTCACCGTCTCGGGGTCGTTTTCGAACACCTCTCTGGCTTCCTCCTTCGTGCACACCTCCTCCACGCACTCCCGTTCCAGGTGACCCTGCTTAGCCTCCTCGAAGACTTGGTAGGCGCGGCGCTGCCTGGGCCGCAGGAACTGCGCCGCCTCTCGCGCCCGCAGCAGCACAGCTGCAGAAAGAAGGGTGTGCAGTCAACCTGCACCCACTCGGAGGTGGAATGTCTCAGGTCGGGGTTTCGGGGGACCATGATGCCAATGTGTCTGGGATGCTCCGGGACTGTGATGTCTAGAGCCCAGAGGTCCGGGACAAGGATGCCTGGGTGACTGGGATACTCCACACCAGGATGCCGAGGTCGGGTGCAGGCCTGGTGCCCCACTCCAGGGGATGGCGGGGTCTGGGGGCCCGAGCGGTACTCACTGTGGGAAGACTCGGAGGCCAGCAGGAGCAGCAGAAGCGCAGTGCCCAGGGCGGCGGCGGGCCCGGGCGGTGGCGGCATGGCCGAGGCCCTGGCCGGGGAGCCGGGCAGCCGGGAACGTGCAGTCAAAGCACCCGGGAGGTTGAGGCGAGCCGCGGATGCCGCGGGACAGGGGATCCGGTCATCCTGGCCAGGCGGCGGTGAAGGTCACATCCCGGCGGAGGCAGCAGAGCCGCAACCGGCGCTCGCTGCGGTTCTGGGCCGAGAAGGAGGCTGCGGATGGGGGCGTGGCTTGGGGCGGGCGGGTGGGGCCTAGCCTGAATGGGGCGGGGCCTTTGGGGGCGGGGCCGATCTGGGTGAGGCAAGGCTGGCTGACTAGTTCGACTCCAGTATCCTCAAAGAAATTTCTCTGCCATCCTGGTGTAAATGAAAGGAGAACAAGATCTGGCGCCCTGGTCAGGTGCAATTTGGCTGTCTTCTACCCTCCTCTGCAGACATCGTTTTTGGACTCTTCATCGGGCGCATTTTTTTTTTTTAATATTTAAAATCCACGAAAAAATTTACTGAGGTCATTCCCCATGGCAAGGAGGTTTACGGTGCAAGTCTATGCCGTTCCCTCTGAATCTGGTTTCACACAACTCCCTGAAAGCAGCCTTGTGTGTTCTCCAGGGCCAAAGCTTCCTTATCTCTTGTCTCAGAACACTTTGCAAGGTCATAGGCAAACACACACACACACACACACACACACACACACACACACACACACACACCTTGCAGACCAAGCACAGGATGCAGCTATGCAGCAGCTGGCCAAACCCCAAGAGGGGAATCTGCCCGAGACACCCCTACCTCAACATGCTGATGGAAAAGGCTAGGGAGTCACTCCCTTTCACTGGGCGAGTGCAACCCAGATTCTTGGAAGCACACAAGGTCATTACTGGAATTCTTTAAGGTCATTCGTTTGAAGGTGGAGTTAACAAATATGTTAATTTCAGAGAAATGAATGTCATGGGAATAATCTTGAAAGGGAATTAAAACTTGACTAGATAAGCCATCTGTGCCTGCTTCCAAATCAGAACCACGGCACTCCCCTGAAACAAAGCCAAATGCTTCAGAAGCCAGAGAGCACCCCAAATTCCCAAGGCTGCTTCAGCCCTATAAACACCATCATGCACTTGGGAAGAATCTTTGCCTTATTAATTTTTTGCTCTTCCTTAGGAAGAAACACTGGTTCCAAAAATGTCATGAGTATTCACGCATCTCTCCACGGGCACACTCCCCGCGAGCCAAATAGATAGAGAGCTGGCATTTCTGTCCTCCATTTCCCAGGGTTCTAAGTCGGGGTCATGGGAGGCGGTCAAGCAGTTTGCAGGCTCCTGCATGTCAGCTGCAGTTGCTGCCTGTGCACCGTGGAATTTTGAAGAAGAGACGCAGTTTCCAGTTACTTGAATGACACCCGTACCCTGCCTGCATGAAAGGAGGCTTCTCTGGCTTCTAGGGTGTGGCCAGAGCTCAGATGACCAAACTAGATGGCATCATTCAGGTCCTCTGGCTCCTTTAAGCCCAGACCTCGGTCCTCTCCACCCCATTTTCAGTACAATCTTTTTACTGAGTACCCCAGTAAAGATGCCTCCCGTTAGACATTTGGTTTAATAAAGTGCATTCGCTTCCTGGTTTTGAGTTGGAAAATGGAGCAAGGAAGAAGCAGATGTGGAGGGTGGTGGACGATTGATGGCAGGGGGTCACTTTAAAATCTTTAAACAAGTTACTGGTACAAAAAAAAGTTTTCTAGGGCAGAAATGGGAGTGGGTAAGGAACAATCAGATAAGTATTCCATGTTCGATGTGCCCTGAGCTAGGAAAGGCGAGGCAGATGGCTCAGCCCCACACAGCTGGAAGGCCTATGAAGAAGGAAAGCAGGTGGTTTCTCCCATCAGGAACAAACTAGGGTGACTTATGGAGATTGGGTGGAGGCAAGGCGTCTGGACAGAACCAGTTCTACATTGCCCCTACTGCCACTTCTCTGTCTGGACACATTAGCAGTGAACCTCTTGTTTTTGTTTCAAAGCAGTTTTTCCTGGGTGTGGAACAAACCAACATTATGTTTGGTTTCTCTTTGTTTGTGGTTTTGATAGTCTTATCAATACGTGGACAGGCTAGCATGCTAGGTTTTGACATACCTGAGACCTATGTGTATACCCGTGATGCCACTGCAGTCAGAATGACACCACACATCCAAAAAGTGCCCTGGGCCCTTGCCCATCCTTCCTGCTTCTGTGTCTCTCCTCCTGAGTTCCCATGTTCCAGAAAACAGCTTCTGCTGCTGCAGACTCTCCTGTATTTTCTAGCATTGCATCTAAAAGCAAATCTATAGTGTACACATTTTGCTTGGCCTTTTCAACCAGCATATCTTCATTTTTGCTCAGTATATGCCGTTGTACGGATATATATTATCTATTGTTTTTTTTAAAATCGGAAAATAGGCTGTCAAGTGAACTCTTGTGGACCATTTATGCACAGTTCTCATACGAGGATATGCTTTCATTTCTTTTGAATTTCATTTTTTTATTTTAAATAGGAAGTTCATTTAAACAAGATGGCTGATTTGAAGAGAAAACTATCTAGGATCATTTTGTTCAAGAGTAATTTACAGATTGTCCTACATGTAACGGCTAGGTACAAAAGCGTTACAAAATTATCTTTGATCTTACAATGATTAATGAGAAACATTAAAATTCTCCAATCGAACATTATATTTGAATGTAATTGGCCCCTACAAGCTCATAGGGAGTGGCATATTAGGGGGTGTGGCCTTGTTGGAGGAAGTGTGCCATTGTGGGGTGACTTTGAGTTCTACTGTGCTTATGATACCTCCCAGTGTTACAGTTCACTTCCTGGTGCCTATAAGATGTAGAACTTTCAGCTGCTTTTCCAGCACCACATCTGCCTGCACACTGCCATGCTTCCTACCATGATGCTAAGGAACTGAACCTCTGAAGCTGTAGCCACCACCTCAATTAAATTTTTTCATTTATAAGAGTTGCCATGGTCATGGTGTCTTTTCAGAGCAATGGAAACCTTGACTAAGACAGTGTGCAAGAATTTTATGTTGTTGGGTTCTTCTGTTAAAAAATGAGAACAAAATAACTTACTGGAATAGACAAACAAGAGCTGCTGAGGGTGCTACTGTTGGAGAAAGAGGGGTAGTTTCCAGAACCATCCCCACCTGATAGCAGCCGAAACAGAACATCGGGGCATTTAGTTTTAAAAAGGAAAAGGAAAGAAATCGCAATATTCTTGTGCACATACGCCAGTTACTTAACGTACAATAATGAGATAGGGACAGGAAAATTGAAGAATAGAAAAAAACTATACTGAAGTAGTCAGACTGCGGTGGAACCAAATTGTGGCTTTCTAATAAAATTCTGGAGTAAAGTAGCAAGACACCTCCTGTCTGCTGCTGGAACACACCAACCATTTCCTCGTCCTCCTTCCCCAACTGTGCAGGTTGACCATTGCCCACCACACTGGAATCTGATCTGCTCCTTGTTAAACCTTGCCGTTCACAGTAGGCTTTCCTTCGTTCACAAGGTGGCATCTGCCTCTTCATCTTAACCTTTGCCATAGAACCATCTGCCTGCCACCTTCAGATTAACACGACCATTCTTCTCAGTCTCTACTCCTTCCTTAGGGTTCTCAGCCATGGCACGTGCCAGAGTCTTCTCAGCGGCCGCTTCATGGGAGAGTCACCAGGTCCCCACTGAAGGAGCACACAGGCAGCACAGAAGTGGCCGATTGAGGAGGTAGCTTGGGCTTTTTTTTTAAACGTTGTTTATTGTGTGTGTGTGTGCATGTATGTGTGCATGTGCGTATGCAACCTGTAGAATTCATCTCTCTCCTTTCGTGTGTGTGTGTGTGTGTGTGTGTGTGTGTGTAACACATTTACAATCTGTAGGAGTCTCTCCTTGCTCCAACGATGCGAGTCCCAGGAGTTGAGCTCAGATCATCAGGTTTGACTGCAAATGCCTTTACATCCAAGCCATTTCACATCCCAGCCTTTACATCCAAGCCATTTCAGCATCCCATGCTCGCATTTCTCTTTGGAAAGGACTTAAGAGCAGAATGGCTGTTCCACGTGGCAGATACTCACTTAACTTTTAAAGAAACTCGAAAGCATTTTCCCAAAGTGATTGCATCGTTTCATGCCCACTGACAGTACACGAAAGTCCTAGTTCTACACTTCAACAATATTCACAAGTTTTTAAATGTTAGGCATTTTAGTAGATACGCAGGGACATCCCACTGATTAAATTTCAATTTCCCTAACAACGGATGATTTTAAGTGAGGTTTAGTGTGTTTTTGCCATCCCAATGACTTCTCTGCTGAAGTGTATGTTCTAATTTCCTTCCTTCCTTACTCCTTCCCTCTTTCCTTCCTGTTTGAGATGTTTGCTTTTCCAATTGTTGTTTCAAGAATTCCTTAAATAATCCAGATAAGGGTGCCTTATCAGATGTGTGGTTTGTAGATATTTATTTTCAGCCTGGGACTTGTGTTTCTTTCTATTATTAGAATCGCCTTTCAAAGAGCGGGCTTCTTAAGTTGGAGATAATGCCCCCTTCTTATGCTTTTGGTGTTGTATTTGTCCAGTCTGATGTCATAAAGATTTTATTCTAGGAACTACTTCAAAGGTAAGTTATGTGTTTAGGAACATGATCCATTTTAAATTAGTGATGTTTTATTCAGGTGCATATAATCATTTGGTCATTAATTGTGACTAATAGTGGCTTATAGACAGCATTTTGGTAAATGGTTGCAGTGCAGAGATCTCTGCATGTGTGTATGTATATGGTAACAGGTGCTGTTGTCTTAGCTCTGCACACTGAGACTGCATGTGTGTGAGTATGTGGTAACGTGCGCTGTTGTCCTAGCACTGGACATTGAAGACTCTGCATGTGTGTGTATGTATGTGATAATGGTGTGCTGTTGTCTTAACACTGTATACTGACAACAGTTTTACTGCTGGTCTTCTGTCTTTGTGGCAGCAATCAATTGATCATACATGCGTGGGTCTGTTTATTGACTCTGTTTTGTTCAATTCATTTCTCTTTAAAGTTAATATCACACTCCCCCCCAACAGGACAGGCTATCCTGGAACTTCTGTGTAGCCCTGGATGTCCTGGAACTCGAACTCGCCCTGTAGACCAGGCTGACCTCAAACTTAGAGATCCACCTGCCTCTGCCTCCTGAGAGCTGGGATTTAAGGGATGCCACCACACCTGGCCAATACCATCCTTCTTTATGATAGTAGATTTGCAATAATTGAAGTCAGGTAGTGTGAATATTCAAATGTTCCCTTCTTCCTCAAAATCATTAGTTTATTCTGTTTTCTCATTTACATGTGAATTTTAGGACAGTTCTCCTGAAATGCTGAATTTTAATTGGGCTTACATTGAATCTATAAAGCATCTTGGAGAGAAAACATTTTTACAGTCTCCCATCTCCTGGTCTGTGGATATGGTCAGCATCTTTTATTATTACACATGCCTTAGATTATCTCAGCAATATTTTACAATGCTCAGTGTCAGGAGTGGTGTACAGACAGCAGACCTGTTCCTCAGCATTTCATTCTATTTCAGTGTTTTTAGATCTGGAGTAGGGTTTTATTGTGTAGTTCAGAAGACCTCCAACTTATTTGGCTGTCACTGGCTACCCTGCAAGCCCCAGAGATATTCCCATCTCCACCTTCCTAGAGCTGGAATTAAAAGCATTTGACATCATGCCTGGGTTAAAAAACAGGCAAAGCAAAACAAACAAACAGAAACCACTTTTTTTTTTTCGAGACAGGGTTTCTCTGTAGCTTTGGAACCTATCCTAGAACTAGCTCTTGTAGATCAGACTAGCCTCGAACTCACAGAGATCTGCCTTCCTCTGCCTCCTGAGTGCTGTGATTAAGGCATGTGCCACCACCTCCAGACTCAGAAACCATGTTTTTGTAGGTTCTGGGGATCAAACTAAGACCTTTATGCTTGTATAGCAAAACATTTTCCCAACTGAGCTGTCTATGCAGCACTAAACTCTTGATCCTCCTTCCTTCATTTCCCCAGTTCTGGCAATATAGGTGTGTACCAACTTGCCTAGTGTGGATCTTTAAAAATTATGTTTTATGTATATGAATGTTTTGCCTGCATGTGTGTTTGTATATGTCTTGTGTGCTTGGTGCCCACAGAGGCCAAAGAGGACGTCAGACCCCTGGAACTAGAGCTTGTGAGCTGCCATGTGGATGCTGGGAATTGAACCCTGGTCCTCTGCAGGAGCAGCCAGCGTTCTTCACCTCTCAGACATCTCTCCATCCCATCAAGGATTTTTTGTTTGCTTTATTTCCATTTCAATCTCTGATTGCTTAGCATTTAATGTTTATCTTGTATCCTACGACTCTGAGTCCACCAATGGTCCTATGCTGTTTCCCTGTAGACTCAGGAAGTTTTGCAGAGGTGGTCACACTCTCCGTAGATAAAGCCTTCCATTTCCTCCTCTGCAACACACTTTATTTCTTTTCTTGGCTCATCATACCACCTAGTGACCTCTATTGGAATGCAGAAAGGACAGAGGACATTCCAGTGCCCCAGTCCTTCATCCTTCAGCATGGTGCTGGCTGTTTCTCAAAGATACCCTTCATCAAGTTGAGAAAGTTCCTATTTATTCTGAGTTTTATGTGAATCTTTCTAAATTAGGGTTGGGACTGGAGAGATGACTTAGTCATTAAAGGTTAGGCTCACAACCAAAAACATAGGGATGGATACTGAAATGAATTAAACACTTCTTCTAGGCTTATTGAGGTGACCATGCTTGTTTAACAAGTGAGTGGCCTTGATTGATCAAATGTTGAGTGAACCATGCGTTGCTGGGATGGCCCCACTTGGTTCTGACAAATTATTACTAGTAAATTACTGTTGCTTGCTTGGTAAGAACCCTTCTTGTGAGAGGATCGCTCTGGGGTTTCACTAATTTTGTTTATCTAGTGTGATGACCGGCGAACTCTGGCCTCATAGATCAGTGTCTACCCCTTCTGTTTTTATGAAGAATTGTGTTATTTAGTTAACTGATTGCCACTGATTACCAGCAATGCTGGGTAGAACTTCATTGTGGACATGGTTTCACGGGGACATTTGGCTTCTGAGACAGGCGCAGGGCTGCTCTCTCTCTAGGATGTGGTGGGGAGTTTCTCCTTTACTTTGTCAGTTTTTCTCAGGGCACACTCTCCACTGTCGCCCTATTCCTCAAAACCGTCATTTCTTATGATTTTCTATTGTTAATTACTCAGGTACATGAGGACCCTGATATCCTGTCCTATCCAGAGGCAAAAGTCCCCAGGCACATTTTATTTTTTTTCCAGCTTCTGATGGGAGATTTTATTAAAAATTTTGACTATTATAAATTAAAAGTTTTAATTTTAACATTGTTAAACTACATACAACTAAAACAGGTATCAAGAAGAATGGTATTTACAACATTCAGTACATTTGTATTTAGCAAATTTAGAGAAAATACTCCATTATCTATCCTATCTTAGTATTCAAAAGGTTTTTTTTTTTTTT
>NW_004949105.1:4741245-4745835 GCF_000317375.1 Microtus ochrogaster | reverse complement strand
GCAGCCCCGCCGCTCTTATTACTACATTTATAGGGTTTTTTAATATATTTTTTTATTGAAAAAATTTCTGCCTCCTCCCCGCCTCCCATTTCCCTCCCCCTCCCCCCACTCCTGGAACTTCTGGAGGCATTACCATTCCGCCCAGGCACATTTTAATGAACATTTTCCAGCCATTCTTTGCAACCTATTATAGAAATTAATTTAGTGTTTTACTAACCAGTAGATTTAAAAAAAAAATTTTATTTTTATGTGCATGTCTCAAAAGCCAAGTCAGAGCAGCAGGCGGAGCCCTTAGCCAAAGGTGGAGGGGCAGACAGCAGCAGGGAGAAGGTCAGTCCAAGAGAGGTGGGGAAGACGGTTGATAACCCAGGATGTGTGGCCCACCCTGCTGAGGTCCCTCAGTCAGGTGCACTGTGCCCAAAGTTTCCTGAGGGACTTGCCCAAGACAGAGACGTTGATTACAACTTTTGGAGAAAAAGAGTCCAGACTACTGACTGCTGCTCTCCAGGCAGGGACCCAGGGCAGAAAAAATATCACCTAAGGGATGGAAGGAGCACTGTGTGTGGCCCAAGGGCAAGGGACAGAAGCAAGCTCTCTCATCTGGCCCTTGAGGGAGCTGAGCTATGGCCCCAGACTTTATGTCACACGCCTAATAAAACCTCTTACACCTATGCTACCAGGGAGAGGAAACTGGCCTTTTACCGCATTTTCGTACATCGAAATTTTTTCCTAATGTCCATGTATTTCACTCTAACAAGTATGATTTAATGGGGCAGCTCTGAGAGTGAGCTTTGTGTCTCCTGCAGAGGGAGCATTTTATAGCAACTGGGGCAGGCTAGTTACAATAGCAGCAGCAGGCCTAAGCCCCCAGTAGCCTACAGAGACTCCAAGCAGCTGCCCATGGCTCTCCAGTGCGCCAGTGACTAGTGCAACTGTGGCCTTGGACTGTAAAGGCCCACTGATGATGGGGAGTGAGTGGCAGCCTTGCTCTCCTGTACGGCAGCCCTCGGAGGTCTTTGAAGAGTTACCACGTAGGAAAGGAAATCAACTGTGGAGAGGACCAAGGAGTCCTGTGGTCAGATTTGGAAGCAATTTTGACTTTTCTGGCAAAACCATTAAGGAATATGAATTCTGGGCTCCCACACGGTGATCAAGGTCACTTGTGGGTCTCTGGGACAGAATCACAGGTGAAGATGTCCTTGTAAAGTCCCTTGGCCTAAAGTTCAGCTTTTTACTTACAGTTTGTATAACAGAAATGCATGGCAGAATTACAAAGAACACCCGCAGCCCCGGCCCAGATGCCTCCCTCTGACCAGAAACACTGACTGCTGTGCTCAGCCCTGGCCTTGTGATCTGGAAGAAAGGGATGATGTCCACAGGCTGCAAGGGCTTGCTCTTCTCTGTCCATGTCCATGTGGGGAAGGACTCAGGGCCCCCGGGCACAGGTATTGCGTGGAGTTGCACTAAATCAGAAATGTCCTTCATGGCCCGTTGGAGGCCATCCTGGCTTGAACTGAGCCTGTAGTGATCCAGCCACACCACCTGATAAAGGCAGTGCCCACAGGGATCAAGCCCTGGGTTAAGAATGTAGCCCAGCCGACAGGAAAGCCGTCAGACTGGCGTGGGCATCTCCTGTCAGAGGCTGTGCTTTGCTGATGTCTTATGTTAAGCAAACTGATGAGCTTTGCATTCATTGGCTTAGAAAAAGGAACCTGGCTCCCCGCAGAGCCGGAAGAGGCCTACAAATATTATTTTGGAGGATATCCAAGGCATTTTCAGCAATTGTACACATCTTTGGAACTGACACAGCTACTTTGGTGTAACTGTTTTTTTGGTTTTTTTTTTTAACCTTCTAGAATGGACAGTCAGCTCTAGGCTGCTCCAGGACAGCCCAGCTCTGTTCGCTAGACCAATGTACCCTTGAGGACACTGGCTCTGTGTATGTCAATGCACTGGGGCAGCCAAGTGGTCCATTTATTGGGGGAGGGTCTTAAAACAGTAGAAATTCATTCTGTCAGTCCTATACCCCCAAAGCCTAAAGTCAAGAAAGCCTGTATCTCCCAAGATGTCCTTTCTGTCTCTCCAGCTCCATCCATCCACGTGTCTCTGTGTTCTTGGTCGCACACTTGGTCTCTGCCTCTTTTAGAGTTCCGTGTCTGCACCTGCCTCCCCTCTGCCCAAAGAAGCAGGCCTACTGGATTGGTGCCAGTTTTACCAGAGTGTGAGTTCACTTTAACTAATTACCTCTGCAAGGACCCCGTTGTGAGATGTCAGCTTGAAGTTCTGAGGGTTAGTAACAACTGGTGAACTAGGAAAGACTCATGGGAGCTGGCCTTCCCTGCTGGCCTCTAAGGTGGGATCCATACCTGTGTCTCCTGGGGGTGGCTGGGATGGAACTGGACGGTCCCCTGTATGCTATCGCTCTGCAGCTGCCATGCCCTGGTCTGTCTTTCCTTCTCAGGGACAGAAGCTTTATGATCCTTAAACTAGGCCCTCACGCACACAACATGAACTGTGGAAAAATTACCAACTTGGTTGTTCGTTAATAAAGGAGGCAGAAAGCAGATAGGACGGGTTTCAGAGGTGATTTAAGGAATGAATGGTTTCTTCAGATTCAAAAAGGGACAGGAGAACCAGATCACCAGGTCAGGCACAAAGGAGTCTCCGTCCTTTGATGACACTGGATGTATAGGGACACGGCCCGTACGCTTATCGACTCTTGTGGGCAAACACTGAGTGCCTCTTTACTGGAAAAGGCCTGTGGATTAATGTGTAACTAGAGTCACCAAGTATTCAGAGCAAGCAGCAAGGTGAACAAGGGCACCTGCCAGGTGACAAACATCCTGGTAGGGCTGGGGACAGGGCTGTGCCTTGTGCTCCCTGACCTGCTTTCTCAGTCAGGGATATTTTCCAGATGGACACGAGTGTCACTCTACTTGAGAGGCCATTGTCCCTGCCACACAGTATTTTTGGAGAATTTTCCCCATGCTGGATGTCCTCTGTGTCCTTTGTGACATAACTGTTCCTTCCAGACAAGAAAAGAACATTTCCAGATTAAATTCATTAGCCATAAATTCTGTTTTTCAAATTTACTTTATGTGTGTGGGTGTTTTGCCTGCATGTATGTCTGTGTACGATGTTTGTGCCTGGTCCCACAGAGGCCAGAAGAGGGCAACAGAACCCCAGAAACTGATTGGAAACCACTGTGTGTGTGCCGAGAATCCAAACAGAGTCTTCTGGAAGAGCAGCCAGCGCTGTTAACCACTCAACCATCTCTCCACTCCCACCCACAAATTCTTGATATACAAATTTTACAATGTGCCGATTTCCCTGGCAAATTCAATACAGGTGCACACGGAAACACCCCTGGAGACCACTCACGTTCCCAAATGGCCCCTGGGGTGCATTTGCTCTTTATAGGGAATCGGGGCTCCTTGTGAAAAATGCTATTGGAAGCTCAGACAAGGAAAAGGCTGCATCCAAAGTCTCGCATGGCACGTTAATTTGACATCACATGACAATCACATTCTCAGGGTGTACCAGCTGACCAGCCTGCCATCACATCTGCAGTGTACACTGGAACTCCTGTATCCAGACAGGGTAGAAGAAAGGTGTGACCAGATGTCTTCTGAGCCCTGCTTATCCTCCACCCTGGATAAGCATGTTACCCAGGTCTAGATCCCTTTGTAGAATTTGTTCCTCTGAGACTTCTCTAAGAGAAAGGTGACCTCAACAGCATCCTTAAATCCTTTAGAGGCAGAATGTCACTCCTGAGCCCTGCGACTTACAAAATGAGAGCCTCAGGTATGACAACAGCAGGAGAGGATCTGGCCAATAATGGAAACTGCTCATCAATCTTTTGGGTCCTTTAACAGCCAGCATTTGTCAGCAGGGAGAGTGGCAGGCAACTTGGATATAGCGGTCATTTGATCCAGACCTGGAACCTGTCCCGTCTCCTTATATGACCAGTACCTAAGTTCTCACAAAGAGGCAGGTCTGGAGCTATGGATTGAAGGCTGAGCCGTGGGCTCACCCAACTCCTTAGAGAAGCTCACAGCCTCCAGCACTACTGAGAAATGTTCCTGAAAAAAAAAATGTCTCTTGTTGAAGAGCAACAAGACCGAGGGACGGGGTCACGGTGACCATATGGGGTTGGCAACTTTGAAAAGATGCCGAAAAATGAATTCCATATTTTCAGAAGCCATTGTGTGCCAGCTCTTCTCTGTTACCAACCACGGTTTAGATGTGACCCTGGTCAGTTCAGTGGCAGGGCTAGGGTAAGCCATAGCCGCTGTGATATAAGACACACACTGGAGATGCTGCGGGATGGCTCAGGGTAACCTTGACCGTCCCCACAACTCACTCCCACTCTCTGACAGCCAATGTTCCAATCCTGCCTCACTTGCTGGCTGGCTCCGGAGGGCACCTCGCCTGCCCTTGGCCACACGCCAGCCCTACCACATGCTGTCCTGACTCAGCAAGGCTGGCATCAGGCCATGCTGCACAGTGTGTGTGTGTGAGTGTGTGTGTGTGTGTGTGTGTGTGTGTGTGTGAGAGAGAGAGAGAGAGAGAGAGAGAGAGAGAGAGAGA
>NW_004949105.1:4737872-4741145 GCF_000317375.1 Microtus ochrogaster | reverse complement strand
GAGAGAGAGAGAGAGAGAGAGAGAGAGAGAGAGAGAGATTATATTTTTATATTTATTTGTCTGTCAGGGCTGCAAAGCTCAAGAGCTGAATTGTGACTGAGGTCTTATTTCTCTCTGAAACTTGGGGATAGACTAACAGAGGGACTGTAAACTCAAGGGCAGTTGGCGTCCGTGACACTGTGGGATGTTATAGAGGAAGCAAGGTAGTATTGCCAAAGGAGAGAGGCAGAAATAAAGATTTATATTTGTTTGACACTGTGGACTTGGCCTTTACATCTCAAGACGGACCGATCTCTGGGCTCAGGTGTTGGTGCTGAAGAAGGTGGAGCCACTGTGCTGTAGAGCCCTGCAAGGAGAAAGGGCGCTGGGTGCTTTCTCTTATGCCTGCAGTTGAGAACAGGTACTCGGCCACAGCAGAACGAGAATGTTCACGGAAGGTGTTCCTGCCCAGCTTTTCTCGGCTTTTCTGTGCATGCGATGCGGGATTCTAAGACATTACCTCCTCTGTATACACGGCAGTGGTGTGTGTGTGTGTGTGTGTGTGTGTGTTGTGTGTGTGTGTTGTGTATGTGTGTAAAGCATGGTTAATAAAAATTCAGGGTCAGAAATAATTGGGGTCCAACCAGAAGACCCAAAAAACAAAACAGCCAGTCACTGGCTCTTACCTCTAACTCAGTCTGAAATGGCGATCCTGCCTCCAGGAATCTCAGAATGAGACTGTGAGTGACAGCTGTTCCCCCCTCATCTTATATTCCTCTCGAGGGCTGGGATCAAAGGCATGCACCACCTAATTTCTATGGCAACTAGTGTGGCTACTGGGATTAAAGGTGTGTGTTATCGTAACCTGGTCTGTAAGGCTGACCACTGGGACTGTTTTCTTCTCAGATCTTCAGGCTGTCTTTATTAAAATACAGTTGAAATGCCACTACGTGTGCATCCCAGATGTCTGATCAGTGGCCCCCGCCTCAGGACAGCTATGTCATATTTTGTGACTGGACATGGGACACTCGGTGTGGGTGTGGGTAGTTAAACCCTGAGGAGAGACAGGTGAGCAGGAGGCGGGTGTAGCCCAGCATCTCTAAGACAGCTGCCTGAAGCCCATCATGTGTCCCTTATTCCTGAACTCCTCGTAAAACAGCAAGTCATGGTTGATGAGCTGATGACATCCATTTTATGGAAGAGGACAATGACGATAGGACTAGGAGACAGATGTGCGTGCGTGTGTGTGTGTGTGTGTGTGTGTGTGTGTGTGTGCGCGCACGCGCGCGCCTGAAATGGATGTCAATACACAGCAGAAATTCCTGCGGGTGAACTCCCACAGTGAGGGGGCTGCACACTGGCCTCACGGCTCAAGGATACCTTGTCTGTGGAGCCTGGGCTCCCAGCTCCAGCAGCTTGCTAGTCTATAACCAGGGCACCATGCTCACACACGGAGTATTTGTTGTGAAGCTCTCAGACAGAAAAGAAAACAGAGGCCCCACAATGGCCCGTATGCCTCACTTCTACCGCCATGCTAGCCGTACACACACACACACACACACACACGCACACACACATACACACACACACACACACACCTGTCTCAAATGTCACAGCATGGCATAATAACATTGTGTTCAGAAATTTCTCAGAAAACAATTGTGAAGACGAGCACAGGAACTCCTCCACCACCTTGATCCTACATCTGCACCCGAAATAAGGGAGGATTCAGAAGCCCAGGTAGTGGGCTGGGCTCCTGGCGGCCCACTGCCCCTCCTCACTGCTCTTCTTGGGGGCTATAGAACTTTCCACCTTCTTCCTTTGTTCTTCTGACTCTTCTGACTCTCCAGGCCGGGAGTTCGCTAACTGTATGGGCCACCCCTCAACACTTGTCCTGTCTCTGGGCCTATGGGTCCCATGTCTTGCCTGTAGTGTGGCCCATTTGGCAGAAGCCATGTGCCAGCTTATCGTCTGCCGCTCCTGTGGGGTATAGGGCCTAGAATGCCCTTTGTGCTCCATTGCATCTCTGCACAGTTGCAAAGCAAGGCTGGTTTCTGTCCTGTCTCACCAGCTGAACTGCTTCCCTTAATGGTTTGATCTCCTGCCTATTCACCAGCTTCCGTAAAGGTAAGTTCTCAGCATCTCCAAAAGTGACCTGTGTTGTTGCTGTTTCAGCAACTTTGATACAGGATTATAATATAAGCAGCTCATAGCTTAAAGAGCAATTAGATTGCTAAACCATGCTTTTGCTATAGCTCAGGAAATTTCTAAAATTGCCCTTTAAAGGCAAACTTAAATTTAAAAGATTAATTTTATGAATGCATTATTTGTAGAAATTCTTTAATGGTTCCTAGGCTTTGCCCCATATGACATGTCCATATATTTTGTCAATATTGAGAAGGGTTAACTTTGCTATTGGGATAATAGTTATCATTCAATATTAATACACTGCAGATAAGTAGCATATTTTGTTGTAAATAGTTCTATGAGATTAGATGTTTCAGTATCTGTTTATCAGGATTTTATGTTTTTCTAAGATAGTCATTTTCCTACTGATTGCGTTGGACTTGTAACTTCTTAAGAATTTTGTCTTACCAGGGAGCCTGCATGGGAATGACCTAGGCACTGCATATATGTGACAGTTGCGTAGTTTGGTCCTCTTATGGGACTCCTGATAGCAGGAACAGGTGCTGTCTCCAATTCCTTTACAGGCTTTTGGGACCTACTCCTCATACTAGGTCACCTTGCTCAGCCTTAACACACGGGGACGCGCTTAGTCTTACTGCAACCTGATATGCTTGTTTTGTTGATACTCATGGGAGACCTGCCCTTTCCTAAACAGAAATGGAGGATGAGTGGATTGGTGTGGGGAACCAAGGGAGGGAGGAGGAGGGATTGAGAGGAGAGGAGGACGGGGAAGCTACAGCTGGGATGTAAAATGAATAAATAAATTTATTTTAAAAAAGAATTGTGTCTAAACAGAGTCAGGGTTCTCATAAGTATCTGTTTATTAGCAATGTTTTTAAATGACCACTTTATAAGCAATTAATTTTAGGTGGCATTAGCACATCTGACCCTGACCATGGCTCTGTGACTGAAAATGTGTGGATAACATTTGTGTGTGAGCTTTATGCACTGGGCAAAGTTTGTAGGGTTAAGTATATTATATAATAGTATGATGATATATTAATATAATATTTTTTGTTGTTTTTCAAGGCAGGGTTTCTTTGTATATCTCTGGATGTCCGAGAACTCACTCTGTAGACCAGGCTGGCCTCTAACTCACAGAGATCT
>NW_004949105.1:4723725-4737277 GCF_000317375.1 Microtus ochrogaster | reverse complement strand
TGCCTGTGCTCTTTCAGACACAGGCACATTTCAGGAAGTGCCTGTTAACTGCTTGTACTGCCTGTGCTCTTTCAGACACAGGCACATTTCAGGAAATTTCACACCGAGTCCCTCAAGACTAAGATGGTTTAGCAGGAAAGGACACTGTCACCAAGACCGACGCGTGAGCTCAATCCTCAGAACCACATGGTGGGAGAGAAGTGACCGATGGCTCCCGCAGGGCGTTCTCTGACCTCTACACATTCACCTTGGCATGCACAAACTCTAAATATATAGATAGATAGACAAATCGTAACATTTCTAAAAGACTGAAGTAGAAAGATGAAGAATGGGCAATTGTTCCTGGCAGAACAGAGACATCCCGAAGGCGGACATTTTGCCCCTTTACTATCAGATGGTTGAAACAATGGCTTCCAACGAGCTGGAATTTCCCCAGGAATCTCCGCTGGGAGAAGGAAAAGAATGACGTTTGCTGCCAGCGAGAGGCAGAGCTTGTCTCGACAACCCGTCCGTCTACACAGGAGAGAATGGAGCTAAGACAAGGATGGGCCAGTGATGGGCAGGGCCACACCTTGACTGAGCTACTGAGTTCTATGCACTCTGGCTCTCTTTGAACTTAAGCCTCACGTCAGAACTCTGAAGACACACTTAGCATCTGTATGCGTTCCTCTTCCCGATGTGGCCACACTAAGTACATCTCCTCTCTCTGTCTTTCACTATTACTTGTCTGTTCAATTGGTGTGTTGAGGACGGGTAGCTGAGTCTAGCTCATTAGGGATGGCTAAGAGGTTCTTTAACTTCTCTGAGGCCAGACCCAGGAGAAGACAGCCAGGCTTGCAAAGGGTATACTGTTTATAAGAAAACCCAGGGGTCCTGAGCCCGAGGAATGTTGACAAAGAGCCCAGTACTCTCTTGTGAAATCTGTACTTCAGGAGTCTCACAGCGGAAGGAGACAGTTTGAGCCACCTGTGGAAGGTCCTTCGTGAGTCTGACATGTCTTTCCTGCTCTTGGACCACCCAGGCCCCATCTGCCTGGTGTTTCTGTACCATCTGTTTCATGCAAGGATGCTATTCTCCTTGAGATGCCTGTGGACTATACAGGATGAGTGTTGTAGTCAGGGCTTCTACTGCTGTGACTAAATCTCATGATGACAAAGCAAGTTATTTGGCTTACACTTCCACATTGCTGTCTATCACAGGAAGTCAGGACAGGAGCTCAAACAGGATAGGATCCCAGATGCAAAGATCATGGAGGGGAACTACTTACTGACTTGCTTCCCATGGCTCAGCCTGCTTTCTTATAGAACCCAGGACCACCAGCCCAGAGATGGCACCACCCACCATTGGCTGGACCCTCCCCCATTGATCACTAAATGAGAAAATGCCTTACAGCTGGATCTCATGGAGGCCTTTCCTCAACTGAGGATCCTTCCTTTAATGACTCTAGCTTGTGTCAAGATGACATACAAAACCAGACAGTACAACTGACCCCTTGTCAACTGGACACACAAACACATCACTGTTAAGCCATATCCCTTCCTTTCTTATACATCCCCAAGATCTCACATTAAAATCATAATTTTAAAAGGACCACAGTCCTTACAAATTTGGTTTTTAAAATTTCAGTCTCTTTAAAATATCCAATCTTGGGGCTGGAGAGATGGCTCAGAGGTTAAGAGCACTGGCTGCTCTTCCAGAGGTCTTGAGTTCAATTACCAGCAACCACATGGTGGCTCACCACCATCCATAATAAGATCTGGTGCCCTCTTCTGGCCTTCAGGCAGACATGCAGGCAGAACATTGTATATATACTAAATGTAAAAAAAAAAAAATCCAATTTCTTTTAAAAGTTCAAGTCTTTCATCTGTGGGCTACTTTAAAAATCAAAGTTATACCTTCTTCAAGAAGGAAGAACCAAGGCACCACCACAATCTGAACCAAACAAAATGAAACTCCAACAGTATAAAGAACTCAATGTTCAATTATCTGGGATTTACTCATGATTTTCTGAACTCCTCCAAGGCCCTGGGTCACTTCTCCAGCTCTGCCCTCCGCAGCACACACAGCTTGTCTTCTAGGCTCCGGATGAGTCCACTCTACTGCCGCTGCTGTTCTTGGTGCTCACCCTGTGGTATTGGTGTCTCCAAAACACTGGGGTCTCTGCTGCAACTGGGTTGCACTTTCACCAATAACCTCTTTAGATTCCTCATGGGGCCAAGGTTCAACTTCTTTGCATGACCCCGTCAGTCCTGGGCCTTCAACTGCCACTGAGACTATACCTTCTCCAGTGGCCTCTCCTGGCCTCTTACAGTGCCAAGCGTCAGCTCTTCTTCCTGACCTCCTTATGCCTTCAAAACCAGTACCACCTGAGTGATGTTTATACAAGTCCAGCTGCCTGCACAAGGTACAGCTTTGGCTGCCTCTGTGCTCTCAGGAAACATGTCCCAGAAGATTTCACCTCAGTGATGCTGGTCTCTTCTGAATCACCACTAATTTCTTAGCTCCAGCTGACTAGCATCGAGTACCCCAGGAAAACAAAGTTTTGCTTCAGCAGTTCTGGGTTCTTGTTAATAACAGCTGGTTCTTCAGCCCCAGCTAATCAAAAGCATAGAATATTAATTCAAAATAATAAATGACCCTGGTAGGGTCTAAACTTCTCTCTGAAATTTTGCCAGCCATGCCTCCATCTTCTGCATTGCTTTTAACATTCTTACCTTCCAGGCTCCTAAAGAACATCCCATGGAGCTCTTAACACTTGGTGGTTCTTCTAGCCCCAAGTTCCAAACTCTTTCCACAACCCTTCCCCCAAAATGGTCAGGTCTGTCACAGCAATGACCCACTTCTGGTTTTAGCTTCTGTCTTAGTTTGGGTTTTTATTGCTGTGAAGAGACACCATGACCCCGGCAACTCTTATAAAGAAAATAGTTAATTGGGTTAGCTCCCTTACAAAACAAACAAAAAGCCCCCAACACACATTTATTATCTTACAGTTCTGAAGTGAATGTGTCCAGTTTTCTCTGTAGATGTGCAGGGTTTCCCACCCTTTGATATTCTGATACAGCGATGTTATATATAAGTTCATGCTATAGAACCACAGAATTAAGTTCCAAAAATATATCAAAAGACTGGGAAGATTGCTCAGTCACTAAAGAATTTTTTTGTATGCACACAAGAACCTGTGTCTGATCCCTACTATTCACATAGAAATAGAGTCTGGCTACGTATGCCTATAATCCTTGTACTGGGGATGGGGAGGCAGGAGGATGGGGGTGACTGTCTAGCCATCCCAGTCTAATCCACAGGCTCCAGGTTAAGTAAGAGAGTTTCAAAGAGTCTCAAAGCCTAAGGTGGAGGGCAATTGAGATGATACTGATGTGGACCTCTGGTCCTCACACCCATGTGTACACATGAGCACCCATGCTCTCTCTTACACACACACCCTTTAGTTTTGCAGGTAAGCTTAAGGTTTTGTAATGGATCACATTCATAGCCGTCTTTGGGTAATTGTAGCCTATGGGCCAAGAGTTGTGTATGCCTGACAGAAGCTCTGGAGGCATGCTGTGGTGGTCCCCATTCCTAGAGGTATTGCATGCCTAGTTCACAGCCATCCCTCCATCCTTAGGGAAAGCCCAACAGTGGTCTGTTTGTCTTTCTCTCAGCAGGACCTGTCGTTTTTACTTGGGGTCCATTGAGTTTTCTGGACAAACTGCTTCTCAGTTCCTGACTCAGTCACCTCTGCTAGGACCCTTTCGTGGTGTAACATGACAACCAGGTTCCAGGACCAGGAGGGACATTAGGACCATGTTGTCCAGCTGACACTCTGAGAGCAGATACAACTCCATGGTTCAAGTTTAGAGTCCACTCATTGCTCACCCAGGACAGTTTGCTGGAATTCTGTTGAATGTGCACCACATGTTTCAAAATTAAGTTCATCCAAACAGCTATAAAGAGTATAAAATGAAAAAACCTGACCATTTATGTGGGCGAAGGAGGCAGTGTACAAACATTTGGGTACCGGCTGTGGCCTCTGTTCACAAGTGCTTTGATTCCATTCAAGTTCTGGAGAGTGAAAATCTGCCATGGCCTTGGGGAGTTCTGGGCTTGAGATCCCATGGAACAGTCCCATTCAAGGCTGGTGTGGCTAATGGGAGACACTGTCACCTCCAGCACCCAGAGAACCTACTCACTGAGCAGCTGGCTTCACCCTCCTGTTCCCTAGCCCTGCCATCCTCTCCTACTCCCTTCTATACATGGGTAGGGAGCTGAGGGAAACAGACTTTAGCCTGGATTAAGGGACTTATTTAATTCCTGTTGTGTCCTGTTTTGATGTCAGGACAGGATTGGGGGAAAGCAGCAAATGTGTTTCTCCCCTTTCCCCTGTCTGCGGACAACACTACTAACCCATGATATCATGTTAGCTCCAGAGCTGCCAAAATGCCCCTTTATAATCATTCCCTTATGAATGAATTCTTTATTCTGCAATCCTGCAGATCACATGAATGATTTCTTAAAACACACTTGTACTGTGAGATAAGGCAGGTCATCTCTTTTATATTTGCCCACACATATAAGGAAAAATCCAATATATTATTCTGGCCATGGGTATGTTCACTGTATCAGCCACTTCCTCACTATTTTCAATATTTTCATCTCAGAAAGATGTTCAGATTTTCCTTAGAGAGGCCTTCATTCCAATATTGCAGAATGGACACCTCTCTCTCGTTCTCTCTCTCTCTCTCTCTCTCTCTCTCTCTCTCTCTCTCTCTCTGTGTGTGTGTGTGTGTGTGAATGAGTCTATCTGTTTCCTCCTCCTATTCATTCATATCCTGCATTTATTCTGAAATTTTAATACATGAGATGATAATATACAACAGGAGTTTTATGTTCACCAAGAGGACAGTGAGTGATCATCCTGACACTGATAACTGACTAGCTTACGATTTAAATATTTTGCCTTAAGTCCTCAATGCTTACCCTAGAAAGTGGGTGTCAATCCCCTTTGAGATCAAGTTAAACATATTGTTCCAGGTCACACTGTTAACAACTTACAATGTTACTGTTGAGTTTACTCAAACCTCTCTCCCATCCCTGCTGTAAACCAACTACATAGGTCAGGCTCCCAAAGGCTGTAGGGCCCACCGCTCACATCTGACAGCCTGAAGCATGGGCAAGTTACAGGTCGACCTGAGGTTGCCCTATGCAAAGAGATCTTTGGTCTCCTGGGCAGGGTGGCCTAACCACAGAACTGGCTTTTATAAGTCCACAGTCCAAATGTGAACACGGTCTCTCACCTGCCCAGAGCTGTCTTCATGTGGTACTGTCATAACTCCTAGCGCCTCCCAGTAACTCTAGGAAAATATGAGTGTGAAGAAGGAAGCTGTTTCAGAGAAAGTGGTTTCCGAAGAATAGTTTTGGCCGTCAATACCACTGAGTTACTTTAGGATGAGTGACAGAGAAGTAGTAGCCATAGAAGGCATGGGCGGATCACAGGGGCACCTGTCCTGACATCAGGTCATAGCAGTGGAGGGGATAACTGGCATTGCCAAGGGGTCCCCTGGGATGTAGGCTGAAGGAGGCTGTACATTGTCTTCCATGGCCTATGGTTAGACTCTTGCCAAGGGTCTGTTTTCCCTCCAGCAACGTCAGGGGTTTTGATACTCTGAGCTGATGTCAACAAAGCCAGGGCTACAGCTCATTGGAAAGACTTTGGACTCTTGCTCCAAACCTTAAAGGCCCTAGAGTAAGAACATGTCATGATTAATTGGATCCAAGCTTCAACAAGGCAGCAAAGACCACTTTATCAGAACCACCCAGACACTTGCTGGAGGAAGATGAAAACCTCTTCGGTGAAATCTGGACCACAAGCCAAGCACAGCTCAGCTCTCCGGCACGCTTGGCAGTCAGCCTGCAGATCAGAATCTGACCCAGTAGGTGGGAAGCCGCTCATCCACCAGCCCAGGTGGCCCCTCCTTGCCCTCCTCATCCACCCCCTTTGCTTCCTATAGAACCTGTGGGGTCGTTTCAGGAGAGAGAATGTGCTTGGCCGCCCTACCAGGAGCAATAAATTACAGAAAAGGAGGCTTGAGCTTCATTAGCCTGCTCTCCTTTAGGGCTCTTCCTACTTCACATGGACTGGGAGAGAGGAATGCCTAGGCTGGCACTTGCTGCTGTGTCTGTGTGGGGTGTCCCACTGAGGGGTGCCCCACTGCAGGCTGTCCCACTACGGGGTGTCCCACTGCAGGGTGTCCCACTGCAGGGTGCCCCATTGCAGGCTGTCCCACTGCGGGGTGTCCCACTGAGGGGTGTCCCACTGAGGGGTGTCCCACTGCGGGGTGCCCCACTGCAGGCTGTCCCACTACGGGGTGTCCCACTGCAGGGTGTCCCACTGCAGGGTGTCCCACTGCGGGGTGTCCCACTGTGGACTGTCATTGCAGGATGTCCCACTGCACAATGGAGCACTCCTGCATGAGTCAGGGCTCCCCATGACTACTTCTACTTCAGGACAGACTCTCAGAACCTCCTTCACTCTGGTCATAACTCCAGGAGGTGACAGTGTGACCAAGGAGTTGGACCTCTTCTTTCTCTGAGGAATAGATGCTCCCCAAATCGCAGGATGAACCATGGAACTCATTTGTCCTCTTCTTGTGTCTTAGCATATTTCCGATTGTTCTCCAAGCATGAAAACAAACTTCTTCCTCAACTACCAACAAAGTAAAAACGTCTCCAGGAGGAATACATTTAATTAACTAGGAGGCTGCACTGGCGTGAGGTCGCAGGCTAGTACAGAACCTCACAGTCTCTGAGGGTGCCCTTCTTCTTAGGGTTTTACTCTGGGAATGGATCCAGCAGAAGGAACTGAAAGTGTGAAATGAAATCCCAATGTCCCCTGAACTCACTTCCAGCATAGCATTTTTCTTTAATCATAGCGGGAAATGTTGAAAATCTCAATGTCCTGCAGGAGGTAAACAGGCTGTGGACACTCTCAGTGAGTGCCCGTAAGAAACAAACGTTAGTCATTCCGTGAACACTCACTCATCCACCCCTGTGAATGGTAACAGGCTCTGCACGGCAACTCTGCTCCAAGAAATGTAAAATTTTATGTATGACATAGAAGAACTATAGTTTTAACGATAGTATAAAGTTTGCAAGGAAAATAGGCCCTAAATGTTCATGACTTCCTGTGGAATCTGGTGATCCTCCATTCTCCCCACGCTATCCCTTCCCAAATCTCCTACACCGAGTATATCATAATGGAAAATTCCAAAAAGCCTTGGCTTCAACCCGCACATTATTTTCTGCTCGCGCCTGTGTGGTTTCTACCCTTCTGACACCTCATTGTGTGTGCACTACACTCCTACTTTGCCCTGAACATTCCTGAACAAATGTGTTGCTCCAGAGCCCTGGAGCCCACAGTGCCTGACCGGGCTGCAAGGCTGTGGTTGGTCACGACAGCGGGATATCTTACCTGTACGTACCCGCAAGGTTAAGTAACGGGCAGAGGGGAGGATGCACTCACAGCTTGGTGGAGTCAGGGTATTAGGAAATTGGTACTCTTTGTGGTCTATAGATAGGCTTCTTGGAAACAGTGTAAGTCCTTTCCAAATCCCTCTACTGGTTTGATCATGCTCCCTCCTGAGACAATTGTGTTGCAAGCTAAGTTCTCAGGAGTTCCAAGCAGGCATTGGCTCAGTTAGTAAGCTGGAACACATTCACAACCCAGATACAACTTCTAAGACCTTACTGTAGACATAGCAATGATTTACCCAATGCTTGCTTCCAGAAAGTTCCCTGACCATCAGGGAGTCCTGGCATTCATGGGGCAGACATGTAGGTGGAAGCTCATCCAGAGCCGTTCTGCAGGGAGCCCACTCACTTGGCACCTGCTTACCAAGTTGAAGATACTAGGAAGAATCTCATGGATTCTTCATGGCTCATGGACAGTCATGGAGACAGGAAAACAGTGGTGTGATGATATTTTGTTTGTGCTTTAACAAGTAAAGCTTGCCTAAAGATCAGAGTGTGGAGCTAAGTCACTAGTTGGCTATAGAGGCCAGGCAGTGGTGGCTCATACCCAGCACTTGGGAGACAGAGGCAGACAGATCTCTTTAAGTTAAAGAGCAAGCCTGGGCTACACGAGATTGATCCAGTCTAAAAGAGAGAAAGAGTCAGGTGGTGGCGGCTCACACACCTTTAATCTCAACACTAAGGAGGTGGAAACAGAAGGGATATGGCTGGGCAAAGAGGAATTCGTAGGGACAGGAGCACCCCTTTGATCTGAGGATTCAGTAGTGGTAAGAACTAGTGGCTGGCTGATCTGCTTCTCTGATCTTTCAGCTTTAACTCGTATATCTGACTATGGGTTTTTATTATTAAGACCAATTAGAATTCATGCTACATAGCAGTGGTGGTATTCTGTAGTGGTTTGAAAGAAAATGGTGCCCAAAGAGAGTGGCACTATTAAGAGGGTGGCCTGTGGGAGGAAGTGTGTCTTTGTGGAGGTGGGCTTTGAGGTTTCTGTCCTCAGGCTTCCTCAGTGTGACTGTAGCTGACTCTCTGTTTCCTAAAAGATGTAGCACGCTCAGCTCCAGCACCACATCTGCCTGCCCGCTGCCACGCTCTCCTTTATGGTCATAATACAAAAACCTCTGAAACTGTAAGCGAGCCATCCTCAAGTAAATGTTTTCTTTATAAGAGTTGCTGTGGTCATGGTATCTCCTCACAGCAATAAAAATGCAAACTAAGACATCTTTGAATGAGAAACGTCCCCATAGGCTCATATATGTGAACACTCGGTCCCCACTTGGTTGTACTATTTGAGAAGATTGAGAAACCTTCAGGAGGTGGAGGCTTGCTGGAGGAAGTGCATCCCTCAGGGTGGGTGTTGAGGTTTTACAGCATGACTTACTTCCTGTTCTCTCTCTCTCTCTCTCTCTCTCTCTCTCTCTCTCTCTCTCTCTCTCTCTCTCTCCTCTGCTTCCCATGTGTGTTGAAACGTAATCATTCCATCCCTGACTGCCAGTTGGCTTCATGCTTCTGCAGCCATGCCTTTCCCACCGTGATGGACTATTTTCCCTTTGGAGTGTAAGTCAAAATCAACACCTTCTCTTCCAAGGCGCTTTCATCTGGGCATTCTATCACAGCTACAGAAAGGGAAACTGATACAGGTGCTGAACAACTCGGAATTAGTTCCCCAGAGATGGAGCACTTTAGGGATACGTGACAGTGTGTCCTCCACCTGTAACAGCCCAATGGATATTTCAAGGCAAGCCAACCAACTTGACTGTTCTTCAGACCAGCATCCCTCTGGACAATAGCTCCCTCCTCCCAACTCCACTGCTCACTCAACCCACTATGCCTAGAGGGTCCCTGTATCCAACTCTCCCAGGCTGGAGTCCCTCAGGCAACCAGTGCACCCTAGGCACTGGAGAACTCTGAATGACCCCAGCTAAACTCAAACTGGAGCAGAGTGGTGTCAGTGGGGCAGAGGGTGGTACGGCTGTTGAGTGTTCAACTAGCCTGCTAGCTAAGCAACCTTAGGAGTGGAGACTCACCCTGTGGCTGGGTACTTAGATCACACATATATTGATAAAGAGAGCTTGTTCTATTTCAAAATAGAACTGAAAGATAGAAATATGTCAAAACTTAGGGCACATAGAATGGCCAATGAGCCCTCTTGCTCTGGAGTCTGGTTGTGATCTCTTGACCAATGAGCGTCAGAGAATTCTAGCAGGCCAATGAGATGATTACTCAGTCGATAAAGTCTGCCTCCAATCATGACAATGTGAGTTTGATACCTCATACCTGTATGGAGAAGGAAAAAACTGACTTTTTCAAGTGGTTTGGAATAAAAATAATAAAAATGAATATTATTAATAAAATAATAAATAAAAAAGAATTCTAGCTGCAAAAGACATTATTCTTCTCATATAGCTATTTCAAATAAGAATGTTAAAATAGTGATGAACTGTTCCTAAGGCCTCAGCATATGTGACCAAGTATGGCCTTCTTCTCTTCCCAGCTGTGATACAACAACCTTTTAGAATCTCACCAGAAACCCCACTTCTCGTGAAAGTTCTGCCTCAGCCCACTTCTGCAACCCATGTGGGTCCACTGCATTACCTCATCAGACTGCTCTCCTACTCACGGTGCCTTGGGAACCACCCTACGATCTCATTTACTAAAAGGCAAGAAGAAGGGGCTCTCAGCAATCCTCTGAGAAAGCCATCAAGATCTTCTATACGGGCCCATGAGATGTGGAACAGGCTTGACACCCAGCCTGGTCACCAGAGTTCAGTGGTCATGGCAGACAGAGAGAAGCAAGTCCTGAAAGGAACCCTCTGACTCACATGAACACAGAGACACATGCACACACCACATACACATACACACTCATGCAGACACACACTAAATCATATGGCTACTGCTTACTGCTGAGCCTTAAGCATGGCTTTCTTAGGATGCTCACACTCCTGCTTGTGTGTACACTGTCCTTTCCTGAGCATCCTTCTATTAACCTCTGCGATTAAATCTATTTTAAAATCTCTCTCTCTTTTGAGACAGGGTTTTACTATGCAGCTCTGGCTGTCTTGAAACTCATTCTGCAGACCAGGATGGCCTCAAACTAACAGAGATCTGCCTGCCTCTGCTTCTGAGTACTGGGATTAAAGGAGTGCACTACCTCTGCCCAGCCTTAAAATCTCTTCCTAGTAAAAACTAAAACTCTGCTTGACACTGGCTCACTCTAACGTTATTTTCTGAGATGAAGCCAAGAGTCCAAGCTCTAGGGCTACAAGTCGGCTAATCAGTTGGCAGCACTTGCTGCTCTTCTAGAGGACGTAAGTTCAGTTCCAGTACCCACACTGACCGGCTCACAATCACCTGGAATTCCAGTTCCAGGGGATCTTGGTGCCTTTCCAGAAACCTGCACACACATTATGCACATGTATATATACACACACATACAACACAACACACATAATTAAAATTAAGAATAAATCTTTATTTTTTTATTTATTTATCTTTTTTCAGGACAGGGTTTCTCTGTATAGCCCTGGCTGTCCTGGAACTCACTCTGTAGACCAGGCTGCAGATCTGCCTACCTGTTCTTCCCAAGTACTGGGATTAAAGGTGTGCTCCACCATGGTTTGACTACTTATTTTTATTTATTTATTTATTTATTTTTCAAAACAGGGTCTCACTATGTAGCTCTGACTGTCCTGGAACTCACTCTGTAGACCAGGCTGGCCTTGAACTCACAGAAATATGCCTACATCTGCTTCCTGAGTGTTGGGATTAAAGGCATGTGCCACCATTATGTCCACTTAAATAAATCTTTAAAAACAAAAGAAAAAAGTGCCAGCTTCATCTGACTAGAGGGTACTGAAAGGTGCTGCCAATGTCAGGGTGGACTGTGTCTCAGTATCCAGACTCACTAACACTGAACAACAATAATACTGGAGAAACTCAATCCAGGAGACAAAGATGCTTCAGTCAAATCTCTAAAACATCTGTGTGACACTGGGCATGGTGGTGTATACCTGTAATCTTGGCATTCGGGAGGCAGAGGCAGAAGGATTACACAATGAACTCCATGCTGGTCAGGACATACAGCGTATATAGAGATCGCTCTCAAATTTAACACACACACACACCACACACACACACACACACCAAATGCATACCACACATACACAAAACACATACACTATACATCACTTATATACACACATAACATATTCCACACACACAAAACACACTACACATACATGCAATACACACCACACACATTGCACATACACACCATATACACATACCACACACATAGTATACACACACAAACACATACATACATAAACACACACAACACATACATAAGCACACATGCATGCACATACACTCATAAACACATGCATGCACATGTGCACATGTACGTGCACACACACACACACACACACTCCACTACTAAACAAAAACTTGCACGCATCCAATCATAGTGATATTGAGACAACAGGAGAAATGATTTTTTAAAAAAAGCTTACAGATACTGAGATTGTCTTCTTCCCTAAGTCAAGACATAATGGTGTTTATAAGGGACGCAATCAGAACGGAACTCAAAGCCCTGAACATAGGCTCTTTGCGGTGTATCCCATGTGTGGCTTTCTCCTCAGTTCTCCTCAATGTTTTCCACATGTCACCCTCTCGTGTGCTGCTGCAGAATGTTTCCAGGACAGATCATCTAGCCCAGCGGTCCTCAGCCCCCTAATGCTCCAATCCTTTAATACAGTTCCTCGTGTTGCGGTGACCCCCCAACCACAAAAATATTATCATTGCTACTTTATAACTTTATTTTTGTAATGTAAAATCTGTGTTTTCTGATGATCTTAGGCAACCCTTGTGAAAGGGTCTTTTAACCCGTACTGGGGTCATGACCTACAGGTTGAGAACCACGGATCTAATTGTATCTGATGAGCCTTGTGATTAACGTCTCTGTAGCAGACTCGGGTCTCGGCACTTCATTGCACTTGGCGTCACTGGGAAGGAAGGGATCTGTGTCACTGTTTTCCTGCAGATCACCAAGGTGAATCGGAAACTGTTAGGGAATACCCGTGTGCCAGTCAAAGCATATTACTATGGGCTACAGGAACGCAGCCTCCCCAGACGACATGCCACATAGAGATGACAAGGGGGGCCACTGTTGGCCACTGTAGGAAGGAAATGTTAAAGCCTTTTGAAAACAGGCAGATGTTTTTGATGGGAATGTGAATAGGGGAGGCGAAACTGAAATCTGGATTTAAGTAGAAAAAAAAAGCAAGAATAACAAATACATCAACAGTGACCAAGGTGAGCAGCCGGAAACTTCACAGTTTTGGTGTTGTTTGGATGTTGGGGTTCAAACCAAGCCTGGAAAACACTGAGTGAGCACTCCGCCCCTGAGCCAGCCCCTATGCATTTGAACTGGAACCCTAAATTCCCTATCCAGGGCACTCCCAGGTGGCTGTGTGTGACGTGGTTAGCCTGCTTCTGTTTCCCTCTACACCCCACCAGAGGCCATAAAGACCTAAGCTTCCCTTGACCTGTGACTGAGCTAGAGCACAGTGGGAGCCGGCGTGTCGATCCCAGTCTGCCGGTTCTCAATGCAGCCTCTGTGAGAGCGACTTGGTGGCTGTAAGCTAGCAAAAGGCCTCCCAGCACAGTAAAACTAAAGGCACACAGGGAAACGGCAAAGATGGAAGAGAAACAAAGATTCCACAGGCTTGGTCACTTGTCTCACCGCAAAAGCATCTACAGTCTGCTCCAGGGTAAGCAGAGGCAGATCAAACCTGCAGTCCCAAGTGCTGGGTTTCAGAACGCATACAGAATTTATACTCTTGCCAAGCAGAGGCAGCCATGCAATGAGGAAAGAATTCAGAGAGAGCCTCCCAAGAACGGTGAGTCAGCCTGCATACCTGCTATTACAGACTACGTGATAATGAGGCTGGGGGATTCCTGCATTATCATGGCTAGGTCCCTGCTACAGTCCAGTTAACACTTTTTTAACTAAACATTCAGCGCA
>NW_004949105.1:4719129-4723585 GCF_000317375.1 Microtus ochrogaster | reverse complement strand
CGAAAAATCTGAGCATGGGGGTCTAAGTGCTTTGGATGGGCTGGACTCTAGGGCCAGGGTGCCTGAGGCAGGCTGGGCCCTGGGGTCTGAGCCTTTGGATGGGCCAGGTGCTGGGAGTTTTGCCTGCTAACCCCGGGGTTCTCCGTTCCCTCAGTGGTTCCTACGGGTTCTCTGCCTGATCCCTTCTACCTCCCAGCCACCCTGAGAGTCACAATGCCTAACAGAGATCTTTTCACACACTCTTTATGTGCTCCGCCCCCACTAATCTTAAAGTCTAAAATAATGTTGAAACGCACTGAGCAAAGCCAGCCAGGGAGTATTTCCAGGCAGAAGGGCTGTCATCACACAGGGCTTTACGGCTTTTCTCGGGATGTTCTGCCAGGAGAGGTGGATGAAGCTGGCACGTCAGGCACACTTAAGCCAGTTTCCCACCAGCTTACAGGAGCAAAAACCAGTTTCATTATGACATGAAGTCACAAGATCTTATCCATATGTTTTCAGTATTAGCAGCAACAACAACAACAACAACTCCCAGCTTTCTTCTCCGAGCCTTTCTTTTTGATGTGTGACTGGATCATGGTGTTGTCCAACGTTGACCTGCTCTAGCAGTCTTAAGGTAAACATGGACTGGACTCGTGAACTATTCTTCTATGATGGGGCTGACCGCTGCTTGCTATTATTCTGTGTAGAAATGTTTTCTTACATTTTAAAAGACAGATCTCAGTATGTACGTGGTACTGGTCTTGAACTTTAAAAAAATATCCTTTGTATTTGTTTTTTTAATTTATTTATTATGAATTATATAAATTATATCATTTTCTGCCTACATATATGCCTGCACACAAGAAGAGGGCACCAGATCTCATTACAGATGGTTGTGAACCACCATGTGGCTACTGAGAATTGAACTCAGGACCTCTGGAAGAGTAGCCAGTGCTCTTAACCTCTGAGCTAACACTCCAGTCCCCTGGCCTTGAACTTTTAATGCTCCTGCCTCAGCCTTCAAAAACCCTGCAGTCCTGGAGAACAGATAAGCAAAACCAAGGTACACCCTCTCTGTGGGCTGGAGTTGTAAATGTTTTTGTTTGTTTGTTTGTTTCTTTGTTTTTTTGAGACAGGGTCACTATGTTTAGCTTTGGATCCTGTCCTGGAGCTTGCTCTGTAGACCAGGCTGTTTTCAAACTCACAGAGATCCACCTGCCTCTGGCTCCTGTGTGCTGGGATTAAAGGCGTGCGCCAGCATCATCTGGTTTGTAGATTTTGTAGTTTGCACCATTTCTCAGCTGGATTTTCTTGTCTCCTTAGGTCCGGACTTACCATATTCCAGGGTTGACTCTATTAATTCCTCTATTTGCATGGGATTTATTTCCAAACAGAGTCACATGTAAACAGGATGAGAACTTTAACCACCCAGAGCAGTGGTGGCATTGCCCTCAGGGGGCCAGGATGAGGGACTCTGGGTAGCAGTCACTGGTAGATGCGATGGGACCATGTGAGTTTCTCTCCCTCTGAGAGAGATGCCGCTTTGACCCTGCTTTACAAAGGCAAGAGAAGCAGGTGAGGTGACAGAGGAGGGAGAGAAACCAAGTCAGGGACCCAGAACCTGCTTCTTTTCTCTCTTCATCCAACAGTATTGTCTCTTTACTGCGGGAGTTTCTTTCACACTCCCTCCATGCTCTTCAGGAAACTCCTAGATCTTGTGTGCACAGCTCTTCTCCGGCACTCAGGGCTGTGCTGCCTGCATTTCCCTCTCCTGGCGATGAGTCGTGCTGTGCACTTGCACTGTGGGACTGGGTTACGTCATGATGCCTTCCTCTTCACACTGTTCTCCTAAACCTGATTGACATGAAGACGTTAGTAGCTTTGACGTCTACAACGGACTGCCCATCTTTTGTGGCATATTTATTGTATGTCACACACATGAAGACACTGGGGCCCAGACAAGGCACAGAGAGCATCCAGTGGGCGTCCAGGAGTACAGGCCTTACCTTTGCAGCCTGACTCAAGGAAGGGTAGCATTGAATTTCTCAAGCATTTCATTTGGTGTTATAAACTTTGAGGAATACAACCATTTTCCTGCAGCGACTTTCTCTGTTTTCTCATGTGGCAGAGAGCTGGGGATGGGGCTCCATGTCAGACACTTGTTTCCTGTGGGAGTTATACCCTCACGACTTCATTTAAACCTACCATTGGAAGGCCCCCAGCTCTAAATACCATGGAAACAAGACTTTGGACTCTGTCTATGAGTGGGGATGAGTGAAGTTCAGCCATAGTGGCAGGATCCAAAAAGTTCTCATCGGTTCATTCACTCGACTGTTGGTTCTGGGGCAATTTTAAGTCATGGCTTCTTACAGTTAGACTATGAGTCTTGCTCACAGTGCTCCGTTTTTTGTCATACAGCAGGCTTCAGTGAGCACCGCAGGCCTCAGTGAGCACCGCAGGCTTCAGTGAGCACCACAGGCTTCAGTGAGCATCGCAGGCTTCAGTGAGCACCACAGGCTTCAGTGAGCAGCGCGTGCAGCTGCTGAGCACCACTGCAGAGGCACAGGGAGCACAGCAAGCTTCAGGGAGCACCACATGTGGGCGCTGAGCAATGAGCAGAGCAGACAGTGTTTCCTGCACTCACAGAACCTTGATTGCTGTTTATGCCCTGCGATGCCCAGACCACACAGAGAATGTCACTGTGACCTACCCTGTGTCACCCCTGGCTCTGCCTGTGTGGAGAGATCTGGAGTATAAATCTCTTCCTCAGGGGGAAAAAGAATTCTTAAGCTGGGCTTCAGGATTTCCTTAAGGCTCTTACAGGATTGGGATGTAATTTCAGTCCTCATCCTCTATCCAGGCCTCCGTGTGTTATCTGACTTGCTCTGACCATCAGTCACCGGCTCTCTGCAAGTAGTTATTAGCTTTGAGAAACAAAGGTGCCCTTTCACGATTGCATATGACTTGCCATCCAGGGAAGATTGCTCTGCAGGCTGCTGGGGTCCCCTTCTTAGGTGCTGTGGGATAACACTCTTGCTCTTGTACACTGTAAAGATCTGTCACTCATGTTAGTTTAATAAAATGTTGATTGGCTGATAGCCAGGCAGGAGGTATAGGTGGGGCAACCAGACTAGGAGAATTCTGGGAAGAGGAAAGGCAGAGATGCAGTCACCAGTCAGACACAGAGGAAGCAAGATGAGAATTCCTTACTGAGAAGAGGTACCAAGCCACGTGGCTAAACATAGATAAGAATTACGGGTCAATTTAAGTTGTAAGAGGTAGTTAGTAATAAGCGTGAACAACAGGCCAAACTGTTTATAATATAAGCTTCTGTGAGTTTATTTCAGACTGGATGGCTGTGGGACCAGGTGGGACAGAAATTCTCATCTACACTAAATCCTTCACCTGTAAAATCTGCCCTGTCATCTTTGACCCCACAAGGCCCTTCACTCTAAGGGGAGCCCCTGATTCAGTACATTGTTAAAATCCCCATGCCGTTCAAACACATATACGGCAAAGCCAGTCCTAGGCTTCATGTGGAACTGTAAGGGATGCCAAATTATCAAGCAATAGTATAAAAATCAAAATTAAACAATGCTCTCATTCATTAAACATGCCTTAGTCCGGGCAATTTAGAGACAAGGGGAATTTATCACACAGTTCTAGACACAAAAGCCAATGACAGCATCAACAGATTGGGAGTCTGATGAGAAAATTTCCTCCTAATGCTACCTGCTGTGTGTCTTCAAGCAGAAGAAAAGAGGGGCTCCCTGGGAATAAGCAAAGCCTTCACGACCTAGTCACATGTCAGTGTCCCGCCTCCACATCACTGTGAGTGTTAGGTTTCAATGTATGAATTCAGGGAGACACAGGCTTTCAGACCAGAGAAGGTCACTCACATATCCCACTTCATGAACAACTGTGAAGGGTTTCCCAAGGACAGACATGGAGACAGAGGCAACAGAACCTACCGCCCAGAAAAAGAACCCATGGTCTCCGGGTTTTGCGTGGTCTCCCCTGCTCTCTTTCCCTCGCCATGCTTTTCCAGGCCACCCAGGAGCGCTGCATTAATTAAACACGGGCATCTTTTATTTGGTCTAATTGGTCTGATGGGAATTATTTGTATCGGCAGGGAAGCTCATCTTGAGAAATATTCCTAACACCGGCGAAGACAGAAGTCGAGTCCACAGAAATAAGAAACAGTCTGAGTGGCCAGGGAAGGGAATGGAGGGTGCTTACTTAGGGGCACGTGCCTTTCTGGATTGACGACAATGTTTAGAAACTCAAGAGTGGATGTGGTGGTGCAAACCTGAGATGCCCTCTAAGAAGGTAGGTAGGTTACGACTGTCCCCTCAGTAAGAGTATCAGCAGAAGAGGTGATGATGAATGACAGCGGCAGATGAAAGCCACCGAGACAGTTCCTGGGTGCCACCGAGACAGTCCCTGGGTGCCACCGAGACAGTCCCTGGGTGCC
>NW_004949105.1:4672247-4719013 GCF_000317375.1 Microtus ochrogaster | reverse complement strand
GGGTGCCGCCGAGACAGTCCCTGGGTGCCGCCGAGACAGTCCCTGGGTGCCACTGAGACAGTCCCTGGGTGCCGCCGAGACAGTCCCTGGGTGCCACTGAGACAGTCCCTGGGTTCTCCTCTACTGTGTGTGGTCTTAGTCTACTGTCTGCTGCAGGTGATATTGCCACTGCCCAGAGTATGGGAAATCTCACCTTCCCACTTATTCCAAGGCCTCTGCGGAGTTCCAGGCATTTTCCCCTACGCCTCTAGCCTTCATGTTTGTCACTAGCGACTGTGTGGGGCTTACAAAACACTGCCTAAAACAAACAACAAAACACAGCTCCCCTTTCTGGCCGAGGAAAAGTACCTCCCTGGTGGGCCTTACTCAGCAAGAAAGTATCAGTTCCTGGAGGGGACCCTTGGTTCTTGCCCTGAGGCTGGGGACTGTGAAGGAGGTCTAGCCTGAGTCCTCTGTGGCGCTAGACATCCATAGGCATGCTACATGGCTGTTCCACCGTTCCAGGCTCACAAATACCTCATTCCCTTCGTGCCCTTCTCCTGGCCTGCAGAGGCTCATGGGTCTTCTGTGAAGATGCCTAACCCTCATTTCATGGTCGATGCTTCACTGCAGAGACCTGTTTTTCCCCAGTCTGCCCAGTGTTCACCATCACTGGGTGGGCAGCTTGTGCTATACCCATGCACATCAGTGTTCTTGCTTCAGTAAGAGCTGAGCCATTAGTAATCATGACTCAGGTTTATTACATCTCAATCTGCCAGAATTCCCAGCCTGGCCAAGTACAGATCACCTCACCAGCAGCTTAGGAACCGTCTGCCTCCTAGTGCAGACTCAGTGGGTCTTGGCTGCACCTTACCACACTGTCCATCCCCAGCTCTGTTGAGACCCGGACCCTTCCTAAGAAGCCTCAAGCGTACATGCCCAGATCCCTGAGAAGGGCTGCCTGTCCGTGTGAGTGGTGTGAAATCAGACCTATTTCTGCTGCTGAAGGAACATGGTGCGGGCTCTGAGGCAACCCGCAGAGCTAAGGAGATTCCTGGAAGAGAAACTTCATGTTCCTCCAGATTTAGAGACATTAACTCCAAGTGTAGCCAGGGTATTTAAAAGAAAAGTGGAATTTCTGTTTTTCTTTGGAAGTGACAGTTATTTATCTTGTCAGCTCCAGAACACGTGAGGCACAGGGCTTTGGCCTGACCACCGCTGAGCCCGAGATTCTGTTGTCTGGGAAGACAGCTGCATTCCTGAGGTGTGAGGCCGTTGAGATTCTGTTTTTATGGGTTCTGTGGAGACACTGTGGTCAGGAAGAATGTTCTTGTGGGTACTGCCTGGTCTGCCAGAGGAGTGGGCTGGCCCGGCTTGTGCTGGGACCTCGGTCTTGCACAGGGGAAAGCTTCAGCCATGGCCTCCTCAGCTCATAGACTAGCTGGAGCCTCCCTGGGCCCTGGATGTGAGCCAGCTCATGGATGGACAGGGGGAGGAAGTATAGCCCAGGAGTCAGGCAGAGGGAAACTGTACCTGAGAGAAAGCAGCACCTTAGACAGTGTCTACACTGCCAGAGGTCCACACTCCTGGATGGCTTCACCAAGGCTGGTAGAAGCGATCCCATGCAGGCTCGAAGTCTCTCCACCCTGTTTCCTTCTCTGTTCTCTTGCAGGTGAATGTGTCTCCCCTTCCAAGGGTTTCACACCCTCGGTGCCCACGGAAGACCTGTTCCCCATTTTGTCGACACCAGTTGTGTTGACACTAAGTGCTTTGTTTCGGTCACTGTGCCCCTCTGTCCGGCCCAGTGTGGGGCTTCCTGTGTTCTTGGTAAGGCAGAAACTCAGAGCTGAGGCTTTAGAGGCTGGGACTTAAGCCAAGGCCAGAGGGTGCCAAGCCCTAACTGTCCTCGCCAGAATCCACAGGATCCAACTACCAGGCTCTCGGCCAGGAGAGGAATTACATCTGCCACAGTCTTGAGGAGAAGCTCCTGTCCTGCACATGGAGACCCTGCAGCCACCCTTTGTCCCACCTCCAGAACCTCCAGAACCTCCAGAACCTCCAGAAGCCGAGAGTAAAGGAAGTAAGGACCTTTAGACCTTGAGGGCCTAAGTTGTTGGGGTTTGGGGGATGCGCTGTTCTCATCTGGACACTGTACCCCAGGGATGTCCAACTCCCACAGACGACTAGGGATCGCCATGGCCAGCCATTCATGTCCTGGTGCAAGCTACCTGGTCCCCACTGTCCCAGGATGGCTAATTCTGGATGGAGTCCCTGCCACATGCTCGTGAGTAGCTTCCTGAGCCAGGGGCATAAGGGAGGCAACGGTGTGATTGCCACTGTTTGCTGAAATGCTCTGGCCTGGTTGTGTCCTGCCCTTGTTTCTCAACCTGTAGGCAGAGAGTGGACTCTTTGGGGGCTGGGGCGGTATTGTGCACTGCAGGTCGTTGAGATCTACTGTATAGAGTATGGGGTGAGCCACCTCACTAGTGCAGGTGTGCACTGCCACCCAGGATGACTCTAAATGATGACTGCACCCCAATAGTTCTTGTACCCAAGCCCCAATGACACTGCCAAGGCATGGACCCCTGACGTCACTAGCATTTTTAGCATTCCGATCTCTCTTTGGGTAGTTGAGTGCCATGCTACCCAAACCTCCTTCTCCTTACCCCCTGGATTGTTGGATCTCTAATAGGAAACCATAATTGGTTTTGACACAGCCCTGGGGCCATCCTGGATGCCCCCCCCCACTGGGGTCAGGGTGATTGGTCATGCTGTGGTCATGTGTTCCTGCGGTCATGTTGGACCCCAATGGAGTCCTGGGCTCAGAGGAGATGTTTTGGTTTTAGGTCTATTTATCTGCCACCCATGTTGGGCTTCAGCCACCAAGGCCGCCATGTGATACTGCCTCTTGGCCCGATGAGGCATGGGGCAAAGGCAGAAAAGTTCCTGGGGAATCTGGAGCCCAGCCCAGGCTCGGGAGCAGAGGCCATGAGCCCCTGCTTCCGCTCCATGGTCCATTCTGAAATGTGTCACTGGCCACGAGTCGGCTAGCTGCCAGACCTCTGCCAGACTGCATAAGGTGGGAAAAGTCCACCCCTCAGATCAGGCAGATGAGCAATGGGAGCTCTTTCTAAGCCATTTCCTTTGAATTTCCAGCATGATATCCAGGCCCACCTAGACTGTCCTGGCCTCTATGTCGAGATGCCTGTGTCTGAGGGCTCAATGTCCCTGGATGTCCCATATCCTTGTCTGACTGCATTCCTTTTGAATCTTGGTGGTGCTGAGGTTTCGGGATGCTCTTTACTGTCAAGGACCTGAGCTGGGCTACAGAGTGGAAGCTTCCAAGGCCCACCTCAAAGGGGTGGGATTAAGGGTGGCTGTGGTCATGAGCTTTGACAGCAGGCTCACCCATGAAGATGACCATGTTCCTGAGAGACAGTGAAGGGCATAGCAGTTAACCAAGTTGTAGTGGCCTAGGCAGAGGGGTTCCTGGGCATTGGGGGTCTGGGAGGAGATGACTCCTGACCAGGAGGGAGGATGACTTGTGGGTCCCAGGCTGGACTGGGAATGAATGACTCAGGCTGGCTGACATGGTTGGGAAACATGGACAGCAGTTTCCATGTCTTGTGACTGTTTTTACCCAATGTCTCTCTGAGAGGTCCCCACGCAGACAGGCTCCCTTGATAGAGACACACATGTAGCCAGACGCCAGGTGTCCTCTGGGCTATCTCAGAGGCAAACTTGACTCCTGGCTTACTTGGATTCCTAAGCCTGTTCTAGACGGTGAGATAAGTAAAAACATAGCGTACTCTGTCTGACTTGTTTGCTTGAATCTGGAAGGTTCCCAGTGAATGGAGGTAACACTTGCATTCCCTTTTCCCAGTTTGTCAACTCTTGAAATAGCTTGTTAGACAGGATGTGGCCTTGAACCCAGGGAGAGGATGATGAGGACGAGGGAAGACGTGATGGAGTGGGTATCTGCCTCACTGGGAAATTCTCCTGCTGCGGTGTATGGGACAGGTATAGACTTTTAAAGGTACAGCCACTTATTTCCATCCTTCCCACAGGCAACACAAGATAGTATGTGAGTTAGCAAGCTTAGCACTACAGCTTAGGGTCCTCGTTAGTCCTAAGGTTTAAACACACCTGACCCGTAGGTACCACAGCGCCTCAGAGACTGGTGGCCTCTGGTGATGATTCTCTGCAGCTTTCTGACCTCAACTCACTCCACTGGAATGTAAATTTGATGCACTGTAGGTCATTGCTATCTCTGTCCATGTATTCTTAGCACCCAGGGGGTCATCTATATCTGAGATGTATCTAAGGGTCTTGTAAGTCTTATGCACGGATGCAGAGCCACAGTCAAGATCACGAATTCACCAGTCACCCCAAATCTTTCTCCCTCCCTACTCTTCCCCCTAGATAACATGTCTTCTTAGTATTGTGTTCTTCATGCTTTGCAATCTGATATAAGTGGCGAAACACTTTTGCTGCCCATTCTTTGCTTATGCAGTACAGTTATATTGAGTTTTTCCCAATCCTGGTCAATAGCGTTTTGTGAGTCTCTTAGATTTGTTCACCCCCTGTCATTTTGAAGGGCATCTGGGTTGCTTCTGGATTGAGCAATCACAGACAGATTAAGCTCTTACAAACATCTGTATCCCAATCGTTGCATAAGCACCCAGAAAAAGAATGTGTGGGCTGGGGAAGAGTACCTATCTACCTTGTTCCAGAATTGGCAAGCCATTCTCTGTTGGTCTATTATTGCTTTATGTACCGGCCAACAGTCTCTAGAATTATTTGTCCCATGTTCACGGTCAGCCCTCAGAGTGGCCATTCTGATGGGTTGTAGGCCTCCCTTTAGCTTAATTGTCATTCACATAGACCCTATACCTCCTGGGCTCCTCTGCAGCCTTCAGAGCCACTGGCTTATTCTCCATGGCCATAATTGATCATTTCAGGAATGTTATGTGATACAGTGTGTGCCTGGGTTTGCCTCAGCATGATTCCAAGGTTCCAAGTCATGGCCTAGGTCAGGAGTGATGCTTTCCCCAACTGTGTGGCCAATTCCAGGAGTTATAAAATAAATCTCTGGAAATATGCAACCAAAGCCTTATTGCCCGAGGACCAACACCTGGGCTATGATTGCTGGGTCCTAAGTATGTGCATATGTATTTATGTGCAGTGGCCAGAGAGAATGGAACAGCCCCGAATAGAGGAAAACATCTTGCATTGTTTCTTTAAAAGCCACGGTTAGAAACAAACAGGTCAGATCCATTTGGTAGATGATTTTCCTTGCGCCTCTCTTTGCCCCCACTTTCTATCCTTCTAGCCGTGACTCGTTTTGATAAGTTCTTCCCAAGTTGTCTAGGCTGGCCTCTGACTCATGCCTGACTTCTGAGAGCTAGAATTACAGAGATATCATCAGGGTTGCTTTCCTGGTAAATTAACTTTTATCGGAGTGCAAAATTAATTCAATTGGAAAAAAGTCTTTCCAACAGTCATTAGATTCAGACTTACTTTTAAAACCCTTGCCTTTATCTAACACAACATAACAAATAAAACTCTAAATGGTTTACAAAATATAAATTATAAATTACAAAACGGAAAAATTCTAAACCTCAAATTCTAAAACCTTGGCCTCCTATTTGTTCAGATTTATGCTAGTGCTCATATGGAAACACAGAGGAAGGGTTGGCATGCCCGGAAGGAGATGTGTGATGCCATTGCCACCAGCAGAACCATTTGATGAAGCAAGACGCATGGGACCAAGCTTGGGATGTGGGACAGGTGCCTCATACACAGCTTGCTTTGGAAAACTAAATCCTAAGCATAACTGCTCTTCTACCCAACACTACGTGACTACACCACAGGAACAAAACCCCACTGATACCAGGATGTACACATGAGGCTCTGCCTGTGACAGTCAATATCATGAACTCCAAATGACCACCATTTCGTCATCTGTGCACAAAGAGTCGTATATGGTTCAAGGGAACACCAGACAATGTAAAGAAACTAGAACTGTGTGCACTATCACGAAAGAATTTCAGAATCTCTGTGCTGCATACCAGAAGCCAGAGCATGGAGAGGCCGTGGCTAAGGCTCTTACCGTGCACGATTCCCAACCTACAAGTCCTCATTGAGACCTAGAATAGAAGCCAGCCTCTGGGGAGGGGGAGGGAGAGGGGTCATAGACAGAAAGAATGCATTGAGGTGTGGTTATGGCAAGAAGGCTTCTGTGTAGAACACTGAGCAAGGCTCATGGACCAGAACAGGCTACCATGAAGACATTAAAAGAAGTAATCATTTGGAAAGTTCCACACCGTGAGAGGCCAGTCCACCCCAGTCAGGGTGATAAGGAGGCTCTACCACCTGACTGCAAGAAAACCAGCTGTGGAACCATCTCTGAGTCCGTTCTGTGTCCTTGGTCCTCAAAGGCCTGCTGACCCCCCACTCACAGCAAACTGCTGCTTGCTGGAAGTAGTTTATCCCCGACTGGAGTCACAGAGCAGAGCCCTGGTACCTTTAAACTACATCTGCTACAGTCTTGTCTCTTGACGCTAGTGTCTGAGCATCTGAAGCAGTGCGATCGTGCCCCGCAGACATATGCGCAGTTTATAGTACTTGATTCTCATTCGATCACGCCGCATAAAAATCCCAACATTTTCAAAGTCACAATCACTGCTCCCAGAATTAGACCATCTATTTTCCACCCAGTCCTGTCTGTTTCTCTGTCCCTTATAGGGACAGAGGTCAATGTCCCTTCTGATTTGTCAAGGCTGGGGCCAGGCCTGTGGCCTGTCCTCCAAAATCCCTTCTGCCAGTGGGGTTAATTTGGTGTCAAGTCTCTCCCTCCCCTCTCCCCCTTGCTCCCCTCCTCAGTGCCTGGAGCAGGCCTGGAACTCACTATGTAGTCTACAGTGCCCTCAAGCTTGTAGCCATCCCCTTCTTTCAGCCGCCAGCGTTGAGATTACAAGTGTGCTCCATCAAGCCTGGTGATGCGGAGGAATGTGTGCTTTGCTTTGGCCTCCCGAGAGCGTACACTTGGAGTGAACGCTGCCTTTCCTGTAGCTCGGGCTCTTTTGAGCTGTTGCTCGCTTTGGATCACTCTGATGACTGCCATTCGGGGGTTTTGTCTTCTGATTTATTCTGAGCCACTGAGGTTCTGTTGGACTATTTGGGCATTATACTATGTATGTGACTGACATTGTCAATTTGGAAGATTTTTTTTTGAGCAAATTTGGAGTTATGTAGGACTGTTTGGCTATCTACCATGGTAGGGGGAGTTAAATTGTGTTGGTGCAGGAATGTTCTGTTGAACCATAGGGGTTCAGCTGAACCTTTGAGACATGAAAACAAGGTTTTGAGGGAATCTCTGCCATGACTTGTGTGACCATGGACATCATGAAGCCTGTCCAGCCTTGGTGTATACAGGAAGGTTCCAGAATGGCTACAACGGGTTAGAGAGACAAAGAGGACAGGGCACTGCAGAACACTGAGCCATCACAGGGTTGAGTGTCTTCTTCATGGTGTCCTTTCCCCAGTTTACAACTGCTGAGTTCTCTGGCCTTTCCGGATATGATTTTAGCATGCTTGTGTGATCTTACAGCCCCAGCTCACCCTAAAGAATTTATAGGGAGGGCTGGAGAGATGGCTCAGTGGTTAAAAGCACTGATTCTTCCAGAGGTTCTGAGTTCAATTCCCAGCAACCACACAGTGGCTCACAGTCATCTATAGTTAGATCTGGTGCCCTCTGCTGGCCTGAAGGCATACATGCAGGCAGAATACTGTATACATAATAAACCTAAAAAAAAAAGTTTCTAGGGCAGTATGCTTTCTACTCCCAGGAAAGTCATTTACCAGTTAATGCTCTCTGGGTAAGGCCAGGCAGGTGGTTCCACTCACATGTCTGCCCAAGTACACACCAGCTTCCGCCCTCAACAAGCTGCTTGTAAAATGGAGTCTCTCGAGGCAAGGCACAGTATGGAAAATACCAGTGTTTTCTATAATTTAAAGTAACTTTGGGCAAGGCACATCTCAGCAGAAAGGATGACTCTCTGGTGGCAGCCAGAGGTGAAGTTGCTTCTCACAAGGAAATTTCCCAGCATTGACAGCTGGTCAGGCCACTTTGAAGGAGACTGGAGCCCAGACGAAGACGGGTCAACGATGGGCTTCTGCTCTCTGCCCTCTACTTAAGGCTAAACCTCGCGTCAGAGCCTGGAGATGAACTTGAGGCCACTAGGCATCTTCATTCCTCTTCCTAATGTAGTCACGGTGACTAGATCCCTCTCTGGGGTTGTTACTATTACTTGTTTAAACTGCTATGCTGAGGATGGGTGGCTGGATCTAACTTGTCTGAGTTTCTGGGACCCAGGCTGTGTCCCTAACACTGATGATACTGGTTGATCATCACTGGGGACACCTTGGATTTCTGATGTCCCCAACTCCAAGAAGCTATACCCTCTTCTGTCTCCAGGAAGGTCCTCTGTTTGGTTTTTGATGTAACAGGACTCCATGATCAACTGGCTCATGCTTCAGCCTTACCTTGACTCCCCCAAGGACCTAGTAGCTTAAAGAAGAGGAGACCAGCTCTGAAAAGCCACTTTTAGGGCTGAATACACCAGGCAGAGAGGCCTTTGGCCCTGGCTATTGTTTTTTTTTTGATATTTTTTTATTTTTTTATTTTTTATGAGCAACGTGGCTGTGGGCAGCCTAACCAAAAATGCTTGGCCTCTCTACCTCCTGCTGTGAGAGGCTAGCCTGGGGATCCAGAGAGGGGGGGCTGCACGAGGCTTGGCCGTGCTTGGTCCGAGAGAGTCTGCCAGCCTCTTGGCCCCTGCTCTTAGAGCGTTTCAAATTGTCCCCTCTAAGGACCCACAAGGCCAAAACCCCCCTTCCATCCCTCCCCACACCAAAGCCATGCAGGATCCCGCTGGCAACAGGACTCCAGGCTTCCTTGCCTCCATGGCAACGACTGTTTGGGTAAACTGTGTCCAAGCCCTCCAGCTGGCAGGATGAGAGCGTTCTGGAAGCCCATTAATGTTTACATACTCTTGTTCCTTCTGCTCCTAGTCACCAGTCTGCGGCACCGACAGAGGAGAGGGGCTCCTGCAGCCTGTATGGGAAGGGAGTGGCCACCAAGAGCCTGCTAAAAAACAACTTTTATGACTGGCATGATGCCTCACACCTGCGATCTTAGTGTGGCGTCCAAAGGCACAAGCTAGGGGATCCACAGTTCAGAGCTGGCCTAGGCTGTATAGGTCTAGACTCCATCTCAAAACACGCACACATCCCACATGCATTCCCTCCCCCACACACACCCCAAACCATACATCACACCCCCTCACATTCCCCAACCACCCAGTACAAGATACATATCACACCATATACCATACCACACATACCACACCATACACCACACAAACACACATGCACACCACACCACACACTACACCATTCAATTTGCCACACACACACCCCATACATCATTACCACATTCACACACACACACACACACACACACACACACACACACCACATATACACAACACACTGCACACACACCCATAATCCACCATACACACCACACACACACACCACACCCATACATACACCCCCATACACTACAAACACTTCTATAAATAAGTCCTCTGACCTATGTGGATGTGGATACCAGAAACACTTTGTTTGCTACTCAGTTTTATGAGACATTTCCGACTGCTTCAAGCCCCGGCTGCGTTGACGTCCTACCATAACAGAGTTCGTGCTTGAAATGTAAGCCAGAAAAAAAAAAACTCTTCTCTCTCTCCACACTTTTTCCAGATTATCTTATTACAGCAACAAGAAAAGAACCACGACACTAGGACAATTGCACCCCCCAAGCTTGTGGACTTATTTTTATCCATTAAAATATGACATTATGGAAAGACACACATGTATCCCTTTATTTCTAGCATAGTACATTTGTCTGCCTCTGGAAGCCACAGCTCTGTTGGGGATGGTAAGCTATCATAGTTCCTCACTGCTTCATGTCTCCCACGCCGGGCACACACAAGCCAATGGTTTTTCTCCCCTTGATCTGCCCTTTGGTCCCCTTACAAACTTGCGAGGGAAGGGAATGATCCCTATAGCTGGCAAGTTCCACAGAACTCAGGTTAAAAAGCCTGAGGACAGGGCAGGGTAATGACAAGGAGAATCCTGTGTCCACTGTCTGGGGGCCTGCAGGACCCAACCCTTCACCAAGAGAATGAAGGAATGGCGTTGAGATCAGGCTGGGCTCTGCCCCTAGCTAATCCATATCATATAGAATAGTTATTTGTTTTTTTTCAGGCTGCGCCTTGTCTGTATCTTAGTTAGGGCTATTATTGCTATGACAAAACACCATGACCAAAAACAAGTCTGGGAGAAAAGGGTTTATTTGGCTTACACTTCCACAACATGGTTCATCATCGAAAGAAATCAGGACAGGAACTCAAAAAGGACAAGAACCAGGAGGCAGGAGCTGATGCAGAGGCCATGGAGGGGAGCTGCTTACTGGCTTGCTCCCCATAGCCTGCTCAGTTTGTTTTCTTATAGAACCCAGGACCACCAGCCCACGGGTGGTACCACCCACAACGGCCTGGGCCCTCCCCCATTAATTATTATTTAATGTCAGATCTTATGGAGGCATTTTCTCAATTGAGCTCCCCTCCTTTCCAAGGACACTAACTTGTGTCAAGCTGACATAATACCAGCCATCACAATGGACTCCCTGTCAGCGCGACACACAAACATATCACTGTTAAGCCTTGAACCTCCTTTCCCATTCATCCACCCACAAGATCTCACAGTAATGTGAATATTACAATATAAAACATCCCAAATTTTAAAAGTCGCACAGTCATTAAAAATGCAAACACTTAAAAACTCAGTGTCTCCCCAACTCCAGCAGGCAGTACCTGGGACCCACGGAACTGCCCTTAAAACAGGTAGGCTGACTACAGATCCTCCCTCCCCTTCTGCTTCTCCAAATCCAATCCCCCAGTCTCATCCCCAGCTCCATAGCAGACCTTCTAGAGGAGCCTCACTTTACCCTCTGCCTCCATTCCAAAGATCCTGGTGGAACTCTGGTGATTGTTTTCCTCCCTCCTGTGAGCCCCCTCAAAACCCCAGCCTATCCCTAAGAAGAGCTGAGAATACCCAGAAACTGGAACCCCAGTAGCCACACCTATCAGGGCCACAGAAAATTTCTACCAGGCAGTATACAGCTACCACACTCTCCTAAGAACCAGGAAGGAAACAACAACAACAACAAAAAAAAAAAAACAAAAACAAAAACAAAAAAACCAAGGAATAAGCGCCCACCTAATGAAGACAAAACTAGGTATCAGCACCCTGAAGTATAATCCTCCCAGGCCCAGCTGCCTAGACACCAGTAAAAATAAATAAATAAATACACAACCAATAACAGCCGGGACAGTATGTCTCCACCAGAGACCAGCAACTCGACCACAGCAGGCTCTCAGTATTCCCCTAGAGATGAAGCATGAGAAAAAGACCTTAAAACAGCCATTATAAAAATGATAGACATCCTGAAAGAGGAAATGAATACATTCCTTAAATCCATGACAGCACAAACAGTGGAAGGAAATGAATAAAGCTGTTCAAGACCTGAAAATGGAAACAGAATCAATAAAGAAAACTCAAGGTGAGGGAAGTCTGAAAATGAATAATTCAGGAATTCAGACAGGAACCAGAGAGGCGATGGTCATCAAGAGATGGAAGAGAATCTCAGGCACGGAAGGCGGAGAGAAGAAATAGATACCTAGGTAGGGGGAAACATTAAATCTGAAAACTCCTGACATGAAACATCTGGGAAATCTGGCACACTATGAAAGACCAAATCTAAAAACAATAGAAATGGAGGAAAGAGGAAGAAACCCAAGTCAAAGTCACAGAAAATATTTTCAAAAAATCATAGAAGAAAATTTCACTAATCTAAAGAAGGAGATGCCTGTTCAGGTACAAAGGCATACAGAACACCAGATAGACTGGACCAGTAAATCAAAACATTAAACATACCAAAGGAAGAAAGAATATTAAAGGCTTCCAAGAAAAATGATCCAGTACCATACAAAGGCAGACCTATTAGAATTACACCTGACTTCTCAATGGAAACTCTAAAAGCCAGAAGGGCCTGGACAGATATGCTCAAACTCTAAGCGACCACAGATGCAGGCCCAGACTACTGTACCCAACAAAACTGTTAATCACCATAGATGGAGAAAAACAAGATATTCCATGATAAAGTCAAATTCAAACAATATCTATCCACAGATCCAATCCTACAGAAGGTGCTAAAAGGAAAAATTCAATATAAAGAGGTTATTCAAACCCCAAAAATACCCATAAGGAATAATTCCAGACCAGCAAAATCAAAAGAAATGAAACAACACACACACACACCACCACCACCACCACCACCAACAACAACAACAACAAAATACCAGGAAGCAACAATCATTTGGTCATTAATATCTCTTTAGAGCAATGGTCTCAATTCCCTAATAAAAAGACACAGACTAACAGAATGGATGAGAAAACAGGATCCTTCTCCTGCATCCAAGAATCATACCTCAATATCAAGTAAAAAAAAAAAAAAACATTACCTCAACAAAAGGGGATAGAAAAAGATATTATGGGCAAATGAATCTAAGAAACAAGCTGGTATAGCCATTTTAATATCTAACAAAATAGACTTCAAACCAAAACTAATCAGAAGAGAAACAGAAGGACACTGTACACTCAAATAAAAAATATCCACCGAGACAACATTTCAATTCTCAACATCTATGCCCAGGAAACACTACTGCTGCTTCAATTCCATGGTCCTCATTCACCGAGAGTGGGAAACTTCAGCACCCACTCTCACCAATATACAGGTCATTCAGACAAAAACTAGACAGAAATACTGAACCTAAAAGACATTATAAACCAAATGGACCTAAAAATTATCTACACAGACTTCACTCAAACACAAAAGAATGTATATACCCTCTTCTCAGCACCTCATGGAACTTTCTCCAAAACCAATCACATACTCTGACACAAAGCAAGTCTCAATAGACAAAAGATAATTGAAAGAACACCCTACATTCTATCAGACCACTATGGATTAAAGCTGGATAGCAAAAACAGAAACAATAGAAAGATTGCAAACTCATGGAAAATGAACAACTCCCTACTTAATGAAAAAAATGGGTCAAGACAAATAAGTTAAGCATACCCAAACTTATGGGGCACAATAAAGGCGGTTCTAAGAGGCAAGTTCACCAACAAGACCCAGAGGGAAGAACCAGGGCACAGACACAAAAACCAAACCTCAACAGTGGAAATAAGTCAAAGTCCAAAAATCTTGGATTTACTCACAATCTTCTGGGCTCCTCCAAGGGGCTTGGGTCACTTCTCCAGCTCCGCCCTCTGCAGCACACGGCTGTCTTCTAGGCTCCAGCTGGCTCCACTCTACCGATGCTGTCCTTGGTGGTCTCCAAAATGCTAGTGTCTTCTGCAGCTGGGCTGCACTTTCACCAATAACCTCTCCTGGGTTCATGACACCAAGTCTCAACTTCTCTCTCAACCCTTCAGTCCTGTGCCTCTGACTGCTCCGGAGGCAGCACCTTCTCCGGTGACATATTCTGACCTCTTACAGAGCCACGCCTCAGTCGACTTTCGTGACCTCTTCATTACTTCAAAACCAGCATCACCTGGGTGACTCTAACACTACCAAGTTTGGTTGCCAGCACAAAGTACAACCCCTTGCCACAAACCCAGCCCTACAAAAAGTACCAGAAGGAATACTTCAGCCCAAGGAAGTTAGCTACATTCACAAAAACACAGACAAGAGATTATCTCACAGCAGCAAACCCTAAAGAAGGGAAACACACACACAATAACATCACCAACAATGAAAACTAAAATAACAGGAGCTAGCAGTCACTGGTCATTAATATCCCTTAATATAAATGGACTCAACTCACCTATTCTACAAGATTTTCAAAGAAGAACTAATACCAATACTCCTTAAATTGTTCCACACAATAGAAACAGAAGGAACATTGCCTAACTCTTTTTACAAGGTTACATTTACTCTGATACCTAAACCACATTTACTGTGTGGTGCGTAATCTGTAGATTGAGAATATTTGTAGTTAAGATTGGAATAAGGGCTGAAAAGATGGTTCATCCGTTAGAAACAGGATCTTTGCAGAGGAGCTGAGTTATGTTGCCAGTGACTGTGTCAGATGGCTCTCAAGAGCCAGTAACTCTCCTGGGGGACCTGATACAACCTTGGGAGCATCGGCATTCACATGCGCAAACCCTTACACAGACACATAACTTATAAATAAAAATAAGTTGGAATAAAATAACTTGTTTTGCCAAAGGTTAGTTATCAAAGGAAAACTGATTCAAAACAAATCGTTTGTGAATTGTTAGTAAAGTCTGACAGAGTGGACACAAACACATCTGTCAGCGTGTTAGAATCCCAGACCAGATGCTGCCCAAGTTATGCCTGCCTGTGGCCCTCTCTCCATCCTCATAGCTGACCCTGGGATCCCACTGCTGCAGGGAGAGACAGACACCCAAGGGTCTGTCTGCGGTTTGTAAACACACTCCTTCTGTGTACAGTCTCCAGAGATGGCAAGCGCCATTCTTTCCAAGGAAGTTTACAGGTTTTCAGACTTCGTGGTACACCAGAAAGTTCCCTGTGCCCATACATCCTACACCTATCCTCCCCCTCTCTGGCCACTCAAGAGTCAGGGACAGCCTAGTTTTAGGTTTGTGCCAGAAAACTTCCCCCCTTTCCTATGATACCTGTAAGAAGGGACCCTGGTCACAGTGACTCTGCTCGGAGTCCCTGCCATGTTATCTGCCTATGGTAATTGGGGCCTGGATGTTCCTTAGAGCTCCTCTAGTCTATACGTCCATGGAGCTAATTCTAACAAACTTCTTGCCCAAAAGAACATTCTGTCAGTGTCCCCCTCGGGTCCTCAACCTAGACCTTTCCTTGTGTACCTGATGTAGCAGGCTCATGACAAACCTTAGTCCAGGGGGAATCTCTTTCCTCCCTAGAGGACAGTGCCACCTAGAGTCTCAGCTGACTGGGACACTGCCCAATCAGCCTTGTGCATGCTTAGTGCACTCTCTTCAGCCAGCAGGAGACCGTGGACCAGGGAACGACTTGGTACCTCTTGACCCCCGAGTGACGCCCCTGCGTAATCACCTTGCTCATTGTGTCCATTATGTCAATGGGTGCTGGGCCTATGACATTAATTACATCCTGGACTGCAGGACACTTCACCAAGGTGCTTCCCAGTCAGAGGCGTGTGTGGCCCTGACTTCAGGGATGTCAGAGCTACAGGTCGGTGGTAGGGGGTTGCATTTTTCAAGGTCAGCTGTGAGAGACACCCCTCCAAATCTGGAATGGAAATTACTTTCTCCCAATTACTTGGGAAACCATGAGCCATGCCAAGCTGATGCTGAGTCAGGCTAACGGGAGAGCCCGCAAGGTCGTGCCCCTCAGGCCTGGCAGGGACACTGCCGAGGGGTGGATTCTGGGGCTCTGGCTTCCTCCAACTCCTGTCCTTTCCAGGTCTATCCAGCATGCCAGATCCCCTGCCGGTTCCTGGAATCTGCGACTGTTCCCACCTCAGGCAGCAAACTTGGCAGCAAACTCAGGAGGATGTCACTGGGTTCCTTGCCAGACAGTCCTCAGAGGACCTGAGTAGGAGGCGGCTTAGGCAGGCTCGTAGATAGGGAAGCTCAAGGAAGGCTGTGGGCAAGTCTCAGCATGCCTGGGCCTGCCCCACAACCTGGTTCTGCAGAGCTGCTGACTGGGGACTTTCCCTGTGGTTCTAGTTCCGGAGGCTGCTCTCTCTCTTTCCCAGCGACAGATGCAGGACTGCAGGAACTTCGCTCCTAAGCGGCCTAGATACCGGGGGTGGGGTGGGAAACTGGAAGGTGGAAGGCTTATTTCACTGAGTTGGACTGACCAAGGACACAGAACCGTCTGGTGATGGGGGAGTTGATTTCATCCTTGAGCACTCAGGGCTTCTTATTCACGCTATCCAGCCCCTGGTCTATGCTGAGCCTGAGCTCTTTGCTCTCAGTCTAGGTGAGACCACAGATAAAAATCTGATGGCCCTGATGTTACTCCTAGAAAATGAATGGAGGAGAAGATAAGAACTCCTTGGGGAACAGAGCTCTTGGATCAGAAGGGGCGCTACTTGGGTGGGCTAGGCCCTTCAGGAGACAAGGGCCCTTGGCCATGGGATAGATGCCCTTGGAGAATGAAGTCTTTCCCAACATGGCCACTCGAAGTAGGGGTAGGTCCTTCCACAGGGCTAGATGGGTGATGAGCAGGACCAGAGCAGATGAGAGGCCAGCAGCTTGGGGCAAGGGATGGAGCAAGCCTGTGTGTAGCCCATGGAGATGTGTGCTCCACCCCAGTGCTGCTCAGTCTCTGGACTCTGCCTCAGCTTCCTGGCTGCTCCCTGGACCTCAGTTTCCCCATCTGTACAGCAAGGGTCTTCCTTTGAGATGCCTTAAGTTGGCTGAGACCAGGGTCTCCTTCACAGAGACAAACTCCAGCCTCCCCCACCCTTCCAGAATGTTTGCTCACCCCTGGGGAGGGTCCTAAGCCACAGGTCACTTTTGCCAGCTGTGTTCACAGTACGGGAGCCCTGAAAATGTGCCCCAAAGCTAAGGTTATGCGGGAAAGATGCCAAGAATATTGTCAGAATTCAGACCACACTGGGGCTCACACTCCCCACTCAGAAGCTGTCAGTGAATCTCTAACCCCCTGACAAACTCTCCAGGTGTCCTAACCCCAGGAGAATGGCAGGCGCCAAGGAAGCTCACAGGTCACTGTACTTCAGGTCATCAAACGGACTATAATCATCACATCCCCTCGCATCCATAAATTTCTGCTCTCCCCTGGCAATGTAAGGTCCATCCTCCACTGCCCCAGGCTCTCAGTGGGGAATAAGAGGCAGCCTGACTACACAGAGCCTCCCCATGCCACTGGTACCTGTAAGGGGAACTCTGTCTCACGGGTTTGGTTGTCTATTAGCGACTCTAGCATGCCTTCCTGTGTGACATTTGGGCCCGAACTCCTTTCAGGGCACTCAACTGTGCTGTGGTCCCTGTCTGCACATGAGCCAATAACACTTCTAACTAACTTCTTACCGCAAAGGACAACGTGCCTCAGCATCCCGAGGACTCTTTCAGATATGAGTCTGGATTCCCTTCGGACCTCATAGACATCGCTGAATCACTACTTCCTCTGATCCTCCCATCCCAGCTTGGGCTCTACGTTCTACACATATACTGGGGCTGCTCTCAATTATGACTCCAATAGGATCCTGCTCTGGGAAGGAGGCTGAAGACGCCCTACCCTGTCCGCATGCCTCCTAGTGACCAGAAGCACACTATGGGATCAGGCCTCTGCCACACACACACACACACACACACACACACACACACACACACACCCCTGTCATCAAAGATTACCATGTCCTTGGTGAGACCAGGTACTCAGGGCCTCAAATGCACAAGTTTGAGGAATTGTTTCTGCTTTGTTTTGTGTCAGGGAGGGGGAGACACATGAGAAGGTGACTGGGGAGTTCACATCCCCAAGCACCTTAGAGAACCAGGCTTCCAGGTAAAGGGACTAAGGAAGGCTGTGGCCCAGGGCCTGGGGATGCAGGGAGGGTCAGATCAGAGGTAACCTTGGCCCCTCTCCTCTCCAGCTGCAGCCTGTGTACGCCATTGTAACTCCAGCGAAGCCTTCACATTGTGATGTTTCCTTTAGTGAGCAATTAGCTGGAACTTAAGTTCTGGGTGAGCGATGAGGTGGCCAGCCCGTTGAATAGTTGGTTCCTAGGACTGCAAGCCAAGACGGGTGGAAAACTCGAGTCACCAGGGGGCGCCATCAGACAGGCTAAAATCCTGGTCCCGGTGTTGGCACAAATAAGCCTAGAGAGGCCCCAGCGGTGTGGGTGGAGGACAGAGGGGGAGCTGAGGGGAGGTTGGCTGGTTGCCGCAGCAACACGCCCTGCGCAGAGCAGCTGCAATCACAAGTCCACACAGCGGACAGGGCCCCCAACACTGGTGCTCTACCTGCCCCTCAACTCCATGTGTCTCCTGTCCACATGGCTTTAATAACTAGACTAATATTTACCAAAAGACCCTTTTGTGGCTCAAATTAGAAGTATCAAGAGATACTGTTCTGCCCAGCTACAGGCAGGACCCCTAGGGGCATGGATGGACTTGGTCCATATGATGCCTTGTCTCGGTACTGAGTAGCACCTGAAAACGGTCACCAGTGACATGCCTGTTATATACTGTAGAGAGGAAACCTCAGGTGCAGCATGACCTCAGCGTGCACCACAGTCTGCCCCTGACCTGAGTAAGCCTCACGTGCCCTCCCTCTGCGGGGGACCTCTGCCAGAAGGTAACGAGTTTACTCACTTTCCACCTTACCTGTGATTGGTGTTGGGTTGAAGGAGGGTCCCTGCTTTGGGTCTCCGTTGGCTGCTGTCACTCTGGCCCTGCCCATGGAGGGAGGATCATGAAGCTGTTCCAGGCCTGGGCTGTCTTCCCTTAGTCCCCAGAGAGCTCTACTAGTGGCTGAGTCAGAGGGGTCCTGTCCTGAGGTGACTGGTGGTTCTAATAAAGCCAAGGCGTTGTCAGTGCCTGGCTGGGAAGATGAGGCCCAAAGAGGATGGGATCCTTGGGGGTCTGAGTCACTGGGGAGGAGGGCGGGGGGGGGGCTGGTAACTTCCAGGCAGTGGGAGGTGGAACCCTAGAAGCTAGGCTGCCAACTTTCCCTGAATTTCAGCATCACTTGGATCTGAGGAGCTAGTGGCTGTGCTGGACCGTAACGGTAGGTGCCCTTCAACAGTCGCTGGCCACCTGAAGCAGCAACAAGAAAGACCCTGTGGATGAGTGGTTCAGTGTCTTTGCCAACCATGGACACGGGGACAGAATGCAGGCACCTCTTAGTCCTCAAGCACCAGGCCTGTTTCATCTTCCCAGTGAAACTGGCTGCTGCCCAAGCAGAACTGACCTCCTGCCCCCACGCTGAGCCCTCAGCACACAGGTGACCACCCCTTTCTCATCAGGACCTCTTCTCTGAAGGGACAAGTGATGCTAAGAAGCCATACGACTCAGAGTCCAAAGACAGACTGGTACAGAGGCAGGGAAGGGAGACTCGGGTCTCAGGCATGTAGGAATACTCAGATACAAGGCTCAAAGTGGCCCATTTGTTCTCAATGAGTAATGATACCGGAAAGGCTTGCCCTTCCAGCTAGGGGCCTGTGTGGAAACCGATGGGTGGTCCTTCCTCCCTTCTCTACACAACAATGGCCTCCCTGGAAAGTCAATTCCTAAGCCTTGCTCTGAGAGGTTACACTAACCTTCTACAGCTAAAGGACCCCAATTCTTATCTGTACTCCATGTGTACCCAAAGGAAACAGTGGAGACACAGACAAATTACATATCTGTGGCCTGTGCCCCCTGACCTTCGACTTCCAGGTGTCTCATCACATATGTCACATCATGCCTATGTGTACAGAAGCATGGTCATGGAGCATGCCTACACGTGACCTTGTGCATTTGTACTGTGGAAGGGAGCGTGTGTATGAGGTGTGTAAATGCAAATGTGAATACGTGTGCACTGTGCAGTATACGTGCGACTGTCTGATTGTGAACACGTGTGGTATGTAAATGAGGAGCTGAGGAGCATGGCCCTGCACACTCATGAATGAGTGTGTGCATGAGTGTCCCATGTACATATAAACATACCTGTGTGAATGTCGAGCAGGTATGTGGGGGACTCTGGTGACACACGTCTGGTGAGAGGGCAGCTGGGCCCGCTCTTGGGATGAGGGAGGGGCACAGGAGTGGCAGCTGTTGTACCAGTTTGCTCTCCTTCAACTGGTTGAACAAGGTGGAAAGTGTCTGTATATTATCTTCCTTCTGTTCTCACATGGCTGTCCTGGGTTCCTGTCTGGAACCTGGGTATCAGCTCTGAGCATTCTCCCCGAGGAGTTCAGACTCCTTGTCTTCAGGTCAAAATGTCTAGATGGTCCAGAGGCCTTGGCATCCTGGCATCTATCACTTGGGACTACGACTGTGGTAGCCACTGAGAAAGAATCTGGCTCTAGCATCAGGTTGGGAAGACAGCTGGCCTGACGGGGGCTGTGACGGCCCCTGACTCAACTTGCCTGGGCTGGGGGTTTGTTCCTCGAGCATTAGATAGCTTCTCTGCTATCCTTCCACATTTAACATGTATCTGTGGGGAAAACAAAGCTCGGGATACTGGATAGGTGAGAATATTGAGTTCCTACACCTGGTGAAGGACCATCTCTCTCCTGGTTTAGAAGCACTGGAAGCACATGGCCATGGTCAGACCTAAAGATAGGAGTTCTCTGTGTGGGTTTGCTTTGTTTTGTTTTGTTTTGTTTTTTCGAGACAGGGTTTCTCTGTAGCTTTGGTGCCTGTCCTGGAACTAGCTCTTGTAGACCAGGCTGGCCTCGAACTCCCAGAGATCCGCCTACCTCTGCCTCCCGAGTGCTGGGATTAAAGGCGTGCGCCACCACCGCCCGGCAATACTGGGGTTCTTGTTTCTCCAGTTTACCAGGGCCTGTGTCCAGCAACAAGTAAAGAGGAGACCCAGGCTCCTGGGCATCCCTGACCTTATCCTACAGGGACCTTGGCACCCACCATGCCTTCCCCTGAGCACCATGTTCCATCATGAGTTTGGGCCCACAGGAGCCTCTATATGTTTCCAGGACCTGCAGGGTAGAGGACGACCCTAGGACTAGGGCATGCCAGCATTGTCCGCCATTACTGGGAGGTGCCTATGGAAGACATAGCCACTTTCCTGCCTCTGTCCACATCCCATGGAAGAAGAACATGATCCACAAACATCCTCTTGTCTCTGGTGGCCAGGGCGTACACCGGGTGGTGTGCATGCCCCTTCCCCAAGCATTCAGAGGTTTAAGCGGACTGGAGGGGTCTTAGCAGACTAGGGAGTCTATGCACCACTGTTCTTTCTCTCAGCTGTGGCTAACCTTGCAAGATGGAAATGGAACCCCAGGGAATTGGTCAGAGGGGCCCTGGAGTGAGCACACCACCCCTGGGCTCCTAGCTGCTCAGACCCTTCCCTGCCCTCCAGGTCTTGACTACCTTTTCCAGAGTGTTGATAGTGTCCCTTGCTTTCTTCTTTGTGGAATATGGGATGCAGCACACCCAGCTGGTCCTTGTCCTGGATGCCAAGAACATGAGGGAGTAAGAAGACCCTCTCTGCCCTGTCACACACCAACCTCCTAGACGGCAGCCCCCACCCCACACTCTCAAACCCCCGCAGCTCCCACTCTGCAAGGCCCACGGCAGCAGGGCACTCCCCCAGCAAGCTACATCTCAATTCCAAAGCTCGCCATTCATTTCTGTCCTTCGGGAACCCAGGTCTCTTATTCTCTGTCTAGAGGGACTCTTAAAAGACATCCTCCAGGTAGCAAGGTGGAGGTGGAGAGAGGTAACCTTCATGTATGTTCCTGCCATAGGAGACGGTGGTTCCCATTATGTATGTCATAGGTGGCGGCAGTTCCCACTATTATGGTGAAGGTAATCACCCAGCTCATAATCAAAGCTGCACAACTGGGCAGCAAAACGTTGTTGGTGCATAGTTGGCCCATCTTACTGAGGGATCCTGGGAATAAAATTGGAAATTAAAGAGGTGAGAGGTGCAGATGGGTGTCACGGCTCCTGTCCTGACCAGGTTATGTACAGAACCCTCATCCCTAACAAGTGACTGCCAGCACTCAGGGTTACTTTGACACCTACCCTACCTAGGATAGTGAGCATTAGAGATTGCAAACCAGACCCAGACAATGGACTTAACTGTCTCTCAAGCCAAATTGTAAAGTCAACCCTTTGTCTGTGGTTAAATCCATCCAAGAAAGAGTGAGGGGAAAATCCCTTGGAGAAGACTTGCCTCTGTCAAGTCCGGGCTGGGGAGTGTGACATACATGGACTATACACGGGGAGTGTGACATGGGCATCCTGATATCTTGGTAACATTTGATATGATCACCTGTCGTGGCCTGGTCATGTGGAGGTCAGTCAGGGAGACTTCCCAGTGAGGATGACCAGACGTCACTGATTCCTTTCCCAGGCCAGAAGCTTGAAGCAAAGGTGGCAATCACCATGACCATATTTCCCCAACTGCCCTCCAGATAGAGGGCTAAGTGGAGTGTGACCAAGGAGCAGAGCCTATGGGTGACTTATGGCCCAGAGGCAACCATTACCCCACATGAACCCAGCTTCTGCCCGAGTGTGACATTAAAGATTATGCAGCCCAGTAGGATTAGGGGTGATTCTAAAACTCCCCTCTTCTATGTTATTCTGTTCCTCATGATGTGAATTCCTTTATGACCACAAGCCAGTTTAACAAATCTAATAGAGAAATTTTACCTTGAAAACCCAAGTAAATAAGACAAGACCCTAACAAAGACATTAATTCTGAGGGGGTGGGAATTTGAGTAACTATTGTGTTCCCTCCGTTTCTCTGTATTGTCAGAAATGAAGTAAAATTAGATCCATGGGCCAGAGGCAAGTGCTTGCCTGGATCCCAATGCCCTTCTTCGTGGCTGATGCCTCTGGACCTCAGGAAGCTGTGAAGCTTTGCCGGTCTATCCAGGGGCATAAGTTTCAGGACCAGTGTGCAAAACCCTGTACTCCTAAACCCAGCTATGAGAGGCTATCTCTCCCTGATGGCATCCAGGGCCTTGCTAACTCTCTACAGTTAAATGCTACACCTTTACCTTCTGCTTTGGTCATTTTGCTGATAAGATGAGGAGATGTGGTTTGGTGGTGGAGTGAGATATGGCTCCTGGTAAATTTGTTCCCAAGCTCTGAGAAAGTTTACCATATTGCCACTTGTTCCTTAGCCCCTCGGGTCCCCATAATCAACTGACTTATGCATGGCTTAGGGGATGGAGGGAAGGCAGAAGGCACAGAGCTGTCACCATCGGAGTCTGTGGTAGGAATGTCACCCTGATAAGCAGCCCCATCTAAGTTATCCCTGAAGCAATACTCACTCATCCTCTGACAAGTCCCCTGTGTCCATCGGGGGCCTCTTCTCTTCCCTCAAGGCACAGGTGATTATCTGTGGGAGGAGGCAGAACAACCTATGGGACCCTCCCAAGAAACAGATAGGGACAGAGAAAGCCAGTCCACTATGGTTCTGTATGTCCTCCTTCCAAACAGTTCTCTGTTGAGTGGGGGTGCCCAACAGAGGACTCTGGCTCCTTGTGTGAGCCTCCCTGACTCCTGGGCTACAGGTGGAGAGAACTGGCCCCTTGGCCTACTTTGGCTACTGGATGACCTTTCTGGAGTCCTTAGAACTCAGGGCCCCATGAGCGGCTTCATAGGGACACAGTGTGATTCAGAAGCTAAAGGTATAGATAGGTGTAATCTGGAAAGTAGCCAACCTTCAGGTACTCCTTAAATTTGTCAACTGAGAACTTCAGAAGTCACCCAAAAAGACATCTGCTAATTACAGCAGGGAACTGGAGGGAGACTCCAAATAACTATGTTGATGAGCCACTGAGAAAATCTCATCATTTTACGGATAATGATGATGGTGATGTAATAATGATGTCAATTATAACCATGACGGTGACTATGTGATGGGGATATTGATAATGATGGTCGTGATACTAGCGCTGATGATGGTGGTGATAGTGATGATGACCATGTCAGTGCGGTCAACAGCGGTGGTGATGGTGACAAGGATGTCAAGGGTGAAAATACGATGGTGATAGCGGTAGTAACAGCAATGGTTGTTGGAATAGTGATAATGTTGATGGTTGTGATTGCAGTGATACCCGTGGTGACGATAGTGGTGGTACTGTTGGCAATGGTGATGATAACAGTGTGGTGATAATGGTGGTGATATTGGCAATACCTCATACCAAGGCCACAGCCTGGAGATGTGGGTATACGCTTTTCCCATGGTGGAACAACTCAAGCACAAGAGGTTGATGAGCACTTTGAGCAGTTACTGATAAAGCCATGTATCTCTTGTTCTCTCTGCCTCTCTGAGATTCCCTTAGAAGCTCTCGGTACCCAAGGACCCAAGGAGGGAGGGAGGGGGGGACACAGGTGTTTTTCTTCTACTCCCAGTCAGTCCTCATCAGTAGCACCAAGGATATTCCCTAGAACTTCTGGCCTTGGGTCTCGGCCTCACCCTTCATGTGCCTGTTACGCTTCCTCCCCTGCCCCCAATGGTATGGGTGCTCTCCTAGTGGGGAGTTTGGGTTTCTGGTCTGGAGGGTTTTACTGTACCTCCTCCTCAGTATGGTCTCCAAGGTCAATCTCCACAAACACAGATGGTTTCTACGGAGGAAACAATAATTTAGGAGAGATCTTGGAAGGAGCTGCAGAGTTCTGCCTTGTAGACCTGTGGTCTGGATGGCCCCACCAGACGCTGGTGATGACAGAGGCCCCTGTGAAGCTTGGAGGACCACGGCAGCACAGAGAGCAGGGGCCAGAAGGCAAGCTCTGGGCAGATGAGGAGCAGCATGACCTTCTCACCCGTTTCTACTCAGTGGAAACAGGTTCTTGAGATTCTGAGAGTGTCTACATCCTTCAAGTGACAAGGCCACTGTGGAGTCCTGGGGGATCCCTCCCCAGCCCTGATCTACAGGAACACATGGCTCACCTCCGTACACTTACCTAGAGTCATGCTTCACCGAGACAAGATCTACTCTCTAAGGTGGGCTAGCTCACAATATGCCAACTCAGCCTCTGTTTGACACTTCGGCTGGCCCAGAAACTTGTCAAGGACTATCTGCTGTGAAGTCCTGGTGAAAAAGGTGTCCCACTGTCCCTGTTCTCTATAACATGGTCTGGGAAGGAGGATAAAGCTACCTTCCTTCATGAAGGCCACCATGAAATTCATAATTAAGTATGGTACTTGCACAGAAGATGTATAAGATGTATCTCAGAGACCAAGGTCAGGGGTGTCTTTGGTCAGCACCCCTGGGTGAGATGCTCTGGGTGGGGTATTATTATTCTGGGTGAAGTTCAATTGGAAGGGGAAATCTCAAGATCCACACCTTTAGTGATTTCATTGTTTGGCAAGCTAGGGCAGGATGCTGTAGGTTCAGGCAAAGAGGCCCAGAGCTTGCTCCCTGAACCAATTTCTAGCCCAGTCAGATAGAAGAGCACCTGTTCAGATGGTTTTAAGGATTCCAAGTCTATGGTGTGCAGAGCCCACCAGGAGTTGCATATGGACAGATTTGCTCATCTTAACGCCTGTGGCTAGAGTAAGAAGTGCTTGCCTGCTTTTCTAGAAGGTTATTCAGCTTCATGGACTCTGGCTCCTGCTCCTACAAGTCAAAGAAGACACCAACAGGTGAGTACAGGGGAGGCCGTGCAGGAGGCCAGAGTGCACAGAGCGGCCAGAGGCCAGCCTGACCTCGGCCACTGAGGTGCGTCTTCCTTTGCGGGCACCGTCCTTTTCTGATGTGCTGGCCTCTGAGTTGCTCTTCTCCGGCTCCGACTTCCCACACTTTTGGTCCAGTGTTCTGGGCTCATCCTGGTTCCTTTTATTCCTGTCTTCCTCTAGGCTCACCTGACTGGAGATAAGTCGGTAGGTTAGGCATCAAAAAAAGCCGTTTGGAATAAGTGTTATGACAGGAATCAGTTGCTGTCTCTCTGGCTGCTTCCCTAATGCTTGGAGTGAGGTAAGCCTGTGTGCCCTTTGGGAGACAACTCATTTTGTCTGGAGACACCAGCTCCACTCCCTACAGGCTTATGAGGCATGATGGTACCTAATTCTGCCAACCAATGGAGCCTTCAGCAACTTTAGTCGCCAACATCCCCCTCACTGTTTTCTGGTCTAGCACCTTCCACCGGTGCTTGCTCATGGGAAGCCCTCTGTAAACAGGCAGCCTGACCTGTGCCTGGTCCATGGCAAATAGACTTTGGGATCTGAGAAAAGCCCTTGGGTTCAATGACTTTGAAGCCCCATGGAAGGCAGGATGGTAGGCAGTGCAGAGGGATGGCTGCGTGTTAGGTGACCAGACAGCTGTTCTATCTGACCATTGGGAGTCTGGTTATACAGCCTCCCCATTCAGCAAGGACACCTTAATGGACCCAACTGACATGAGACAGGGTGGAGTTTCCTTTCTGGAAGAGGCACATGGAGATACTTCTTGAGACACTTCCCCCAAGTTGGCTGGATGCCAGAACAGGACCAGGCAGAAGGGCTGCCTAGGAAGTGAGCAGGGCTGCCCGCACTTCTGAGACACACGATGGTGGGTTCTGGTTTTATGGGTCCCTTAGATAAGTCCCGACCCATAGGAAGGGCTCCATCCCTGCTCCCCACTGCCCCAACCCTCCCATTTCAGAAGAGAGTGCCTTCCACTTACCAGGAGGTATCATCCGTGTCACTTCTTGGATCTTTACCTTGGTCCTCAGAGTCTGAGGAGCAAGGGAAGTTGGTTAGCATCCCACGGTATGATGGCTCCCACACCCAGGCCTTCCCACAGTTCACCAACCCACTGGTTCACTGTCCTGCCTAGCACTCCTCAGGGCAGGCTCCAGGCCAGCTTGAGCGTGAACAGTCATGGCTAAAGAGAATTCTTTCCACATCTGCTTCTTTGACCATCCTCACAGTGCACTTGCATTTTTTCCCTAGTCCAGCACCTTCCATGCCTGGGCTGGAGCTTTGAGCCTGCTTCATGCGTAGTTGTGAAAGCCCAATCCTTACTCTGTTCTTCTGTGACCCAGACTTGGCATTCATGGCTTCCTGCAATACACTCACGGGTCCCCAAATCTTCCTTATCTCAACACTGATTACGGGAATGGAAGGAGTCAAGGAAAAGAGACCCTCACAAGATGGCGACTTGCTCTAGACAGAATGGCTTGTCAGGAAACATCCTGGCCACTGAGGCCTCCTAACTCTGAGGGCCATCACTGGGGTGATCTTAACTATCCTCTATCCCATGGGGCAGGAGGTACCTTGAATGTGTTCAAGATTGAGGAGACCCTAACAAGTAGCCATGAAACATGAATTCCCAGCTTCAGGGCAATGACTGCAGGGAAGTGTGCCAAGGGATCCTGGGAGCACTACTTGGTCTGTGAGCTTCCCCCACACATGCATACTTCTTCTGCATGGAGCTTCCTCCCCTCAGCTTCCAGGGATCTGGCAGCTCATCTAATATGAAGAGCCATGAACAGATGACTCATTGAGGCCCCATTCTGTTCAATTCCCCCAGTGTTGCTGTCGGGGCCAGACCTCAGCATGGATGGCTGGTACAATCTGAACCCCACAGTGGCTTTGGGATTCAGACAGAAGCCCCAAAACGTTAAAGAAGAGTTCTGGTAAAAACCAAGCCCAGAGACTGGGCTGAGGGCTGCCCTGTTCTGGATGGTGCCCTAACAGAACTGGCAAGCCCTTTCCTTGGGTTTAGTGTCCAGGCTAGTTGATGCCAGTGCAGGAGACACTTCCTCACCAGCCGGTCCTCTTCTCTTTCCATCCACTCCAGTCCTCCATCCCAGCGCTGCCCTTCATAGAGATGCTAGGTGCGTCTAAGCTGCCCCCTTCCTATAAGGGAACCTGTCCCCTCCTGTGCTCAGCACATCTGGCCTTGGCCTGTGCCACGTTACCCCTCTCTCAGGAGACCTCATGCCTATCCCTCTGTTGTCTGCAGTGGGGGACTCAGACTTGTGGGCATCTGTGGTTAGAAGCTGCCTGCCCAACAGAGAGAAGCAGGAGACTGAGGCCAAAAGCTCTCTTCGTGTGTGTGTGTGTGTGTGTGTGTGTGTGTGTGTGTGTGACACAGCTTTGCACGATAGCTCAAACCAACGGGTCAGAATGATGAGAGGAGGAGAGCTCTCTAGAAGGGTTCCTGGTGACTTAAACACTTCCAGAAAAATTTAAAAATGGACTGGCAGGGCTGGAGAAATGCTGTTAAAGGCACTGGCTGCTCTTCTACAGGCCCAGGGTTTGGTTCCCAGCACTCACGTGGGGCTCATAACTCTAATTCCAATCCTAGGGGATCCAAAGCTCTCTTCTGTTCTCCACAGCACTGCATGTACACAGTGCACAGGCATACATGCTGGCAAAGTACCCGCACATACAAAGATCTCTGTCAGCCCCACCTGAGCATACGGGGATACATGCACCTATGATTTAGAAGATGCTATTAGGGGAACCTTCTAGTCCTGATCCTGCCTGTGAAGTGGACTTAGCAAAGAGCAGTCATGAGAAAGGTAGGATTTCCATCGCTTGGTGCAGTTGTGTGGTTAGAAGCCAGTGACTTCTCCTTACAGGAATATGCCTTGCACGTTGGTGTGCAAACTGTCTGTGTTCATTTGTACACAAACTGATTTCTTGAAGTAGGGCCAGGTCCGGCCTGCCCTCCCAGCCCACCAAGAGAGAGCCACCCCCTACCTAGCTCCTTGCGTAGTAGCTTCCTGATGTAGACTGGTAGATCCCCCTTCTGGTGCAAGCCACCCACACTCCTGCTCCTCTGGAGTTCAGACCCCTCGCTGGCCACTTTGAGGTATCCAGGGGCTATTCCTGAGGTCAGGGCCCCAGGGCCAGGCCTGTGCCTCCTGTGAGTGGCAGGATCCTTTTCCATCCTGACCCAGAGGGGAGGAGGAAGCCACCAGCGCAGCCTCAGACCGAAGGCATCTCTGCCAGCCTCTCTCCCTGTCTCTCCTCCAGCAAAGTGGCCCAGAGCATGCTCAATCCCCGTTGCTATGGCGCTGCTGTGACATCACAAGTCAGAGCTGAATGCTGAGGGCCACCCCAGAGGTCTCTGCAGGCTCCAGGTTTTTTTGTTTTTGAGTGATTTCGTGTTGGCCACTTTCCTGTACTTCATGCCTCACACGTGTGCTCCTGACGCCCGTGTGGTCTCTCCTTTGGACATCTTCCTTTTCCTTCAGAGATGAGGACGGCAGGGTGAAAAGTCCAGAAAATGAATAAAGGGTTCTGGGGCAGCGTGATTGGATCTACATCCAGGCCAATGGGTCAGACTCGCCACCGGGAGGAGGACTTGGTGGAAGATAATTTGATGATTTAAATTACACTGACATAAACATCTGCCTATACAGGACCACAGCCTGGATGACTTCAAATGGAAAAATGTCTCCCAGTCGAAGGCTGGAGGGTAAGACCAAGGAAGGGCAGGGCTGGCTTCCATGCAGCCTCTCTTAGGGTCACAGATGTTATCTTAAGGTGCTGTCCCTTGAATCCGTGTCTTCATCTCTTCTTTGAAGAAGGAACACTGGATTGTGGCTCCCCCTAGTGTCAACGTAACATACACTTATCCCCTTAAAGGGGATAAAAGCTTACTCTGGAGCTAAATACAAGTGACCACCGCCTCAGAACACATTCAAATTCCATGGACCAACAGCTGGAAAACTTTTTCTCTTTCAAATTTATGTGTGTCGGGGGGATATAGCCCACGTGGGTGCAGGTGCTGGTATGGTCCAGGAAAGGGTGCTGGGTCCCAGGAGTTGCAGTTACAGGCCGTTGTGAGTCATTAGATCTGAGTGCTGAGAACACTCTGCGCTGAGCAATCTCCAGTCTCCAGAGCTTTTATATTAGCAGGACAAAGAAAACCATAAACAAAAGTACTTTTCAAATACATTTTCAAATGGAGGAAGCATTAAATAGATGCTACAAAAGTCAAGGGACTCCAGCTTGACCTCAGCTGCTATCTGGTGGCGGCCGCAGCCTTTTGGTTGGGGAAACCAGAGCTTTGTGAATGCACAGGTTGTTAGGTCAGACATAGAAGGTAGGCAAGAAATGGCTATTAAAGTGTCTAAATATAGCCCAAGATAAACATTCCAACCTCGCCACAACTACTGGGCTTCTTATCAGTTAACAAGCTTTACAGATGTCCGATGTAAGGTGTCATTCTTTCTAGGAACTTTGATTCACGCGAGTGACCTTAATTCAGTTGCCTAACTTTCCAAGAGCCCCCTTCTCAAACAGTCAGGCCTGAGGTCCCTGGTGTTTGGTCCTCAGCAAATGATGGCGGGGGGTGGGGCTGGCACAACTTGATCTAACGTAGACCAACAGAAGATCCCTGGTTCACTGTTCAAGTACAGCATCATCTAGAGCTACCATGCTGGGAGGAGGGGCATCCTGACTCTCCAGGGCTTTTGATTGGGCCTTCTGAGATCAAACTGACTTAAGGTATATTTAGCAGGAAAAAAAGTATATGAATTTATTTTCCTGGCTGGGATCCTACACTGGTTAGTCTTTGTCAGCTTGACACACAAACACATCAGCATTAAGCAATAAGCCTTCCTTTGTGGTTTGTACCCAAGATATTAATATTAATATCACAATAGAAAACACAGTTTAGCTTTTAAACATCCCACGGTCTTCTAACCATTCCAATAATTTAAAAGTTTAAGTTCTCTTTAAAAATCCAAAGTCTCTTAACTGTGGGCTCATGTATTTTCTTACTCCAAGAAGGAAGAACCAGGGAAGCTACAATTGAAGCCAAGCAAAACCAAAATTAAACAGCTTTGTGTCTGATATCTAGGACCCATATAGGATCTTCTACACCCCAAAGGATTGGCAAATCCTTCTCTCCCATGCAGTCTGCTGCTCAGCAGCTTTCTTCCATGGGTTGTTCCTGATTGAGTCTCTCCACTGCCTCCCCGATGATTGGCTCTGCCCTGCCTTCCCAATGATTGGCTCTGCCCTGCCTTCCCAATGATTGGCTCTGCCCTGCCTCCCCAATGATTGGCTCTGCCCAGCCTTCCCAATGATTGATTCTGCCCTACCTCCCCCATGATTGGTTCTGCTCTGCTTTCCCAATGATTGGCTCTGCCCAGCCTTCCCCAATGATTGGTTCTGCCCAGCCTTCCCAATGATTGGTTCTGCCCTGCCTTCCCAATGATTGGCTCTACTCCTACCTCCCCCGTGATTGGTTCTGCCCTGCCTTCCCAATGATTGGCTGTGATCAGGATGTAAGTTGCTCTTGGTTGTGGTATTTATCACAGTAATAGGAAGCAAACTACAACAACTTCATAAATAATGTAGCCGGAAATAGCAGAATACTTGGTTTTCTGCTATCTGGATGGAAGAGGCGTGGTAAAGGGCATTGTGTGGGGTCAGGGAGGGAGACCGCAAGGGCTGGGTCAGTGAGGTCTTCATAGAGAGTCCTTCATTGTACCTCAGGGAAGACAAAGCTACCCTCTTCTTGCTACAGGGAAGATGTTCACTGAGGTTTCTATCTGCAGCCACTGGCTTCTCAAGTGACCTCAAAATTCTTCAGAGCATACAGCTCCCAACAGCCAGCATGGTGCATGCAGGCATGTCTCCCCACATAGGCATCCCTCCCTCTCTAACATCCCAGAATCTCACATATGGGAGGCTGCAGGTCACCTGGTCCAGTGACCATTGTGGAGACCTAGCATCCAAGGGGTTGGTGACAATCCTACCCCACTCCAGATGTTTTCCAATGGATGGAGCTCAAGATGGAAGCGTGGAGGTAGTTCATGGAGATGCTTTCTCCAGTGACTAACAGACCTTCTGAAAGAAAAGCACAGACATGGCAGAGGTCTCCATCAGAGAGAGCTGCGAAGGGGGCTTTGAGCCCAAGTACTCTGGTGTTTCATTGTATCTCCTCCCCACAGGGACTGGTCTATCCCTAGCTTCCTCATTATCCCTGGGTTGAACTTTAACCTGACACGATAAAGTGTGAACCCCGCCCCCACCCCAATGAGATGAATCTTAACTAGGCATGCTGGAGTGTAAGCTGGCCTGAGAGAGGCATACCCCAGGGTAAACTGAGTCTAGGCATGTTTCAGTGTGAGCTGAGTTTTAGTTAGGAACGCTCTAGTTTGAACTACGCCCTAGCTAGGCATGTTCCAGTATGAGCTGGAGTGTGAGGTAAGTCCTCTGTCTTGGTATTGTCCAATTCTTTAAGGACACTTTGCTTCCGGTTGATCCAGGCTGACAAAGCGTGTGGCCAGGCCAGCAGACACTCCCCACTCCGTTCCTAGGAGATCATAGGCAGACAAGAGGCCAAGGAGCAGGGCCACCATCCTTGCTCCACTCCACACGCTCCTGGGGCCAGAGGACGCTGACCAGCGACCCATGCCTCGTCCTGGGAAGCCTTTTGGCCTGAGTTCTTGGCCCCAGGAAGCCCCCAGAGAGCTGTCTAACTCGGTGCTCTCAAAGTCGGACCCTAGACTTTTCTTATAATGGTTCAGACTCCCAATGGAATTAAAGATAGTCAAATGCAGAGGAGAGGGATGAGAATCAGTGGTGTCGTTTGTTCTGGCGAGGGGCCTGCATGCTGTGCCTGCTCACTCTCTAGGGCTCCAGGAGAGGCAGCTAGGCCTGAGTAGCCATGTAGCCCCATGTAGCCTGCTTGTCTGCTGCACATACTTCTGCTATGACCTCAGGGTACCATATCCTAGAGACAAGGGAGGAATCTGTCTCCTCCTCCCCTAGATGTTTTCAACTACACAGGACCTCCCGGCGGTGCCTAATGCCATAGGGCGCCAAAAAGCCAGGCCCTCAGAGAGTCCTACGTGGACACATGTCAGAGACAACACACACTCTCAGAAACGCCACCTGTCACCACAGGCACCATCTATCTGGTCTGACAATGATGCATTCTACCTCTATCTGCCACCCTCCCTGTAGGGGCCCTCCTGCACACTGTCTCCTTCATGTGAGCCCCTCCTGAAGTCCAAACCACTCCTCAGAAAGAATAAAACATCTGTTTTAATCGACTGATAAAATACATTGCAAATCATTAGTATCTTATAAACAGAAACATTAAGTTACAAATCCATGTTAAAAACAAGGTCAGTGCAGCCTAACTGCCGTGTCCAAAGTCATTTTTCTTTAATCCTCCATTTCTGTGACAACCAAGGCTGTTACCATGTTTTCTAGATGAAGAGTGAACTTCCCAACAAGAACACAGAGAAACTGGCGCCGGGGTGCGTGGTTGTGTCCTTCGGCAACATCCGCCCACAGAGTGCCTCTCTCTCAGCCTGTGGAGATGCTGTGTGGGGGATGAGGCCCCAGCAGCACTGTGGGGCTAAGCTGATGCAGTCTGCCTTGTCTGCTTCGGGACCCTCCCACCCGGAATCCAAAGTGTCTCTAGACATTGCCGTGTGTAGCCTGCTTGGTTCACAGAGACATAGGCACGTGACATACCATGTTTGGCCTTTATTGCTGATGATGCAGCCCGCAGCCCAGGTCTCTGTCCCTGAGGACCCTTTGGCTTTTGTGAGAAACAAACACCGTTCCCTTTGGAGTTCCCTGGGCCACACCCTTTAATGCATATAGGTGTTGCTGTTTCACACTGCCTTATATCAAAATGCTATTTAAAAACAGTCCTTTAAAAACATTAAGAAAACAGCTTGAAAATGCACATTTTAAAAATCTTTCCCAAGCCTTCACCAAGGCAGCAAGCCTTTGGATTTCTAGTTTCGTCCAGCATCCAGACGTGTGATGAGGGCTGATGGCCACCCAGCAAAGACTGGGCTCACAGTCCTCCCTCTCTACGTCCCCAAAGATCAAAGGCTTCTTGTACCATCCTGTCCATCCCAGCCATAAAACAACCCTTTAGCCAGGAGTGAACCAACACAAGCTGAGGTGAAAGGCTGCCTGCCTGCTGGCTGCCACAAAAACACTGCTTCTAGCATCCCAAACAGGGATTAAGTAGAACAAGGATTAAGGAGGATTTCTGGAGCTAGGGTCAGACTGCTACATGTATGCAGAGCCACAGAGTTCAGCAGGTGAAGAAGAAGGGGAGTGTACACTGCAGAAGGTAAACATGGCCACGAATGAACCAGCCACGCCTCTGTTAAGAGGAATTGGGCCATGTGGGAACAGGTTTAGACAAAGTCCACACTTCCCTAATATTTAACAGATCCCTGGATCCCCATAAAACCAAAGTAGTAAAAAGACAAAGGATCACACATTCCAGAACGGCTCAGACCACCTGTGCTGGCAGCCAAGGAAAGTGCACAGACCAGGCAACAGTTCCTGCCGGGAAGGAGCATGCGTGGCTCGCAGTGGCACCACCGGCACGGTAGGACTTGTGTGAACTGGTGAACGTGGTTCCTCTCCATGTACGTGTTCTGTCTTCTTTTGTCTGCTATTAACGGTTGTGGGTTTTCCCGGTGCGGCTCAACAGCACATTCAGGGAGATGCTGGGACTTCAAATGGAATGGGTGGAGGTCTCAGAGTGCTGCCTGATGTAGTTCTGGAAGCTCTTGTCTCCAATAGGGTGTTCCCTGGAGAGGGAGCAGAGAGAGAGTGAGGCTGTGCTGCTGACAACCTCTGTACATGTAGAAGTCCTTGTGTTTGTCACCGTGACACATGCATGCCATGAAAAACACGGAAAGTGTGGATCCACAAAGACAGAAGCATGACACTGGTTTCTGCTCTGCATGGCTTATTCCCCATGTTGTCTATGTGTAGATGTCATGTGTGCTTGTGCAGAGCACATTTAGAACATACTATACACACATACATGTGGGCTGTGTATTCTAACCATGTGTGGCAGATGCACACAGATGTATGTACGTGTTAGTGCAGACATATGGGGGCTGTGTGTACACGTGTGTACCACACGGAGTATGCAACACTTGAAACGTGCACATGTATATGGTGCATGTTCTGGGATGGTGTGGCCTGTCTTCTCATGCTGGTAAATGCTCTATGCTGGGACAGTGCCTGGAGCATGGTGGGTCCTTGGTAACTGTTGCCCCATGGTGAGCCCACACCTCACCTCCCTTCATGAGAAATGGAGTCATGCCTCTCTCGCTGTTCTCAGCCTACGAGCTTTGGACTATGAGGTCGACACACTTGTTTAATACGAACACAGGAATGTTACCAGAAGGTAAAAATGGGCACCACCACAGGTGTGTCCAAAGGTATCTGGCAGGATGATGGGACTGAATGGGGGTCAGTAGAAGTTTGTCTGAGATCAGAGCCTGCAGATGCTAACACTGAGTCCTGCAAGGACCTGGGGAGTCAGGACATGGGTCAAACCATCTCCAAGGGTCCCAGTGCGGTGGGATTGGGCCCTGTTACTGTCCCTGGGCATCATTGTATCTTTCCCTGGAGGCTGGGCAGTGATGCAGAGAGGGCATGCAAGTCACCCACCCATTAGGGGCTATGCCATGGGCACTTCCAGAGAAGTCCCTGAGCAGTGCTTGGATAGAGGTAGGGCCCCACAACCTGCAGAAGACAGTTCAGGAGCTGTCCTAGCCTTTGTGGTCCTGAACTTCATCTTCTCCAATTCTCCACCTACAGAGGCTGACCCACGGGGGCCACATGACCAGAGTTGGGCAGGTTGAATGTCTCTGTCTGGCTTGAGTCCTCCACCTCTCTACCCCTCCCTCCTCAACTAGAGACAGAATGTGGTTAGTTAATGACCCTGCACCCAGAGCCATCAGTGGCCTGGGAAGACAGCCAAGGGTATGTGTGATGGCAGGAACTCAAGTTGGGAGGCTAATGGGATGGGACCGCCTCCCTGCACACCAGGAGACAGAGCTGGGTACAGCACGCGAGGCTAAGCCCAGGCCACCGAACCCCATGGAGCCCCAGGCCTCTCCACATGAGGTGGGTGAGGGTCCAGATCTCTCCATCAACCCCCATGATTCTGAAGCCCCCCAGCACTCACTGGCTCCCGTATCTCGTCTTCTTGAACTTGTCCCTCCTGTACTGTGCATGCTCCTGTTCAAGGGTCCCCACCCCAGCGATGACCTGCTTCAGTGTCTTGTAGGTCTCCTGGGGGTCATCGATGATGAACGTCGAGTATTCCTCCTGCTCAGGGCCGTCGTACACTGACTTGCTGCCACAGGCCTCTGCCACAGGGTGTGGGGGGACAGCAAAGTGTCAGCAGGGGATGTGGCCCCCGGGTCCTCTTTTCCTAGCTCCATCTTTGGATGCTGACACAGTCCCACCCTCAAAAAGCTTCTTTTTTTAATAAAAAAAAGACAGAAATAGGGGCTACTTATAGGACCAAGCACTACCCAGCCTGGAGGACCTCTGGGTGGGCTACATTCTGAGACCTCACATCCCAAGCCATAGTACTGTCTCCAACCGACCTCATAGGAGGAAGGAAGGCTGCATGACATCTTGAGCCCTACAGAATCAAACCAGCGAGCTCCTGGCTATTGCTATACATGCTCCTCAAGATGAGGAAAGAGGGCCTGGAAGGTACTGGAGAGGAGCAGGGCTACCCTTCCACACCCGAGACATCAGCCCCCAAGCCAGTCATCACCCTCAGGATTCCTGGCTGCACTGAACTGATTCTGAACCAGGAGAGAAGATAAAACTGGTATAAACTGGTATGAGCAAGAGCAAATCAAGTGAGGAGACAGAATCGGTGGTGATGGTTATCTTTGTCAACTGGACAGAACCAGATGCCATCAGGGAAGAGTGTCAATAAGGGTGTCAATTATCTAGACCAGATATGACTCTGTGTGTGTGTGTGTGTGTGTGTGTGTGTGTGTGTGTGTGTGTGTGTGTATCTTGTGTATGGTAACTGAGGTGGGAGGACCTGTCTACTATGGGGACGCCATCCCCTGAGTGATGAATTTTGAAATGTATGAGAAAGCTAGCTCAGCACTGGTGTGAATACATTAATTCACCGCTCTCTCAATCAGCTGTCCATCTGTCCCATTTGTCCATCTGTCTGCTAGGCATGTGGCATACTCACATGTGCCCACACAAGTAATTGTGTATGCATCCACATGCGTACATGTATATATAACCCATGTACACATGCGTGTGCATACTATACACCTCTCCGGAAAGCACGGAAGAATGAAATACTCAGTATAGAAGTATTTTCTTAAGAAAGGCCAAAGAATCTCGAAGTTTACAGTCTGCATGTTAAATTCTATCTGAAAAGATCAGAACATCCCACGGGCAGGCTACTCTCCTGACAATTGCTCTTTAACCCTCACCAAGCTCCCTGTCCAGTATAACAGACACCCACGGACACCAAGGAACCCCAGAGGCCCTGGAGTAGCATTTATGTGGTTACTTATCCCAATTCACAACTCCCCCTGGTTGGTGCCCAGGGTCCACACTCACCCTGCATCTTTTCCAGCTTGCCCATGTACAGGCTGAAGAGAGAATAGATACGCTCCGTCTCACGGTCCCCATCGATGTCCAGCTGGATGTTTGCTGGGAGCCCGCTGTCCAAACACAGCAAGTACAAAACTGTGAGTGCATTTTTTTTAAACACTGCTTCGTATGAGAGAGAGTGAGAAAAAAACTTGGACTTGGTAGCAATATGAGAAAAGATCATGTGAGAAAAATCTTCTTGGGGAATACAGGTAGGAATGACCCAGAAGAATTCCACACATGAGCCCGTGAGTCCTCTTGTCCTTGAAGGTTGTGGGGCTCTGGCTCCTGAACCAACCTAAAAAAGGAGGAAACTCTGATCTCCTCCCAGAAGGGTTCTGGCGATATGGGGATGTGCACGCGCGCGCGCGCGCGCGCGCGCGCACACACACACACACACACACACCTGGAAGCCCTGACAAGGGGCCCTCCTGAGCCTTGGGCTGGGGACAATGACATCCAGTTCAATGGGAGGGTTCAACCAGCCTGAAGGGTGAGTGACCCTGAACATCTCAGGACTTGTTGCACAAGGCTATTTTCGCTTATTTTACATGGACCAGCTACTTAAGAGTCAAACACAGGGCACTACAATCTTCACTGGACTAGGATGCCTCCAGGACTAGCTCCATAGGTAGAGCCTTGACAATTGCAGGAGGCCAAGCTGGCCACGGGGCCAGGAAGGCAATGGCCTGCCTCAGTTTCCAAGAAGGGGATGCAAGCAATGATCCAAGTAGAGAAACCAGGGTGAGGTGTCGGTGAGCTAAGAACGTGCTGAGGGATACGCACGCCATTCACACTTTTTGTAGAAGACACAGAGCATCCTGGGGTCTCTGCTTAGGACCCTCCACATGGGCCTGCCATGCATGAAGATATCTCTGCCCTAGGCAGGAGATAGAGAAGAACCTAGAAGACTTGCACCTCCCACCAGCCTAGGCAGAGCCTTTCAGAGGACCACACCAAGGGCTCCCTCAAGAGCAGCTCTGTGTGTGTGGTTTCTGATTCGCTACATTTTAGTCCCCATTCAGTGTCTTAGCTTCTACAGTGCAGAGGCCGGCAGCTGTGCCTAGTCGGATGGGGTCGCGGAGCCAGGGACCTACCCGGTGCAGGGAGTACAGCCAGCAGCCGTGTCTGAGGAGGCCCTACAGCAAAGCCAGTGGCCGTTCAGGTAGGCGGATGGATGGTACGTGGTGAGGCGCTTCTGGTTACACTGGCTCACTTTGGTGAGGATGTCGATCCAGTCCTTGGCCTCCACACAGTTGTTGGCCTGGATGTATAGCGCGCGCTCTGGCTGGATGACCTGGAACATCTGAGTGCGGAGAAGAGGATGAGGGGCTGTTAGTCCAGCAGGAGCCAGGTCATTCGCCTACCTTCTAGTTGGTTCGACCACTAGAAGGTAGAGGAGGTGGGATGATGGGAGCCTGGGTAGCAGAGTCTCTGCTTGGATAGGCAGGGTAATGGTGGAGGGCGCATCACCAACAGCAGAGGCAGACAGGGAGAGGAAAGGCAGCTTGTCGGGCTGGAACTGGGTCAGCACTCACATTCTTCATACGAAAGGACTCCTCCTCCAGCCTCTCCACAGCCAAGATGTTCTCAATGGGGATGCTACAGAGGGGCTGATCACCTGCAACAAGGAAGGTGGGAGAGTTGTGTTCAGTTGCACAGCGTGCCCCCAGGTGGGAGGCTCCCCTTGGCCCAGGGACGGCAAAGCCACGGCAGAGGGCTCTTGGCTGTCTTTTCCCGAAGGCTGGACAAATAGGAAGAGCCCGGATGTGGGGTTGGGGTGGGCCTGGGGTTCTCAGAGCACAGTACCTACGCAAAGGAAGGACCCTGGGCCTGTTCTCACTTGTTAGGTCCCCAGGAACATGGCCTACCCCATCTCCAGCACTACAGCATACTAAGCCCGTTTAGATCTAGGGGAGGGCAGGACTGCTCAGCTCTGTCCCCATGACAGGAACCCAGCACTGTGAGGTGCTAGCCCGATGAGGCACGGAGAACCTGGCTGAGTAGGTCTTCCCTAAGGAAAGCTGGCTGCTGCCAAACTCGTGGCCCCCTGGTCCCTCACTACATAGGAACAGGAGCAAGAAAGGCACAAAAAGGGATGCCGGGGGCAGCGACGCTACAGACAGTTGAGGAAGTCAAAGTGCAGGTGAAGGGTCTTCTGTACCCCCACTCAGCTCCCTTGGTTCTGTGGGGAGCAATTCCTGAGAACAGAGTCACCTTCGTTGAGGCTTCTCTTAGGTGTCACCTGCTCCCCCTGCTCCTGTGGCTGTCAGCCTGTACTGGGAACTGGGGGAGCCTCTCTGCCAGGCTGGGCCCCAAGAGAAGGAGTGGGGAAACTCATTACCTTTGCTTTTCTGGTAGGTGAACTCGTGGTTCGTCAGGCGAAACCACCTCTTCTTGAAATTCTTCATTCCAAATCGTTTCCTTCCTTGGGCCCGCTTAATCATAAATCTGTCACAGAGGGCACGTGGCACTCAGTGAAGGTTCTCGAGTCAGGCCTGAGCTACCTCCGGACACATAATCACACATAATATTTCTCTACTCTCATAAGCCACAGGTGGGCAGTGGTACTGAAACCCTGTTGTTTTGAGTTCTTGGGCTAAGGTTGAGGTTGAAGGGCACACACTCTTGTTTTATCGAACAGCTCTGCCTCTTACTAGTACTTTCCTAGAAAACCCAATTTTCTTTGACTTGTAAATACATGGAATTTGTATAAAATTTATGTACACAGCATCCCTTGCCAGGTTGGACTTACCATACAGAGGAGCACATGAGTACAGCACTATGGGAAAGTATCTGTGGGTCCCTTGGAAAAGGTTCATAATCTTCTTGCTCAATTCTTGACCCAAGTACATGCACACCAAGTGATTTTCTCTAACTGCTACCAGTTTTTCCCCATGGGGGGCAGTAGTCATTGCTGGAGGCTACAGTCAGGGTCACTGGCCTCACATAAGCAAGGCTGACTTAAGCCAGCAAATATACTTAAGTGTGCAAAGTCAACCTTAGGGTTATGTGTGTTGGCAGGTAACACACACGTGAGGGGTGTTTTGGCTGCAGTGGAAGTGCCTCTAAAGTGTGTGGGCCTCTGTGGACACAATTACTTCCACCAATGGTTGCATGTGATGAGATAGGACAGTGTGAGAAGAACCAGGCCAGTCTCCAGGGTGACTCTGCATCTACGCATACAGAGCTGCAAGGGGTCTGAGGACACGATCCGGAAGATGAACAGGTAGTGCTTCAGGATGGGTAAAAGCCCAAAACCTCGCCATGAGAGAGCTAGTGAAATCCTAGCAGTGTGCCAGCAGAGACCAAGAGGCTGTTCCACTCTGCAATGGTTTCGCTACTCTGACAGTTTATTTCCATCCGTATAAGTTTCGCCAGCCCTGTACACACTGGGCCAAGTTAAGGATCATGAGACAAAACCTGTTGCTTCAGAGCTTGTGAATTAAATATGTGCCATGTGTGTATTGCTGAACACATGGTTAAGGTAGGAAGTGATTTAAACAAAGACAGCAGATGCACTTAGGGCAGCCTGGTGATAACCTGTAGATGGCTCAAGCTTTAGCCAATGGGACATGGGCTAGTTAAACATGGTCTCCACGAGGAACTGGGAACTGACATGCAGAACAGGGCTCACGGGAACTAGGCATGTCTGTCAAAGTTCACACAAGCGAGAGCAGGATACATTCTCTCAGGTAGGTCTACAGGATGGGAAGGGCAGGGGCGGAGAAAGAGGCCAACTATACCACAGTCTCCCCACCAGGACCCAATTCCTTACCCTTCTTTAAGCAGGATGGGCTGCTCTATGCTCTTGGGGTCCCTTCTCCCCGAGGATGAGATCAAATCCAGGAACTGAAGTGGGAGGAAATGGGACCATCAGAAGGGACACACGGGGACAGAGTCCGATCTGCCAGAACCCTATCTGGGAGTGTAGACCTCCTCAGAAGCCAGTGAGAGATCTGGGGTGTGAGTCCTGAGAGAGCTGGAGGGTTTGCTCTGTCTCCACTAGACAAGCCCAGTCTATCCTACCAGACCTTGTCCATCTGCCGTGACCTTGTCGGGGCTCTCACCAGGAGCCAGGTACCTGCTAGGGATTCTCCCTGAGCTGTAGGCCCAAGTCAGGTTCTAGTGGTACATCCTGAGGTACATGGAAGGGAGGGAGGTGGGTTCTAATGGTACATCCTGAGGTACATGGAAGGGAGGGAGGTGGGTTCTAGTGGTACATCCTGAGGTACATGGAAGGGAGGGAGGTGGGTTCTAGTGGTACATCCTGAGGTACATGGGAGGGAGGCGGGTTCTAGTGGTACATCCTGAGGTACACAGGAGGGAGGTGGGTTCTAGTGGTACATCCTGAGGTACATGGGAGGGAGGGAGGTGGGTTCTAGTGGTATATCCTGAGGTACATGGGAGGGAGGCAGGTTCTAGTGGTACATCCTGAGGTACATGGGAGGGAGGGAGGCGGGTTCTAGTGGTACATCCTGAGGTACACGGGAGGGCAGGCAGGCCAACCTCAGTTAGAGAGGACATAGGTCCTGGCAAAGGCCATGGAGAGAGTGGGAAGCTGTGCCTTGGAGGATGCGACACTTACATTTTTTACAGCATCTGCATACTTCTGCTCATTGAAGAACTCATAGAATGTCGCCATGTAGGATTCCTTAAAACTGGCCTGAAATGAAACAGGTCGTCTGTTGACAACCATCAGCACCAATGCCCATGGCCAAAGACCAGAGAGCTGCAGCACACAGTGGCAAGTCTCGGGTGTCACAGGTGAGGCGATTCCAGGCCCCACCTAGACACAGCCCCACCTAGAGGCTGCCCCACCCAGAGGTGTCTGCAGGAAGCTGGGATTCTGAGGTACTACCCATAGAGGTTGCTGGGAGTCTATGTTGAAGCCCCTGGCTCAAAGCATGTTTGTGCTCTTATCAACCCTGGGAATCGGGGTTACCGGCTATAAACTAGCTAGAGATGTGGTCACGGCAGCCTGGGGCCAGCAGCATGGATCAAAGCAATGGTCTGCCTGGTCTGGGGCATTTGATGATGAAGGGGAAATGCAGACTTATGGCCAAAGGGACAAGAGGGGCTTGGCCTCTGCTGTCCAGGATGTAGAGGCTGCAGATGGATGAATGGCAGCTGCAGACAATCCCTAGGTTACTCCTACAGTGCCAACAGCCAAGGTCAATGCCACATATCTGGCCTACTATGGCTAGGGGTCCTGGGGCAAAGCTGAGGAGGCTCAGCCATCTTGTCCACTTAAAGAGTCAGAAGGAGCTGATTTGCTCACCACTATGGTCGGTGAATCTCCCCCACAGTGACTGGTGAGGGTAGAGGCCGTAGGAAGTGCTGGGATTGGAACTTTGGGAGCTAGGAGATGGAGACACTAGCTTTGATTCTATCTGCTGTTCTAACAGCTGTGATGAACACACCCTCCCCATATGCTTCTGAAGAGGAGGAAAGTCAGCAGCCCACTGTTCAGAAACAGATGAAATGAGCATAGACTTACAGACTTGGACTTGGACAAGCTGCCCAGAGTCTGGATCGTCTTTGAGATAAGTGTCAGGGTTCTAGATGTCTGTGGATCCTGAAGGGACAGGACAAAAGAAACGTGGGTTTTATTAGTTCTGTAGAAGAGCAACTGTCAATCCCAGAAAAAGCTGAGACAAATGACAGTCTCGACCTTCCTGACGGTGCAGCCCTTAATAACAGATTCTCATTCGTGGTGACCCCAACCACAAAATTATTTTCGTTGATACTTCAGAACTATCACTTTGTTACTGTTATGAATCATAATGCAAATATCTGTGTTCTCTGATGGTCTTAGGGGACTCCTGTGAGAAGGTCAGTTGACCCCCAAAGGGGTCATGACCTACAGGTTGAGAACCACTAGCCTAAAACCTAGCATAGAATGAGAATATATACATCAGTAAAGATTCAGGAAGATCTGCATTGCTCAGGCCTGGACCTTGCCACACACCAGGAGCCCATTTCATCAAGTCCCCAGGTTCCTGGCATTGCTGGCTGAGATGAGCCACATGGCTGAGGACTCTCCGCCTGAGATGCAAAGAACCCTTCCCAAATTAGAGCAACCCAGGAGACCACTGTCACACTTGTTGAGGCTTCGCAACCCTGGCTAGGGACGCCTGCAGCTCTGACATGACATGGAGGGTTGAGAACCCCTAGCATGGGGCTGCTCTGCACTTGTCTCTACCAGGAATACAGATGTCACCCCAGGAGAAGGCTATGCCCATGGCCATAGCATATGCACCATGAGTAGATGAAACAAATGCTTGTATATCTTAGGTGGTGCGAAGAACACTAGCAGACAGTATCGGGTAAGACCCTGGTCAGACCACGCATTATTATTTAAAACAGTATTAACTGGCGGTTGGCGAGATTGTTCAGCTGGTAAAGTGCTTGTTATACAAGCATGGGTTTGACCCTTAGCACCAACATACAAAGTGGAACATCATGCACCTGTGATCCAAGCACTTAAGATGTGGAGACAGACAGATCCCTGGAGCCAGGCAACTCTAGCCTAAACAGCAAGCTCTGGGTCCCAGTGAGAGACCCTCTCTCAGAGAATAAGATGGCTAGTGTATGAAGAAAGATATCGACCCGTGCATCCCCCCAACACATACCTAGACATACACAAATACAAAACAAGATAAAATAATATCAATTCTTCCATCAGAGTGAATAAAACTGCTCAACCCACCCTCTTTTCCACCCACATAAGCCTAGCTGGTTAAGGAAAACTTGCTATTTAAGGAGGACTGGCTGGTTAGGGTGGACTGCCTAGTTGCGGAGGACGGGCTGGCTGGCTGGTTTGCAGGACAGCTCACTTACTGTGTGGTGGGGTGTCAGCTGGAAGAGGTTTGGAGACAGGATGGCAGGAGCGAAGAACCTCAGGAAGATGAAGCTGCTCACAGCTGTGTACCTCACATCCAGGTCATCTGTAAGCAGACAGGGGACACTTGCAGTCTGGGACAGAGGCAATGACATCCGGGTTCTGATCTTGCCCGGCAATTCTCAAGGGCCTTGTTGATGAGCTAGACTAGGCTTAAGACTCTATTTCTGTCTCATTCTGTTCATGCATTTCTTCTGCACTGTCCGGTCTTTTTCTTCGGTCTATATATCTGTATGTCTCTGCTGCTCCTTTGTCTACCCCAATAGTATTGTTGTATTTCTACATATTTCTTCCTGTGTCTAGATCTCTCTGCCTCTGTCTCTCTGTCTACCTATCTGTTTCTCTCATATGTCACAAGAGGACACAGTCTGGCACCTGAGGATCACAGATGTAATGTCATTCACCAGGGCCTCCTGAGGACTCATTATTGGGGGCTCTACTCCCATCTGAGTTGAGATGATAACTTTCTTATTCAGAAACCTCTTCCCTAGCACCCTGCAGCCTGCAGTCCTAGAGCTCTGGGGTCGGAGCTGCCTGGGGTCTGCATGACTCATGCCAACTCTGGTTTCCCAGAGGTTGGTCCCAAGAACAAGGCACTCTGTCCTGAGATGCGGTCTGTGTGGAACAGTGATGGGACTCCCACGCTTGGGATCTGCTTGGAGAGGTAAGTGTGGGGCCTGGAGAGGTGCGGGTGGGGTAGGGGTTGGGACAGGAGAGGCCAATAGCACTGGGGTATGAGTTGGAGGAGGTAGGGGGCAGCCTGAGTGGTTTGGTCCAGTCTTCACAGGACAGGTGTTGGGCTCAAGGCCTATGGGGTCCCATTAGTCTAGGGACTATCACAGTGTGAAGGGAGGCTGCCATGCAGATATGGGTTCTGCAGGGTGAAGCATGCAGTTGGCGGGGGGCTGTAGGGAGGGCATCTCTGCTTCTCCAGGAGTCAGTGTGAGGAAGGACCAGGTCTGCAGGAGTGGGTCCTGGATCTCCTGACACTTGGGGTTCTTGGTAGGAAAAGGCCCTTCAAGGGGCTGGTCGTCTTGGTAATGCAGTGACTCAGAATTCATGACCCAAAGAAGAAACCATCTGAAGGCAGCTCTGGGAGGCCATGTTCACACTCTATGGGGTTCTTTCACAGAGACTGGAGAATTATGAGCCAAGACGGCTGAGTCCTCGCACCTCGGCTCAGGCCCCGGTGGCTCACCTTGGAAGCGCTTGGCAGCTGCCTCCCGCAAGGAAAAGAAGATGTCACACATGACGGTGGGACAGCTCACTCCGGACTTCGTGATGACGGTGAAGATGCGATCCACGTACTGCCGCAGGCTCTCCTTCAAGAGTTGGGAAATTAGACCCAGAGTCTCCCTGAGGCCAAGACAGCACCAGAGACACGCCCAGGGATAGGGGAGCCCAGACCTCCGTGATGCTTGAAAACACACTCCCTGTAAAGATTGTGTTGAGTGGCTACAGAATTCAACCCCTTGGGTCCTCTTGCTCAGCATCATGGAATGTAGACTGAACTTCACTAGGCTCTGAGGAACCCACACTTCTGTTTAACGAAGCCTGCTCTGTGTGAAGGCGTAAGAAGACACTAGCATGTGTGAGCCCTTTGAACAGCCTGACATGCTTCACGTGGAGAGATTTGTTGGTCCTGAGCTGAGAACCGGTAGAGTTCATGGGTCAGGTTGTGGGCTCACAGGTCAGGTCTGGGTCCTCAGGAGACAGTGGGGGCCGAGGGAGCCTCTAAGAGGCAGGTGAGTGGAGTGGGGTGGATTAGGGGGTAACAGGCACGATGCTGACAGTGCACAAGTGGGTACAATACTGCACTCCGGGTCAGGAGCCCGAGAAGTGGTTTGGGGCCGCCCTGCCTGAGACCTTCAAACAGTGTCTACACGGCCATGAGCAGAAAACCCCAACTGAAGACTGGCTTCTTGTCCCAGAACAAAGCGGGTACCTTACCATGTTGTTCTCAAGGTTTTCACCGTCCTTCAGCTTCACAGGGTCAATTTCACAGGACTTGTGGCTCTGGCAGATCTGGAAGAGCATTAGATGGTGCTACACAAGGTGGGAAGAGAGGCCTGAAAGGCTTCCTGGGGAAGATGGCCTCCTGGAGGCAACTCCCACAACCGACACTGGACAGCTACGGGCACAGAGTAGAATCTCAAGGCTTGGGTGCACTGCAGCTGCCTTAAGGATCAGCTTTGACCCCATGCAGTCCTAGAGAATCCCACAGAGTCCCATGAGACCCCAAGGTACTCCACACAGTAGACGGTTGCCCCTACTGCACAGGCTGCTGGGAGAAACCAAAGAAGCAAGGACGCACAGCCCTCTGTCCTCGCTAGGCCATGGGCATTTCCCCAAGACTGTATACTCATGAGGAATCACCTCCAAGCTCCAAGAACATTTGTCCTCTCCAGTATTCCCGTGACTCTGCTCATAGACAAACCAGTACTCTAGTTTAAATTTCCATACAAAGAACCTGCTTTTCACAACCTGTCTTACAAGGACAGTCATGTCTTACAAGGAGCTAGGAGAAGGAGTAGTTTGAATACAAAAGGCAGCTGAACCATAGGCAGGGACAGTCTAGTCCTCAGACAATGCAGATCACAGCTATAGTAGGGACTATGGGAAGGAATGCCTGGGGGAAATGAGGTTTCTCATGCATGTCCTTCTGCCTTTAACAGTGAGGAGATTCTATCTATC
>NW_004949105.1:4668754-4672147 GCF_000317375.1 Microtus ochrogaster | reverse complement strand
CATCTATCTATCTATCTATCTATCTATCTATCTATCTATCTATCTATCTATCAATTTATCTATCATCCATCATTTATCAATCAACCAATCAATCAATCATCCATCAGTCTATCTATCACCTATCTATCTATCTATCTATCTATCTATCTATCTATCTATCTATCTATCATCTATCTATCATCCATCATCCATCTATCTATCTATCTATCTATCTATCTATCTATCTATCTATCTATCTATCTATCATCTATCTATCATCCATCATTTATCAATCAACCAATCAAGCATCCATCATCTATCAATCTACCTATCATCTATCTATCTATCTATCTATCTATCTATCTATCTATCTATCATCATCCATCATCTATCATCTATCTATCATCCATCACCTATCAATCTACCTACCTACCTACCTACCTACCTTCCATCCATCCATCCATCCATCTGAAAGCAAAGAGGATTCTGGAATATATACAAAATGTCCGTTATAAAAACTACTAAAATGAGGTCCCTGTGGGTGGCTGGGCAGTCCTGTCTCTCAAAGGAGCCCTGATAACCAAGCCGAAGTGGCCAGGGCCATCTCACCTCCTCAATGGTGGGCTTCAGGGTCACATGGAGGTAGTGCATGCCCGCCAGCTTCATCGTCTCATCTATGCACTTAGATGTTAGTGAGTTTCCTCGGAAGATGGTATTGGGGTCCCTGGAAAACAGCATTGGGATGATGTCTGCCTTGTTTAGGTACTAAGGGAGCCTGGTCACCAGGTGGGGACATGAATGCTGGCAGGCCTGTTTCCAGATATCTCATGAGGAACTCAATACCCCTATCTCAACAAGTGCTGTGAGACAATGGTTTTGTACCCTGTAAAGATTTTCCACTTGTACTAGTTTAATAAAATGCTGATTGACAAGTATCCAGGCAGGAAGTGTAGGCGGTGTGACCAGACTAGGAGAATTTTGGGAAGAGGAAAGAAGTCAGTCTGCAGTGGTCACCCAGACTCAGAGGAAGCAAGATGAGAACACCTCATTGATAAAGGTAGTAAACCATCTGGCTAACACAGACAGGAATTATGGGTTAACGTAACATGTAAGAGTTAGTTAATAAGAAAGCCTGAGCTAATAGGCCAACCAGTTTATAATTAATGTAAGCTTCTGTGTATTTGTTTGGGACTGAATTGCTGTGGGCAGGACAGAAACCTCTGTCAACAAACAAGTTCTTAACTATTGATGTGAAGGGCTGGATGAATCCTGCCTCTACCCCTCTATGGGGGTGCTTTTGGCAAATCTTGGGCTTTTTATGCACAAAGCCAGGTATCAACTGGCTTCCAATCACCATGCCACCTTCCTCTGGTTCATTTTTCATCAAGAGCATCTTGAGACGAGGCTTGCAGTTTCAGCGGGGAGCAGACCCCACCTTATGACTCAATAATGGGACCCTCCAAGGAGACCTGGGCTCATCAGAGTGGACAGAGATGGTCCTTCAAGCCCTGGGGCCCAGTGTACCTCCCCCCCCCCGATCTCCCAGAGATAAGGAATAAGGAAATCTGTGAAAGGGGGAGGGGCAGACTCCTGAAGACCCTGGCACCCTCACTCCCCACCAACACTGTGCACAGATATGGGTTAGGATGGCTACTTTTGATGGCTACCCACTGGGTACCCAGGGGCCCAGCTTCCCATCAAGGATATTGGTAGGTGGGGGGAGCAGCAAGGTCAAGTAGAACGTACAAAAAAAGGGGGTGGATCTTTGTATGGGGTACAGGGAAAATAGCAGGAGGTGGGAAGCGGGCTGAGCATGCAGGGACCGGGCATGGGGGCACTTACTGGGTCCTCTTCACCTCTGCACTGGCAATGGCACTGATGAAGGGCACCACCCTGCCGTAGTGCAGCAGGAGCCGTACCAGTGGGATGGCAGCCTCTTGCTTATCTCTGCACACCTCACCCAGGATGTGCGCTGCTGAGGCCGAGACAGGCTGGGCAGAGGGGAGGTGGGAGCAGTGAGCACGTGAGCAGCACCCACCCTCTGCAGGTCGTGCCCCACCCATAGGTCAGTACCTGGTGACTCCAGACTGTCACCCTACGGTCACATGCGTGATAGCACAGGGAGGCCACTGCAGAGAGCCACCCACCCACTCGGTGACTTCCTTCTCATCTGCTAAATATCCCACTTTGCAGAGAATCCCACACCTGATGAAAACCCGTGTGAAAACCTCTCGTGGGACCGTGCTGACTATATTCTCCGAGTGTGGCTTAAGCGCCCTCCCACCAAGCCCCAAATCCAGTAGCACTGGGGTTGGAAAAGAGGGCAGTCTGAGTGGGCCAGACTCCTGAAGCTGTAACTGCAGAGAGTGAGGTATCACTTGTACAGAGAAAGGGTACGGCTGTCCCCAGGTACCGGAAACAGGGTGGCAAAGGCCCACTGGTAATGCTTTGAACTGGCTGTGCCTGACAGGTGGGTACCCAGGGCTGGTCTGCGGAGCTGGACTTGGGCCTTCACCAGTAAGAGCGGCTGACACACACCTCCACATCCGCAGACTTCAGTAACAGGTCACGCAGGGGGCTGTAGTACTCAGAGGAGAAGACGTGGTCTTCTGTGTAAACTACATTTAACCTCAGCGACCCCAAGTCATCGGGCTTCAGGCTTTTACTGCCGTTGTCTCGGGGCTGGAGGAAGAACCTAGGAAGGAAGGACATGGACCAGCAGGTAAAGGCAGGGTCTTCCCAGAGCATTTCCAAGGCAGCCCAGCGTCCTGCCACTGTAGATAGTCTGTGCTGTCACAGGTGGGTCTCGGGTGGAAAGACAGGCTCCACGGCTGCTCCCCTGGCTATCTCACAGCATGGCCACCTGGACGCTTCCTATAGGGAGCCACGGACTTACAGGCAAAGGGGAAGCTGAAGCAGGAGGAATGAGGAATGGGCGAGAAGCGAGAGATGAGCTGCTGGGAGAAGACAGATAGAAGGCCAGGAGCCTTTGCCTGTCTGTCTGAGGATAGGCCCCACACCACGGCAGTGATCAGACAAAATGGGGACCATTTTAACACAAGTGTGTAGTTTTTACAAGAGTGAGTTGGGTTGTGCTTATGACCAGTGGTCACAAAAGTGTTTTCTGAGAACCTTTCTCTTTCTGTTGGCCCACACTGACCATTCTTCTCCACCCAGCCTTGTCATCTGCCAAGGTGAAGCCCTGTATCCCAGAACCTGGCCATGGAGCTAGCAGGGGGACCTACGTGGGCACCCCTTTATTGAACTAGAAGTCAATTTCCTGTCGCCAGGAATCTACTTTAGCACCCTCAGAGTAACACCTGGCATGGGACACTGGGCAGCAGAACACTAACAGCAGGACACTGGACAGTAGAACACTGACAACAGGACACTGGACAGTGGGACACTGGACAG
>NW_004949105.1:4644616-4668589 GCF_000317375.1 Microtus ochrogaster | reverse complement strand
CAGCAGGACACTGGACAGCAGAACACTGACAACAGGACACTGGACAGTGGGAAAGTGGACAGCAGGACACTGGACAACAGAACACTGACAATAGGACACTGGACAGTGGGACAGTGGACAGCAGGACACTGATCAGCAGGACACTGGACAGTGGGATACTGGACAAAAGGACACCAATAGCAGGACACTGGGCTCCATGCTCTTCGTGTCTTTAAGGAACCAACACGGAATAAAATGAAGATACAGCCCTGCTAAAGCCACAGTGTCTGGTTTAGCCACAGCGCTAAAGCCAAGAAGAGCAGGAAGGCCAGCCAGGGCCCAGCCAGCCACTAGACTGTGCCGACACGTTCTCCCAGATGCCCAAAGCTGCTCTTAGCGAGAAAACTTGCTTTTAACTGGACCCTTCTTTGTTATTAGGTTCCCAGCACTGCTGCCCACTGGTCCCCTCCCTCCACCTGCTCTGTGCTACCTACTGTAAGACCAGAAGCCCAGGCAGTGAGCTGGCGAAGTGAGCAGGTAGTGAGTGGTAGGAAAAGGTCGGCTTAGCACAGTGATTCTGCAGTTGGAAGCCATGCTGTATCCTCAGCGCTGTACCTTGAGATGCACACCTACCAGGCTTCGTAAGAGCTAGAATGTCGCAGCACTCTGAGGGGGATCCTCAGCTCCCCAAGAAACTCGTCCCCAAACTTCAGGTTGCTGGCATTCCAGAGGTCAACTCTGAAAAAGATGAGCCAAGTGCCATTCAGGTCTCACGGAGCAGTCCCACCTAGTGGGCAGGGGATGGAAGGAGCCTGCTTCCCAGAGGAGCAAGCAATATAGGCCTTCAGTTCTCAGAGCGGGTAAATACTTGTACCAAGAGCAGGGAGACCAGGCTGCATGGTGGAGTGGAGATTTTGATTCTCAGTGCAATGGACAAGCAGTACCTGTGTCTGGGAGCCAGGGGGGACTCCCAGTTCAGTCTGATGGAGGGAACTACTGGCTGTCACTACTCGTGGCTGAGCCAAATAGCTGCTCCATTCTTGGCCTAAGGGTCCCTTCACCTAAGAGTAATCCAAGGGCCCTAAGCAGATGTTGGAGATGTGCTAAGGCCCCAAGGATCTTGGCTCTTCCCCGGATGTACCATGCTTTGATCTTCCAAGACCAGCATATTGAACAATAGAAGTGTCATAAGACTGAGCAGCTGTCCACAGGACAAAATAACAAGCCAGGTCAGATGCCCCACCATGGCTAAATCTGGAAGGGGCACCGGACACCTGAGAGCCTTGCTCCTGAAACTTAAGAGCCCTGCCTCTGTCTCCATCAAACGCTAGACCTCGTGTGATGTGAACCCTGATCAGGGGATACTGTGTATGCACCGGAGGGCCTGCAGTTGGGTCCCAAGGAGTCACGGCCACAGCACAGTCTTTGGCCAAGCAGTGTCCAGTGCTTCTGGGGCAGATGAGCCACTCAGAGATGCCCCTTCCCCAAGAGAATACTCATTTTCCCCTCACATTAGGGGCGGAAAAGCAGCACCAGGATAACAGTGGGTTGGGTCCATGGCACCTGTCATCACTACTCGGCAGGATTCATGGCCAGAGAGCTGCAAGTCTCATACAGGTCTACCATGCCTTGTCTATAAGGGCAGTGCTATGGAAGAGACATCTTAGAAGAGTGGGCTGATCTTTCGGTCATCTCTGCCAGTCCTATAGAGCACACCCATGTGACCCAGAGGGAAGACGCATCACTGAGAACATACGTATGTGGGAACCAGGAGAGCTGCCGGTGTCTCCCAGCCCAGGGTTGATGGCCAGCATGCTCCCCAAAGAACTTAGATGGATTTCGGAATCCACAGGGGGAGGATGCGGTGCCTACTAACTCTTACAGAAGACTTGGCTTCTATAGCAACAGAGCAGGAAGACCCATACAGGAGACGCACAAAAAGAATCAGTAACATCAGAGGAGATGGCTCCACAGAGCTTGCCAAAGCCTCAGGGACCCATGAGACTGCTTAGAAAATATCCTGGAGGAAGAGATCTGTCGGATGCCTGCAGGCTTTCCCACTGAGCAGTATCAATGAGAAGAAGACCCTGTGGTTTCCAAAACTGATCCTAGACCTTTGAGGGCAGCAAGCAATGAGACCCCCAAACAGCTGGGGCTTTGCTGTGCCAGGGCTACCTCAATAGTTTGGGGGGTGGAACCTGTCTCAGTGAAATATCTCCTAACCTTTGCTATCAACCTCTGTGAGCAACTCACCGGATTTCAAGTTTGTCTACATCTTCCTCCTCAAAGTCAAAGTGGGACTTTTTGCTGTAGCTGCAGGGTCTGGTCACCTGGAGTTAGAAGGGGATAAATAATGTCAGACACATATGCCAGGTACCTTGGCATTCCACAACCCAAGGGAGGACCATGTAACTTGCCCATGAGAACAGATGTATTTGTGTGTGTGTGTGTGTGTGTGTGTGTGTGTGTGTGTGTGTGTGTGTGTGTGGTGGGGGTGAGGGTTTCTAGACTAGGAACTTGCCCTGGGGCCACATCGAGACATGGCAGGGGCTGATTTCTCAAGACACAACAGGACATTACACAGAGGCAGCCTGTTCCATCTCTAAACTACCCATCGAGTTCATGACCTTACAGGCCCCAAGGCTTCTGGTCCCAATGTCATGAGGCAGGAAGCCAGACCCACAGGGCATAACCTGAGCTCTTATGGTTTCCTTTTGACCCATAAGAAGGTATGGAGGATCCCCCCTCCCCACCCAACACACACAGTAGGTCCCACAATAGTGACAGGTCACAACTCTTTTGGTGGTTCAGCCTATCACACAGCCTTAGCACGAGGTTCTGCAGAGTCTACACCCTGGGAGAAGTCAGGAAACTGAAGGAATGGCCTGACAGTTTTCCTCGGATGGTTTGGAACGGCTGGGCTCCCGTAACCTAACAGGTGGAGGACGGTTAATGATGCACCTTGGTGGCGTGTTTGTCCACCGTGCACAGAGCAATGGGCTCAATCCCCAGCGCCATATCGACGTGGCACTTAGGAGGAGGAGGCAGGAGGATTAGAAATTCAAAGTCTGCTCAGCTACACAGTGAGTTCAAAGCCAGCCTGAGATACTCGAGACCCTATCAGAAAAACAATAAGCAGGCACAGGAACTAGAATTCAGGCTCAGAGCAATGGCCAAGGAGTTGGCTCTTCCTTGACCACCGTAGTGTATGAGCAATGCTGCCTCCCTCGGGGTCCTTCAGAAGGATCAGAGGGAGACTTTTTGCCTTAAGCCCTATTCTAGAACTTGTCACTCATGTTCCTTACACCATGTGCTCTAATTTACTGGAGAGTGAGGCAATGGTGAGCACCAACACCACCTGCCTCCATCCTCAACACCACATCTTGTCAACTGATTCTCCCAGAAGCACTTCATTAGAAAGACATCTTCCCAAACCATCCTGTCCAGATGCCACCCTGTCCCTACTGCCTCCTTGTTGTCCCATTCGAGATGGTGGTACAGCCCACAGTGAATCTCAGGGAAGCATGGCCCAGGCAGGCTCCAGGTGTCCCATCACCCTCTCCCCAGCAAGGAGGATCTAAGATAAATCTAGGAAGACAGCAACCTGGAAGCTGCCTTCTACTAAAACACAAACCTTGGAGAGGTTACAGTCAGCCAGATTGTTTACTTTCTTCCTGAGCCCCACCCCCAAGTCTGTCCCCAACTTAAGTCAAACAGTGATAAAGAACACGGGTAAGTTTTATTAACTGGGTGTGGCTGCTGAGTCATACGACTGACAGAGCGACAGCAGCACCTCAAGTCTGGGACTGGGAGGGGCAGGGGCCCCACCTGCCTCTGGAAGTCTGGCAAGCACCCCACAACATGGTTCTCAAGCTTCTCCAGGACACTGAGTTAATCCAATGGGCTGGAGCTCAAGTCTTTAGTGAGTAAATTAGACACGCACAGCCTAGAGATGCAGGGTCTCACCCAGCAGAGACAGGGTTGGAATAAGTGTGTCACCAGAATAGATTCGGGGTCAGGAGAGTCCGTCCACACTCGTGCCATAATGTACCAACCTAGAAGCTTTGATTTTCAGTTCCTACTAAATGCTCACATTTTATGACCACAAGTTCTTGCCTCCCAGTAGAGCCTGTTGAGGCCCCAGTGTCATGCCCTGCTCTGTGATATCTTCACCTGCCTATATGGCAAGGATGTCCTGGCAGCACAGAACACGGCTACTCCCCACAGCTCCCCCACCCTGCACCCTTCAGGTCGCAGACCTGCCTCCAGGCCTCTTGTTCCCCCGCCTCAACCTTGCCTAGGGCTGGTCCTGAAGACTGTCCTTTGTTCTTACTAATGCGATTCCAAGCACTCTTGTCCATAAAGATTTCCAGCACCCCAGCCCTGATGTAGCAGCCTCAGAATGGAAGCCCCGCTCAGAATTTTCAAGATTCCACACTTGAGAAGCTCTGCTCTCCTCGGCCCTACAGCAGGTCTCTGTGCCACCAAAGCTGAACGGTTTTTTTGTTTTAATTTATTGACTGTTTGTGTGTTTCTTTCATAATGTGTGCACTTGACACATGTGTAGGTCAAAAGCTGATGTTGGACATTCTTTCCCCACCTTTATTTTTTGAGTCAGGGTCCTTTTCACTGAACCAACACTCACTGATTTGACCAGACTGGCCGGCCAATGAGTTCTAGGGATCCACCTGTCTCCTCACCCTAAGAACCAGAATTACAGGTGTGCACTGGCATACCTGGATTTTTAGATGGGTTCTGGGGATTTGAACTCAGGTCTTCATGCATGCATGGCAAACACTTTACTAAATCATCTCCCCAAATCCTAGTTATATTTTTTCTTAATTAAGGCCTAGCCATTTAACACTTATTGTTATGGAAGTTGATCTACTGTAGACTGGGGCTGTCCTTTAACTTACGATCTTTCTGCTTCTGACTCTTGAGTGCAGGAGTTCCAGATGTTGGGCCACCACGCTGGTCTACAGCCCATCATAACATGGGATTTTGTGACACCTACATTTTTGCCTTTCTCTTGCGCCATGTGGCAGGCTCTGAAGATGGGAACTGGGCCTTGCCTGTCCCCTACCTCCTGACTCCCAGAACCTGGTGCTAAAGAATAAACAGAGGTACCAAGGCTGAGAGGCAACCCGCTGCCTCAGGCAGGCTCCAGCCTCACCCTTCTTGACTAACCTGCTCTAGTTCTAAGAGGCCCCAGGGTGCTCTGGGCTGAATCATTTCCCCTTTTTGCTCAAACCCTCACATTTCCGGAGAAAGGAACCTCACCCTGCTTGGGGAAGCTGTGGTGAACAGCCAGGAAAACAAAGGCCCCAAAGCCAAACAAACAACCCAACCCCCGAGTCCTGGGGGGCCGGTAACAGCATCAATCTGCCCCTTCCAGCGTGAGCCAGCTGGTTCAGGAAGAGACACGTGGCTTTTCTCTCCTGAGAAGGAGGAAAACGACCAGGGATTCAAATGCCATGCAGATCTGAGGATCTCTGGGCTGGGTCTAGACAGCTCCTGAGACAGAGTCAGGTGGCTCGGATTGAGACTTGCTCACAGTCTCGATGCCAAGACTCAAAGTTCTTCCCATCGAAGCACCAACCTCAAAATAAAACACCTCATCAAAGTGGGGGTTGTTCGTTTTCTTCTTCACTTTCGTCTTCTTTGCTTCAGACCTGGGGTGGAGAAAGGAAGAGTTGGTGGGCTCCAGATGGGTCTGGAACCGAGCTGTCAAATGCACAGTTGTTTATTACCTTTGTTTATCTCCCAAGCATTGTCTGCCTCCACCTCCAGATGGTATGTAAAACAGGGACCTTTACTGAGCCCAAAATACCAACTATGAAGCTTGCAAAGGCTTTCCGAGAAACAGACCTCACAGCAATAAATCTACACAACACATTCTGCTTCTAAGTGCACCGTGCCCACCCCTCTGAAAAAGCTGGGGCAACCTCTTATCTCCAGAGCTAGACCTGGCCATCCCCCGTGCCCCCAACCCAGAACTGAAACCCAGGCAGGAGAGATGTCAGAAAGACAACTTGCCTGAAGGGTCCGGACAATGTCACTGTGGCGTAAGGGTCGCACTGCCCGTTCACAATGGGGAGACCTTGGCACTCAAAGATGCTGAGACAAAGAAGACCGTGATCAGGAAAAGGACTTGGAGGTCACAGGAGACCAAGACAATGCTTCCTCAGCCAGAAGTTCTATGGTCTGGCAGGTTCTGGCAAGAATGTGGATTAGCAATTGCAAAGCATTGTGGAATTGTAGAGCGTCTGTGGCCTTCACAAGATTATGTCTTCTAGGGTACTGAGCCCTGTGACCATCACGGTCATAGCCCCTCCGCTGCACCTGGGTGATAGCTGAGGACCATGGTATCACCCCAGGGTCAACACCACCTTCTGCTGCTCAGTGGCCTGCAGTTACAACCCCTCTGTGGGCCTCTCCATCGCTCTTGCCTTCCTATAGTGTAAGCTGTTGGCCCGGGCTTCCACTGCTTCCGCATGCCTATCTACAGCTACGGGATTTACAGCCATGGCTCGTGGTTGTCCATATGTTCTGACCCAGTGTTACTACTTTCCTACAGTGGCCAGCGAGCGCCACGTCTGCGCCACTCTTAGTCTTTCTGACCATTGGTGGTTAGTTCCACTCTCCATCCACACGAACTCTTTGAGTGGATACTAGGCTCTGTGAAGTTTAGGCCAAGTATCCAGAATTTTTGCAGCTGGTTTTTAGAGAACGAAGTTGCTGAACTCAAGCTCTAAGCTGTGGTCATGGCTCTTCTGATTTGGTTGGTTTTGTTCTATGCGTTTTGGGGGAGGCTACCCTTTCCTCGAGATGGTTCATAATTTACAAAACGGTAGTCCTCTTTCTGTCTGCACTACGTGTTCTGGGCAATCACAAGGCTCTTCCCTGGGCTAAAGGGATACGAGTGGTTCTCAGACACATGTAAACCCAGGAGGCTTTTGATGGCCCTCTACACATCATTTTGTGGTTCCTTCCGGGATTTAATACCCCATGCCATAGCTCCCCTCAGCCTGTGTTCTGCCATCAGCTGGTTGGAAGCAGAGTCAGAGACATGGGTCTTAAGATGCGTCCCTTCTCAGGGGGCCCAGAGCTGTCCCCTGAGCATTGCTTCTGAAGCAGTGGATGTATAGACAATACAATGTTCACCATGCCCCCACACCATGGGTAAGCCATTCCTGAAGTTTGTGAACAGAAAATTTGAAACACACTAAGTTCCCAAATCTAGCGTTTAAAGTACAAGCACTGTAGCATTCCGTGTTTAATATTTATGGGCTTTGCTCTTCAACAGAACCCTCAAAATGGGCCCATACTACCTCGGTATGGAGATGCTGAGGTGTAGCTCCACATACCAGGGAACTCATCAGGGAACTGCAGCTTATGGAGATGTTTCGGGAGGTAGGTACTATCTATACTAATTCCCAGCCACGGCAGACACTGGAAGGTTGGCTTGAGGCCCCCTTGCTGCACTAAAACCTGGGTGGACAACAGAGGGTGCTATCCTCCATCCCTTTCCATCTTGACTGGGCAGCTGAAGGTGGTTGGGTATGTCTAGAGTCACTACAGGACTAGTCCCTGTTCCTCGAATTCCCTTCTCAGGGTCACGCTTCTGTATCCTCATCACAAATAGACCTTTCTCTTATCTGCGGCTTCCTCACAGCCCCTGGAGCACAGCAATCACACTCAGGGTGGTGAGATGAAAGCTCACACAATAGCAGATTTTTTAGTTTCACTGTGGGGTGCTCCATCTCATTAGGACACAGCATAAGGCCTTAACAGAACTATGATCAAACAGATTTCGGCTCTGTGTCAGGTACCTGGCCTCAAGGGTTTTGTTACAGTAATAGGAAACAGATGATGACATTCTCCAAGACACAGCTTGGGTCCTGTGTAGAGGGAGAGAGAGTGGCCAAGACCTGAAAGCCAGCAGGACAGGAGTGGTGTATGGGGCTACTCTGCATACGATTTAAAGAGGGGAAGTGAAGAAGCTACACAGCATATTTAGGGGCATAGTCTGAAGGGCAGGTCTCAACGGGGGTGCACTCCCAGGGATGAAACAGGAACGCAAAATGAAATGTGTGTAACTACACTCTCCTGGAGCCACGACTTCCTACAGATTACTATAATAAATGGGCAGAATGCTCGGAACTAACTTTAGCCAGGAGTGCCCTCATGCATCTATATGCACCCATGTGACCTCGCTGCTGTTGTGTTGCGCTACCTCCCTGCATGCTGGCTTGTTTCCATTTGGAGCCCTGGAAGGTAGCATCCCTCTTCTTAGCTGAAGAACAGCGCTGTGTATGTGGGTCTATCTTCAAGAGCCGCGTACCACACTGGGGGTGGGCATTAGCTCCGTCAAGGGTGGAAAAGGCAACCTCTGGGGGAAAGGAAAGATGTACTTCTCTCTCTGGGTGACTTACCGTGCAGCGAGTTTGTGGCAGACAACACCAGAGTCTGTAATGACCTCGCTCAGTCTCAGCTCCAGGTGGACCTTGCCCTGCAAGGCACAAGGACAGTGTTACAAGTAGACAAAGCTTGTAGAAAACCTACGGCCCTCTAAGTGGTTTGCACTTGTACTGCTAGGTACCAAACCTAGGCTCAGACACTAAGAGAGCGGGTGTCACCCACTGGTCTTACAATAGCTCCAAGTGGGTTCAAGGGTGTTAAAAAAGAAAAGGACATTTGAGCAGTGACCCCAGAAGGGCTGTGAGTGCATATATGCAGGACATGTCTTGAGTAAGGCTCTCCCATGAGGGTCACAATCTCCAAGGTGAGGCCAGAGCGATGCTTCTAGAAGGGCAACAGGTAGCTGGCAACATAAATGTTCTGTTGTTTATTATACACAGTCACACTATGAGAACAAGGAGGGAATGGCATCAGGAGAAAAGGACCTGTTCCCCAGTGGGATCCACGTGGGATGTGGGACCTCCCGTGGGTTGGGTGTACACAAACGTTAAGCCAAGACATCTGTAATTACAGAAGCGCAGGCTAACACGGGCAGTCTCAAGGCTCCTTGTCATTGAAACCTTTGGACCAAGGCATCAAACAATGCCTTGCCTATGAGAGTCCAAGATTGCTAACTTTGTTTACAACAAAGATATGCTTCCTTCCTTTATCACTGTAAGCGAGACTTTTACCTTAGTGAGTGTAATTCCGCCAGGAGCCCCTCCAGGAACTACTCAGTGACCTCATTTAGGTCCCCCCAAACCTCACCCAAATCCTACATCCTCTTATAAAAACTCAATGGGCTGTGACTCTCCTTGAGGAACCTGTACCTACACTTGGGCGTTTCACTTTCTGTGGCTCTTTGTGCAGATCACGCCCATGCTTTCAAGTGTGTCTCGATCACGCCCATGCTCTCAAGTGTGTCTTCCTTCTGAGTGCCTGTCTCCTAACCTTCCAGCTTAAGCCTGTATTCAAATATCATCATTAAATCCCAGCTCAGTCTCATACTAGCAAGTTCTGAAATTCTCTTTTGTTTTGAAGTCACAAATCCTGATTTGACTTGAACTGAGGTTTCACCAGAAGTCTAGAGAAACCTTTGCCACCCCAAAATGCTGACAAAAAGTGTTCTACTTGGTTTTTTTTTTTTTTTTGACACAAAGATATACAAATCTTAGAAGAGAGAAGCACAATTGAGAAGAGGCCTCCGTGAGATTGGCCTGTAGGCAAGCCTGTGGGCCATTTACTTAATCAGTGATTGACGTGGGTGGGCCCAGCCCAATGTGGGTTATGCCATGCCTGGGCAAGTGGTCCTTGGCTGTACAAGAAAACAAGGCTAGGCCAGCCATGAAGAGCAATCCAGTAAGCAGCACTCCTCCATGGCCTCTGCATCAGCTCCTGCCTCCAGGTTCCTGCCCAGGGTGATGAACTGCAAGCTGGGAGGTGGAATAAACCTGTTCCTCCCCAAATGGCAAAGGCCATGGCGTTTTGTCATAGCAACAAGACCCCTAACCAAGACAGATGGTCCAGGGAGGAGGGCACCAGCTCCCCGGACATCCCCAATGCTTGGTGGAAAGGAAAATACCCAAATGGTAAGAACAATATTGAGGGCTTTTTGAGGCTCCCTTTTCCATGACCAGTGGAGCCTGCCTGAAGCTGCCACTACTCGAAGCTTGAGCGGCTGCAGGCTCAGGCTGGAACACCAGCTGTCCCATGCACTTGAAGTCAGCCTCACCAGCAGCAGGCCGTTTTCAGGACCAGCTGTGAGATGTTCAGATGGGCTGGACCTCAGTCCATCTTTAGCCTCTGAAAGGCAGAAGCGTGGGGGTGAGGTGAATGATCCCACCACCCACAGCTGATGGCAGCTGCCTTCCTGTTTCTTGTTTTTCCCACACACCAGCAGTGCTCCGAGACTCAGCACAAACACTGTGCACAAGGGCGGCTCCCACCTCAAAGAGCGGTGGCTTCCGTTTCTAGAGGTCTGGGAGAGGCCAGGAGGAGGTGAAACAGCCAGCTACACCATGACCCCTCTGCACCAAGAGGTTGCCCTAGGCAAGCCTGTGGTCAGAACTCATTCTGGTTCCATCCCTGTGTGTGATGGGTGTTTCCTAAAGGGCGAGGTGTCAGGGTGGAGGCTGGGAGGTGCCTCTGTGGGCAGGTGGTGCACAACCCATCAGGTTTACACCTGTGCTTCGGTCCCTCACAGCCCTGCCCTCTGCTCCCAGGGCCCACATCTGGGTCCAGTATGTGGCTACACCACAGGCACAGGTGCCTTTCTTCTCTTTTAGAGTCGCTAAGGATGGGCAGGTGGCCTTGAATTCACTCTGCTCTGTGAGAGACACACTTTCATGTGCAGACGGAAGTGCTGAAAGTCGCCCCTCCAGTCTTACTTAAGATGAATATCAAGAATATCCATAAAAGGGGGCAGTGACAGCTGCAGGGTTCCACTGTACAAGGTCCTGAGAGGAGCCAATTGGAGCTCCCAGACCTTGCCAGACAGTAGGAAACACCCTACTGAGCTCACTGGGGACAAGGGAAGTACCTTTAGCTCCATTCATCAGCTACACGTGTAAGGGGGAAACCACAAAGTTCACTCTCAGAGCTCATGGGAACAATCTGGAAGCTAGTAATGAAGAGGAGGCATACAGATGACAACAACATCTAAATACCACAGGGGCAAAATGAAGAGAAGTCTAAGAGGAAACTCAAAATATTTTTAAATAAATGAAAACGAAAGCAGAGTTTATCAGAATTTGTGGGGGCCACGGAAGCACCATGTAAGAGGGAAATTTTGAGTGCTAGCTTCATGCTCTGGAAAGGCAAAAGACCCAGGGCCAGCAATCTTAGAAGGCTAGAATTAATCCCCTGCAAGCAGAAATAACCAAATGCCTGATTAGAAGTAAAAACACAAAAACAAAACCAAACCTGGAAGCAGGACATCATAGGAAGTCAACCCCCCCATCAGATTCTCTGAAGAGATGGTCAGAGCGATAGGCCTGTAGTCAGGCTACCAAACCGACTACCAAGACCACGGTGAGGGTGTGCCCAACCTGAGCATGCGATGTGAGGGAGGCTGCCTGTGAAGCAAGTGGGCTGTGGCCCATGGACCACTAAGGGCGTGAACTGTGTACACTGGGAAATGATGACACCGAGACTGGTCACCAGGGGAACGGTCAGGGCTTCAGGAAGACGTGTACAACTCAGATCTCTTAGTTTCCCTATGAACTTAAAACGTTAATAAAATTTAAAGTTTATTAATTTGATTTAGTCACAGATGACAGCCCCACCCCCCCACACCCGCCACAACAGCTGCCTCAGGAAACAGAGAACACTCCTGGCCAGTCCCCCACGAGAAGGCGGCTCGTGACAGTGGACACTCTGCTCTGAACTGTCCCTACTGGCCTGAGAAGCCACTAGACCAAGGCAGGGAGAAATGCAGAGCTGGCTCTAGGTGAGACCTGTGTAGTAAAGGGAAAAGCAGGCAACTGAAAAGGAAGGCAGGACTGGGCCAGGGAAGGAAGGAGGCCAGTACTTCCTAGCATCTGGGCTCTCAAGTGGCCCTGGACCATGGACAACCATTGGCAACTTTTTGGATTGTCTGACACACCAGAGACAAATCCCCAGACACTCTGGGGAAAGGGAGAATGTCTACCCCTTCTCTGGCCTTCAGAGCTAACCTCTATCCCTAAGATGAGTTACAGATCTATGGGGAGCATACTCTGTGTCCTGACTCCATCACATGCCCATAAGCAGTTGAGATGGGGGGCACAGTTGGGGAGGAGCCAGGGGAGAAGGACCAGTGCCATCCCTCCCCTCGCCATTCAGAGCTACAGGACATTGGGCACTGCAGGGTGTCCTGCCAGCTGGAGCCCCTGTCCTCTTGACAGGGCCATCCCTATATCTGACTGGTCCCCTATGAAGAAACCAGCAGAAGCGACTGATTCTGGATAATAAAGTGACTTATACAGGACTTTGTAAAGCATCAGTTCAGGAAGGAAGCAAGATATGTAGCTGTCTTTTCCTCCATTTCTGTGACACATGGTCTCTCACGTGGGCCCCGCTCCCTCTGTCATAATGCATGAGTCTTTCCCATGAATTACAGAACAGGTGGATCCAGGAACCCAAATGCCACTTTCTGCCCTTCTAGAGACTGTAAACGCGACATTTCAAAACAAGCCACAGCTGTGGCGTAAAAGATGGCGATTGTGATTTAAAGGTCAGGCTGAGGGGAGGAGCTGTCTCCCTGTCTCAGCCTCTCTGAGAATGAGAGCATTTCACACCCCAGAGAGGGACTGAGTCCTCCAGAGATCTGCTATTCCTCAGCCCAACGAGAGCACCCTCATTGCTTCCAGCAGTGCTTGCAGCCTTTTTTAGCTCACAGTGGGCTCCTGGGAGGCAGGGCCAATGACTAGGGAAATCAGATGATCCCTCCATGGGCGGGACTTCCACAGGCCCATTTGCAGCTTGGCCATGTGATTCCAGTCAGTGCTTCACTTTCTCTTGTGCTGGTCTCATTGACAACCCTGTGGATGACCTTTGACCTTGGCAAGGAACCCTTGCCCTGTGCATAGAGAAGGCAGGCCGAGGTGGAGAAACTTGGAGGATATGGGGCACACAGGCTAGCCTAGCCTGTAGTCCTCAGACACAGGGGTCATGGGACTCAGAGCTTCTCCGGTTAACTGCAAGTGAATTCTCTCTGCCGAATGACAGCCCAGGTCTTTACAATAGATCTGTTTCATGGATTTTCACCTACTCAGGACAAAAACAGTAACCATCATCATATCCCACAATGCACCCAGTACTGTAAGACCTCGCGCAGGTCTTCTGGAACTGAGGCTTGCAAACTCTAGCCACGTAGTCATGTGACTCCTGAACATGGGAGCCGAGTGCTGACTGGCTCAGGACTGGTTCAGCTCCCAGTCATGCCATGACTACATCACCGGCAAAGAGGGGGATCTTGGCAGCTGTTCTTCATCTAACACCAGGGCTTATGACAGTCCCTCGGTCATGTGCAGGTTTGTTCCCCCAGTGAGTGATCCTGCTGCGTCTCCTCTTACAGGAGGAGGAGGCAAGCTACCAAGTTTTGTGCTGCTTGTCAAGGGGCTTGCATGCCAGGCCTACTTACTAAGCCCCCACCATCTATCTCTTTGTCCCTGGAAGTTGGGCACTCAGTCCCAGATGGCAAGCTATGCAGGCAGGTCACGGGGAGGCTACTGAGGTGGTGGGAACCTGGATGCTGGCTACTCTCCCGTGGCTCAGCTACTCTCCCGTGGTTCAGCTACTCTCCCGTGGCTCAGCTACTCTCCCGTGGCTCAGCTACTCTCCCGTGGCTCAGCTACTCTCCCGTGGCTCAGCTACTCTCACCCAGAATAGCAGCGCAGAGCCCTACCCAAGTTTACTATATGCTCTCTGCCTTCTCTGCCACCTCCCTTCCCACCTTCTGCAGTTTTCAAGTTGCATCCATCTGCCTGACAAAGCGTGCCAATAACCAGAGCAACAAACACAGCTCGCAAGCCTGCGGAGCTTGATCAGAGGTGAAGACACAGGGTGTAAACTCTCAGCCCCAAAGCCTACCGCTTACCTCACCATGAGCCACATTTGCAAGCCTCACCTGCACCTCTGAGTCGGCGTCTACGTGCTGCAGCTGGAACCACGTGTCCCTGTTGTGGTAGCTCTGCAAGTCTTCCTTCTGGATGGCCACTTTGCCTGGAACACAGAAGGAGAGCAAGGCCATGGAGGGAAAACCGTGGACGCACAGGAGAGGTCAAGGAGACCAGATCCTGACTCCTTAACAAGGTTAAGACTTGGCTATTCCACACTTCGGAACACACTTCATGCTGGCTTTGGCCAAGGCTGCAGACTTGTCTGTTCATGTAACAGCACTTCCCGCAAGCTAACTGGCACAAGAGCCAGATTTTACAAATAAACACTTTCCCACCTTGCACGTTCTCTAAGCTGCTGCTGTGGGCAGGCTGTAAGAGAAAGAAAGGGGTCAAGCCTGTTTTCTGCTATGAACGGCCTGTCAGGTACCCACCCAGCAGATCTGGCTGTCCTAGCCCCTCCCTGCTGCTTCCCATAAAATGTAGACAAAATACACTTTATAGGTCTCTGGTAATTTAGTAGGAATGTGTGTCTACTAAGGGAAATGGCAGAATGGGTCACAAATGTCCACCTTTAATTTATACACCACGTGACATACATGTGTATGGCATGTGGTCATACACATGTGCCTGAAGAACAGTTGCTGTGGGCCAATCATCTGTGCTCTGTCACTTGTATTTTAAATAAATTCTGATTGGCTATTAGCCAGGCAGGAAGTAGAGGCAGGGTGACCAGACAGAAAGTGCAGGCAGGATGACCAGGCAGAAAGTAGAGGCAGGATGACCAGACAGAAAGTGCAGGCAGCATGACCAGGCAGAAAGTAGAGGCAGGATGACCAGGCAGAAAGTAGAGGCAAGGCAATGAGAATTAAGGAAAGAGGGAAGTTTTGGTCTGCAGTCGTCACCCAGAGACAGAGGAAACCAGACACAGAGCAAGCAAGATGTGACTGCCTCACCGAAAAAGGTACCAAGCCATGTGGCTTAACACAGACAAGTACTATGGGCTAATATAAGTTATAAAAGTTAATAAGCCTAAGCTACTAGGCCAACCAGTTTATGGTTAATGTAGGCCTCTGTGTGTTTATTTGGGACTGGGCAGGACAGAAACCTCAGTCAACAGTGGTTGCCACAAGGGCACAACTTGTCTATAGGTTCTTCCTCTCCTCCCGCCACCTGCCGGGTATTTCTTTGATTTTTCCACAACAGGGTCCTGAGGCCTCTGGCCACTGAAGGCAGCTGCTGTGTGGCTCTTGCAGACAAACCTTTGGCCACAGTGTGGAGGTGATGTCTTCTTTTTCTAGTCTCTTATGAATAAGCCCACATGAAACAAAGGTTTCATGAGCTCATGTCCATGAAGAAGGGTAATGAAATCCTTGGGTTCTGTGCTCCGCTAGGCTGGACCCAAGGCTAACCTCTGAAGTTTGATGCTCTAACAGCTATGGCGTTATGATGCTATGCTTTCATGGGCAGACGCTGGCATAAGCAGCGCTGATACGTGCAGAACCCGCGTCCTGAGTCCTACATTTTTAGACACCACTACTAACATTAATTTTCAGAAGTACTTCTTTCAACTTTTACATATGCCGTCCGACACACAGAACAAGACTCAAGGCGTTCAGAAGGATGGCGCGGCAAAGGAGCCTCTCTCCTGGGGTCCATCTCCTACGTGCAGGTGCCCGTCAACCACTTCTTGAGAAGGATTAGTTCTCCCCTAAACAGGCGGTATAAGGTGAAGCGGGCGGTGTGTTTGGCCTAGCTGCAGGAAGTCATCTCCTTCCCATTGTCTCTTTTGTGTGTGACAGTCAAGGGCTTGGCAGACAGAAGTACTATGCTTCTTGAGCCCTCCCAGCCCCAGAACCATCACTCCCCTCGGCCTCTTTACTTAGTGGTTTTCACTTTAAGCATTTTTTTAAAAAAATGAATAGAACACCTGGCACCCACGTGGCCGAGCTCGTCTCTGTAGGTAGTGTGGTGATTCAGGAAGAGACAGTGAGTTCTGTTCATGATACACACCTGCTTGTGACCCAAGCTTCATAACCAGCAGATCCAACCTAAAGCCTCTGCCCATCACCAGGATGAGCAGCTTGTGTGTGTTCTGGGAGATTTTCTCTCACCGTGGGTTTCTCTGGTGAGGCTATTTTGTGAGACGCACACGTGTGCTGTTACACGAGGCAAACATTAGTAGAACTGAGGTGACAGAGCTGGAATTTCAGCGATCATAGTTAATGTTTTCTGGTATGCCTGGATGGTTTCTTCAGGCTTTGTCTGTTACTGCATTCCTTAGGAGCGTCTGCTGAAACTGACCTCGCCTGTGCTTCTAGAACACACACAACCAGGCCCCTCAGGCCCTCATAATAAGAGAAACCTGTGACCTGGAGGCCGCCATTCCTCGTGGCCTGAAACCAAGAGGTCATTCGTTGGGGGTGGCGAGGGCCAACAGAAGTCTCACCAAGTGTCTGAGGTTCTGACAACACCTCTAATGCCTCCGGAAATGCCCAAGAACCTAAGCCAGCAACACTAGATCCCAAAGAGAGGAGCCTCACCCCCACACCTCAGAGAAAACCAAAAAAAAACCTTCAAGCACCAAATCCTAAAAGGCCTTCAGTGCCTGAGAAAGCATCCCAAACCTGAGAGCGACTTCAGATCCTCAGAAGCCTTCAGCACCTCTGAGAGATCCCCAAATCCTCAAGAGGGCACCCCTCTAGTGAAGGGACTAGAGCCTGGCAGTGGACAGTCAAGGCCTGTTGGCAAGAACTGGCTTCTAGGGAGTAAGCACTCTACACTTAGAAGGGCAAGCTCCCCTTATTGCCTGGACTCAGGGCCTAGAGCCTGTGCCAAGCAGAAGTCATGAGTCAGGAAGGAATTAGTTTAAACGTGAGGAGGGCAGTCACCACACAACCAACGTATAGTTTCCTCAGGAAACAAACACAGATGCAACCTGGTCAATGGTGCTTTCGTGGCCGACCTTCCTAGGCTGAGCAGCATGGTTGAGGGGAGCCCAGAGCAGACATGGATTACAAACTACAGGCAAGCGTCTAGCACAAGAGCCCAGGCCCAAGACTCTCAATACACTCAATACAGCAAAAGACATGGCCAGCTGTGAGAATGACTAAACCCCATAACTAAACACTGACATATTTAAGATGGCAGATGGCTCCACGGTGAGTAGCTTGCTTGACAGGGAGTTTTCACACACCGTGCCTGCCCACCTCCAGGAAAACCACCTGCCCTACTTTCTCCCTTATAAAACACCTGGATTAACAAATTTCACACATTCTTGGAAGCCATGGCCCAATTTTTCCTTGGCATGTTTGGGATGCACATGGTTTGTTGGGGCTGAGGAGCATTCATGGTCTGGCCTCTCTCCAGCCGACTGAAATGCTGGGACACGGACTGCTGGCCGTGGCTGTTCTGGGGTTGTGTCCTTTACTAACGGAAGTCACAGCTAGCTCCACCATATGAAACAAGCAGAGAAGAGCCCTCTGGCTACCCTGCCACACTCTTCCACCGGCTCCCATTAGTCCTACCAAAAGGTCTAACAGTTAGGGATACGGCACAGTTGGTAGAGCGATTGCCAAACACACATGAGGCCCTCGATTCCATGTCCAGTATTCGGCAAACCCTGCACAGCAATGTGTATTAATCTCGGTGCTCAGGAGGCAGAAATAGAAGGACCAGAAGTTCAAGCTCATCCACTACAGAGCAAGTTTGAGGATGTGCTAAATGAGGCCTTGTTTAGGAAGAAAAAGAAGAGGAAGAGGAGGAGGGGGAGAAAGAAGAAGAAAATGAAGCAGCAACAAAACCCTCAGGCAGGCAAGTGAGCTACAGAGAGAGCACTCTGGGAGCTCAGGGTTCCTCAGGGTTCCACGCAGGAGAGGAACGTAGGTGGGAAGCCTGCAGCAGAGAGCAGAAAACACTACACAGACACACGGAGCACATGTAGGAGGAGGTGCGGTGGGAGGAGGGATGAAGAACACAGTCCTCATGAGGGGTGCCCAGGAAGGGGAGGTGGAGCCTGACCACACACAGAGCTCACAAGAACAAGGTCCAAACAGTCTGAAAACTGGGGCCCTATCACGTGTCCCCAACAGTTTACATCTATTTTCTATTTCTAACAATGCCATGCAATGCTACTGAGGAAAAAGCGAGATTCTCCAGCTGATGCTGAAGGTGGAAACGTGGCCCTACGGTCACCTCAGCTCCTCACCCCCACAGCTTAGCCAGTCCTGGGCACTCCTAACAGCAGCCAACCAGTGGCTCGCACGCAGAAGCCAATTTACAGTTGTCACCAGACAGACACGCAAAACTTGAAGAACCACAGCCCCTTCAGGGAGACTGATGGGCACTCGGGTCCTTTGTGTCATGGAGAATCACAGCCCCTTCAGGGAGACTGATGGGCACTCGGGTCCTTTGTGTCATGAAGAATCACAGCCCCTTCAGAGAGACTGATGGGGACTCGGGTCCTTTGTGTCATGAAGAATCACAGCCCCTTCAGAGAGACTGATGGGGACTCAGGTCCTTTTATGTCATGGAGAACCATAGCCCCTTCAGAGAGACTGATGGGGACTTGGGTCCTTTTGTGTCATGTCCCTCACATGGACGTCTGTCAAGGTTTGAGACACAAGGTGAGACAGATCTGGGCTATTCCAGATCCTAGCACATGCGACCACCTTCGCTCATTTCTTTACCCCATGTCACATCCATGGATATTGTTAGTTGGGCATAAAAAAATCAGGTGTCCAAACTCTGTCACTCTAACATGTACAAGAAACCAGTCCCAGGCAGGGATGGCATGTAGGGTACTGAGCCCTAGGGTGGTTCTCAGTGGGAGCCATCCAGTAAGCACAGTGCAGCCTGTCTAAAGAATTGGCAGATCATCGTGCTTCTCCACCCCTGACAGAAGGTCCAGGAGGCCACAAACACCAAGCGGACACTAAGACATCCCACTCAGAGAAAATTAAGAGACGCACGATAGGGAACGAGAGGTGCACACAGGAGTTACCAAGGCACGGACAAGAAAAAGACCAGAAGGGAAGAATCCTGGAGGTAAGTGCCATCTAGGACCCCGAGTACCAGACTCACCAACCGACATCTGCAAAATGAGTAAACTAATGAACAGCACGAGGGTACGAAGCAACTAAGTGTACAACGCTGGAAAAGCACAACAGCTATGACCAACTTCTCCATTTCCCACTTTCTCGACAGGCTCAAGTTAAAGCTCTATGTAAGTATCTACATAGGCACACACGTATGTGTCCACATGTATGCATTCCTCCAGCACACTGACCAAGGTCAAGCGTGCACCTAAGGCATGACTACAATAAACAAATTCCTGCCCACAGGCGTCATACAGATGGTGAAATACAGACAGACACGCAGGCGAGACGCCCTGATGGCAGATGTGGAGGAGCCATGGGGACAGCAGGGCAGGGACGGGACAAGGGCTGAGTCATCCCAGAAGAGACAGGCTGAAGAGCAGCGAGAGGAGAAAGAGTGTGCAGGGAGGTGAGGTGAGGCCTCTGTGAGGCGTGAGAGTGAGCAGAGCGAGGCTGAGTACACAGAGCACGCAGAGGACTGGCGTGAGGGACAACGTGAGGGAGACGTAAGAAGTGAGTATCCAGTGGGTGTGAGGGAGCACGGGGTCAGATGTGAGGAAAGACGAGGGGACATGGTAGATATGAGGACCACGTGTGGGGTATGAGGACATAAAGGTTGAGTGTACGGTCAGATTCGGTGGTGAGATGGGTGTGAAAGGTGGGGAGCTACGTGGTATAGGAGATGAGGTCACTTTGGGGGTGACATCTGGTGTGACGAGAAAGCAATAAGGACAAAGTGAAGCGGGGTGTGAGGGCCATGGCGAGGTCTGTGAGAGGTCACATGAGGGGCGAGATTAAGCGGATGAGAGAAATGAGTAAGAGGGTATGTGCTGGTTTAAACAGAACAGCTCCAGTAGCCATATATGTGAATGCTTGGTCCCCCATCAGTGGAACTGCTTGGGAAGGATTAGGAGGTGTGGCCTTGTTGGAGGAGGTGTGTCACTGGGAGGAAGGATTTGAGGTTCCAAAAGCTCAAGCCAGGTCTGGTCTCAGTCATCACCCCACTCCCACCACACCTGCAAGCTCCCAGCTATCCTGCTCCCGTGCCATGCCAGCTGGCTACTGTGTTCCCTACCATGGTGATAATGAAACAACCCTCTGGAACTAGAACCAAGTTTCCAGTTAAATGCATTCTTTCATAAAACTTGTCTTGGTCGTGGTGTTTCCTCACAACAAGAGAACAGTGACTAAGAAGGGGTGTGAAGAGCAGAGAGCCTAAGGCTAAGCATGAGGAGTCTATGCCGTCAGCTGTGAGGGTTGGGGAAAGACAGGCTGAAGGATAAGGCAAAATGGGGTTGGGGTGAGGAGCAAGATAAGGGGGGGCTTGCAGGGAGAGGTCAGGTGGGGCATGAGGGGTGTGGATAGATGGAAAGCAAGGGTCAGGTGGCTGTGTGGATAAGGTGGGTCCAGTCAGAAAGTTAAGGAGGCATGGCTGTGACGGTTGAAGGGTGGAGTCTGTCAGGGTAGGAGTGAGCGTGAAGTCAATAGGGAAAGAAGTATGAGGTCAGGTGTGGGAATGAAGTAAGGTTCTGATCCTCTTCCAGGCCATGCCCCCGTTTTGTTGACATGAACCCACAGAGTCTCTCGTGGAGAATTTGGAGCTTCCATCTGGCCACGCTCAGATCGGTGCCCTCTCGGCTTCAACAGTATTCTCCTCTGCATTCCTGTGACTCATCATCTCAACTAATATGGGACCTCAGTCAATCCAGAGGAAATCACTTCCTACCTTGAACAATGTAGTTCAGGCAAACACAACATTGCCTGTCCACTCGCAGTGGGTGAGCTACCCTAACACCGGGCTCCTGTTTTGGATAATCTTGGGTTCAAGGGAGTACCAGAATAGAAACCAGCCTTTGGCTGGCCCATCACCTGGACTCCTCACATGACTATGGTCTGGGAGAGTATCAGGACTGCTGCCTTGTTGAAGTCACAGGGAAACTGAGGCTCGGAGACATAGGGGTTAACGTGGACTTCATACATGTCTGACTGGCCCTGAACTCTCTCCCTGGCCTTTGCGTATCCCTACCACTATGCTGGAGTTAGGGATGAGAGAAGCCTAGACCAGAGAAGGCTTGCAGTCAAACTTCCCTATGGCACCTGGGAAGGAGCGCTTGATCTGTCTAGGGACATTTTGGGACACGCTACAAACTAACCTTAAGGAGGCTCTCGTCAGTATATTCCAGTGGCAAGTGCTTCTGCACATTGTCAGACCAGAAGACAGGACGGTGCAAGAGGCCAGGCCACACAGGCAAGCTTCCAAGCGACTCCCATCGGGAGTGACTCAGTGCCACACGGCCTGTTCAGGAAGGCTTCGGATTAAACGCTAATCTCCTCCCAGTCTTAAGGGCAGCAGGTGCTTAGGAGAGGCCTGCCATTTCCACCAGGATGAGATCCTGTTTGTCAAAGCAAGAAAACACCCATGTAAGTACCTACCATTTAAGTACCTACCTATGATGGAATCCCTTCGGAAAACATCTCTGTCAAAAATGTAAAAGGACAGGTGACGGAAACTCCGAGGGATTTCACAGTAAAAGTCTTCTCCATAAAAGGGGCTAGACAGACAGACAAAATGCACACGGTTAGAATATGTGTGAACGAGTCCTCACACAGGCTGACATGTCCGGGGGAATGGGCTTGACCAAAGATCAGAGCACTCAATGGGGGGCCCTTGCCATTAACAAAGCTATCTCCAGTGCACTGACCACATGCCTCAGCAACCTCACGACTGTTAGAGAGACCTGACAGTAACGGGGAGGAGGGTGGCTGAGTTTGCGGAGGCATCAAAAGGAACACACACCCTGACGTTTCAGACATGCTCCCTCCCCGCAGAGACCCGCCTGCCCTTGAGTCCTGCTAGGAGGAAAGCCAGTCCCGTGGCAGACTCCCACTGTTCCCATGGCTCATCAGCCCCCTCGTGAGTCACCCCACAGCTGCGGCAGGCCTACAAATGGAAAGTTAAAATAAACCGACGTTCTAATTAAAGGGGCAGAAAGCCAGAGGGCTTTGTCACTAAACAAACTTCCCATTGTTCTGGGCTAGGAAAAACCGGCTCATGACACGATGAGGATACCACCGGACCTGGCGAACTGTGAAGGAAACCCAGTGACCTCAGTGAGACATGGGGCCTCACTCGAAATCAGATGTGATTCCAATTCCATGCATGGTCATGGCTGAGGTCCGAAACAGGAATGATGACTGTTCAAGGGGGAACCAAGGCGTGTGCCACAATCGGGGACGGCAACAGGACAGCACATGAGGCAAGGACCATTGGCATCCATGCGCAAAGACTGGCTCACCACCATGCAGGATGAACTTGAAACAGATCACACGCAAACCTAGCGGCTAAAACTACGGACTTCTCAGGAGTCCATGGGAACAAAGCCGGGCTTGACCTGGAGTTAGGTAGAGATCTCTTAGATGTGATATCATAAGAATGATTGCTTAAAGAAACAGTTAAGTTAGGCGAGCAGAACATAAAGCATTAATTTAAGATGTTTATGCTGGGCACTAGACAGATGGCTCTGTGCTTAACAGCACTTGCTGTTCTCCCAGACAGAGGATGTGAGTCTGGCTCTCAGTATTCACAGTGGGCAGCTCACAACAGCCTATAATTCCGGCTCCAGAGGATCCAACACCCCTTTCTGGGGTCTCTGGGTACCTGCACACACGCGTCATACATACACAGATACACACACGTGCGCACACACATACACACACACCCAAATAAAAAATAAAATCCTTTAAAATATATATCCTTTATCCTTTAAAATATATAAAGCAGAAAACCTTATGCTTTAAAAGATAAAATTAAGAGTGTAGAAATAAGAGAGGAGGGAAGAAAACATAACTTAGCTATCTGACAAAGGGTTCGTAACCACAGTAAGTACAAATACATCACACTTAAGTCAAATGGTCAAGAAGCATATGAAACACACCAAATATCACTACTATCATGATTTGAATGTCTCCCCCATTGGTCATATGTTTGAACACTTGATTACTGGATGGCAATGCTACCATGGAAGGTTGTTTTGGGACCTTTGGGGCTATTGCCCAGCTAGCAAAAGTAGGCTCCTGAAGGCAGGTCTCTACTTCTGGTTGCTGTCTGAGCTCTCTGCCTTTTGATCTGCCAGACGCTAAATCGCAGCTGTTCCCACCAGCTATCTCATCATAGCAATGAAAAAAGTAACTATTCATTGACCTTGAGGAAAGAGAAATTAAACCAGGGCATAGAGAGCTGCGTGGAGCCACACCTGATGGTGCTGGCTCCCTCCCTCCGCGATCCTGAAAGCGAGTGCTCTCTGTGATAATCAACTCCTATTAATGGCTAAGGCCTGACTCATGCTATTATCATGCAATGATTGTCAGCTGCTTGCATATGCATGGACCTATGGGCAGTGCCCACCTGGCAATCCAGGGTTGGCAGCCTGTGCCTTTTTAAGGGCTGGGAGAGGTTTGCCCGGTGTGTGTGTGTAGGGGGGAGAGAGAGAGAGAGAGAGAGAGAGAGAGATCGAGAGAGAGATCTTCGATTGTCAAAAGATCCTGAATAAAACTGCTTACAAGAAGAGTTCCTGCCGGGCAGTGGTGGCGCACGCCTTTAATCCCAGCACTTGGGAGGCAGAGGCAGGCAGATCTCTGTGAGTGCGAGAGAGAGAGAGAGAGAGAGAGAGAGAGAGAGAGAGAGAGAGATAGATATCTTCGATTGTCAAAAGATCCTGAATAAAACTGCTTACAAGAAGAGCTCCTGCCGGGCAGTGGTGGCGCACGCCTTTAATCCCAGCACTTGGGAGGCAGAGGCAGGCAGATCTCTGTGAGTTCGAGACCAGCCTGGTCTACAAGAG
>NW_004949105.1:4642857-4644516 GCF_000317375.1 Microtus ochrogaster | reverse complement strand
AAAACAAAGAAGAGCTCCGGTGTTGCGTCTTCCTTGCTGGTCGAGGCAGGCGTGACACCAGGACACACAGGTGAGCCTTCCACCCTGGCCTCTGGGTGGGACAGCAATACTTAAGTGTTCCACCCGGGGGTCAGAGGAGGAGCTCGGACACCTTCCAAGGCCAAGGTCTGCAGACAGACAGCTCCGTCTGTATGTAGCACTGTTTAGTATAATTTGTCAGAGATGGGATTAAGTTTACTTAAGAAACTACCTCTTTGCAATGAAAACAAACTCCTCGAAGGGAAATCTAAGATGCTGAAGCGGCTTTGAGCATTTTGGGTACAGAGAAGGAGCAACTTAAAAAAAACAAGAAATACCATCTTATCTTTCACAGAAGCAGGATGCCCAAGGACTTGCACCCAGAATTCTTTAGGTTAACGATGCCTAAGGAAATTGCACTTGGGCCCTATAGTCAGCCTTTGTTTCTTCTGTACGTGTGCCAGGCACAGATTCAACAAGAGAGCAAGGCCTTGTGTAAAGCTCCAGTCCCCAGCCTGGAGTACTGATCTCTCGGCTCTACTGTGCTCTCTGTAATTTAAAACCTTAAAAACAGGGCGTTTTCTACATGATAATTCCTGAAACACTGGGAGACAGAACCTCCATGTCCAAGTGTGTGTATGGGTGTATAAGTGTAAATAATCCTGTGTGTGTACCTCTGGGGGTGGTATGTGTACACATGCCCATAGACGCAGCTGTGAGTGTGTGTGCTACACTGGTGAGCACATGTGCTTGTGGACACACATACGTGCAGATGTGCATGGGAACCTGTAAATATGTATGCATGCACACCTTCATGTATGTGTCTACGTACTCTGGATGCAGCTGTGCCTGCCCCATATGCATACATCAGCCCATAAAGTGCATGTGTGAGCCACAGGCATGTGTAAAAACACAACCGATGCATATCGCGGTACACAGCCTTTGTAGCATGGATGAAACCTGTCCACCTCCCCATGAAGCCACAGAGTCTGAAAACTAATGAGACTTTACAAACAAGACCCCTCTTTATTCCTACTTAGGAACGTTCCAAGATGTGTCATGGTGGAAACAGCCCATGCTCCACGGGCTTTGGTCCAATAACAAGAAAAGCAATCATCAATCCTCAACCTCAAAGAAAGGAGCACAGAACAAGCCCAGACAGGCACTGTGTCATCCTCTAAAAACCCTCAACAGCCACAAGAACTACTAAATGGCTCTATTTAGCAGCAATCAAAACCTTTGGGTTTCTTTTTTAAGTATGAAATAGTTCCTCTGCATATACCTGTGTCAACACTCAGAGGGATGGAAGCTGAAGGGCTTATTTGGGTTAAGACACTTGGATATCCAATCTCAAAATCATCTGACATTTCTGTTCCCTCTGCGTAGCCTCTAGGAAGGACCTCTGAGAACCAGGCTCTAGTGACTGATCTTTGGCACAATCCTTGGTCACAGCAATTCTTGCCACATCTAGGGTCCTACTGTAACCCACCTCCAGAGAGGTCCAGATGATATGTCACTTAGCTTTATGTTATGGTATGTCCCTACAATAGCAATTATCTGAGATGACCAATATACAAAGAGAAAGCAATTATTTGGGCTCAGAGTTCTGCAGATTCCAGTCCATGACTGGTTGTCTTGGGT
>NW_004949105.1:4622365-4642615 GCF_000317375.1 Microtus ochrogaster | reverse complement strand
TATGTGGGACACATCATGGCTGGTTGTCCTGGGTGTATGTGGGACACATCATGGCTGGTTGTCTTGAGTGTATGTGAGACACATCATGGCTGGTTGTCCTGGGGCCATGCGGGACACATCATGGCTGGTTGTCCTGGGGCTACGTGGGACACATTATGGCTGGTTGTCTTGGGTGTATGTGAGACATCTTGACAGGAGCCTGTGACAGAGCCAAAGTTTACTTCACATCAGGACAGCAAAGGGGACAAAGAGGAGGGGCTGGGGTCTTACTGTCATACTGGGTATGCCTCCCATGAGCTAAGGACATCCCAGTGGTTCCAATACAGCAGACAAGTGGCCCTTTGTCTGACCTTTTTATAATTTTTTTTCTAGTAGTTTCAACCACCTTAAATGTGTTTTCTTCTCTTATTTCATGTTTCTTTGTTTTGTTTTGTTTTGTTTGAGTTTGTGTGGGATTTTGTTTATCTGTTTGTTTTGGGACAGTGTCTCACCATATAGCCTAGGTTGTCCTAGGGCTCACTACGTAGCCTAGGCTAGATTTAAACTCACAGTGATCCTCCTGCTTCAGTTTTCTGAGTGTTAGGATTATAGGTGTGTGCTACCATGCTTGGCATTCTCTTATTCCATAGAACTTTTTAATTTAAATTGTACTGGTTAATTTGCCTGTGGGTCACCTCAAACACTTTGGAAATTAAGGTGGGATCCTGGCAGATGAGGGAATGATTTCACGAACTGAGGAGCAATTGTGTGCAGGTTAAATTTTTATGAACTGGTCTGAGCTGGTAAACGGAAGAGAGAGAGAGGAAGAGAGAGAGAGAGAGAGAGAGAGAGAGAGAGAGAGAGAGAGAGAGAGAGAGAGCGCAAAGGAAACTCCGAGCGAGCGCAAAGGAAACTCCGTATCCGAGGAACACGGTGCCCTCAGAGAATGGAGGTCTTTCGGCTGAGCATGGAGGGAGGGTGCTGCTTACCAAGCAGATGGCCCATGGAGCTTCGAGGTTGGGCCACTGTGAGGGGAAGAGGCTGATATGTTGGGCAGGAAATGGGGGCTCTCTTGAACTTTCAGTGGAATGAACTTTGCTCTAGGCATGGTACCACGCCACAGTCCTGTCTCTGCTCCAGAAACAGAGAAGGCAGAATAAGTGGACACCAACCTACCAACTATAAATCCTCTAGCAAATTGCTTGTCCCAGAGAGTGGCCCTAGATTCTCTGGTGTTCGCTGAAGGTGGGTGTGAGATTGTCAGCAGCACTCTCCGTAGCCAGTGCAGGACGTCACACAGTAGCCTCTGCATGTGGCACTCCACGACCACCAGACACAGGAGAGATGCCAGCTATACCTGCTCTAGCTGAGAGGTAAGTCACAGGGGGATAGCAAGGACTCCAGGATGAATGTCAGGGACTAGAGCAAACTTGGACTAGGTGCCAGCTTCATGTCTCCCAGGTCAACAGACCTTCTCTTCAAAGTCAGCACGTATCCAGGAAAGCGTTACCTTTGTGACAAATCCACAATACAGTTCACATGCAAATTTGGAGAACTGCCCATATTTCCTTCCTTCTGCTATATGCCCAGTTTGTGGACTTTTGGAAACAGGAGACATCCATGGGAAAGAGTCTTACCTTTCATTTTAACTAACATTAATGAATATCTTTTTTTTAAATGAAAAATAAAATTAAAATACAGATAAAATTAAAAGAGAATGAAAATCTATTATGGCTACATTGTTAAAAAAACATTTCTATTTAAGGCCTGGTCTATTGTGATAGTGCACGCCTTTAGTCCTACCACTCAGGAGGCAGAGACAGGAGAATCTCTGTGAGTTTGAGGCCAGCCTGTTCTATATAGAGAATTCCAGGTCAGCCAGGGCAACATGGTGAGCCCCTGTTTCAAAAACAAACACGCAAACAAACAAAAATAGCGCATGAATCCAGCAGTGCTGGCACACACTTGGCAGGCTGAGGCAGGTGGATCTCTGGGTTCGAGACCAGCCTGACCTACAGAGCAAGTTCCAAGACATCCAGGACTAGAGGACTAGACAGAAAAACCCCGTCTCAAAAAAAAAACAAAAAACCAACAACAAAAACACAGTACGATGGCTACTGAAGTGAGGTCCTGGGAACAGAAACGCTGCACCAGCTCGTGTACATAGTATTAGGAGGAAGACCTGGAAGACTTCATTATCTCACACAACTGTCAGGTGACCCACAGCGCCACTCCTAGGTACACACCTGAGAGAAATGAAATCTCAGCAAATCAGAACTCAAACACAAATGTTCCCAACACATCAGCAAAAAAATAAGGAAAAGCCAGGGTTGTGGCGCACACCTTGAATTCCAGCACTCAGGAGGCAGAAGCAGGAGGATCCCAGTTTAAAGCCAGCCTGGTCTACAGCCAGGGCTACCTGGAGAAAGCCTGCCTCGAAAGGAACACTGACAAAGGAACAGCTCCATCAGAGGGTGTGGAGTTCAGCCATTGAAGGCAACTCAGCCCTGTGTGTGTGATACCGAGGATGAATCTTGAGACACTGAGTGATGACGAGCCACACACAGAGCTCCACCGCTATGAGACAGATGCCTGGGATGCCAGGCACAGGGCACATGGTGACGGTTACAGGACCCACACTTCTTTGGGAAAAGTGAAATATTCAAAAAGCAGCTGTGGTGATGGTTACAGAGGCCTCCAAAGCTCCCCCAAAGCCACAGAGCTGAGATTTGAAACGGTTGAAGTAGATGTCAGTAAATTATATTTCAATAAAGCTATTTTTAAAACAAAAATATAGCCAGATGTCAGGAAACTGGAAACTAGAATTAACGCTCTGGGATAAGACCTCCTAGAATGTGTTGCCCTAAATATACACAGATAAAGACGTGGAAACAGCTACCCGAGGATCTTAGAGGAGAAATGGGATCGCCACTCACGTTCCGGCACAGCTTTTCCTTTGCGCCATCTTTACGGCCACTTTCAGGATAAGCAAACATAATACCCGGAGCCAAATGTCCCCATGGTCACCAACAAAGCCACCAGACTCACTCACCGGTGGCTTTTCCCAACCTTCACAGCCAGAAGCAATGTGACAATACTCAGACAGGGGTCTGCACAACTCCTGCCTGCTCCCAGAGAACCATTCCGAGGTGGAACTGTTGGTGGAGAATGCTCTGATGTTCTGGAGGCATCATGCCACACAAGCTTCCAGAAAGCATGAACTGGCTCACGTCCCAACATGCCACGTCATGTCAGTAGAGTTAAAGTTGTACAGGAGCGTGGCTCTAACCCTAAGTACACCCGTCTCCAAGCACCAAGAAATAAATTTGGCTCAGTTGACAGCAAGGGGAAATAAAAAGAATGAAGAAACTATTTCATTTAAAATGTTTAAAGTACAGGTGAATTTGAGATTCTTCCACATACTTATGAGCTTTTTTAAAACTTCCCTTTTCTTCATGACTTCGGCCCATTTTCCATTAGTGTCTCTTCCTCTCTCTCAGGATATTGACCCATTAGGAATGTTTGAATCTGTGTTCCAATAATTCGCAGCATATGAGGGACTCATTTAAAAGAAACACGCCCCACATCTGTGAATATCTCAGCAGGCAGAGAGGCAGGAGGGTCTCTGTGAGTTCGAGGCCAGCCTGGTCTACAGAGCAAGTTCCAGGACATCCAGGACTACACAGAGAGAGGCCCTGTCTCAGAAGTCCCTTTTTTAAAAAGCAAAAACAAGCAAACAGACAACAACAACACATTAAGATGGCTATGACCAAAAGCAAATTCAAGGTGAGGCCCTGGGAACAGAAATGCTAGTGGTGACCCGAAACCCTCTGCCCCCTTCTCTGAATAGCTTCACTAGCAGGGACTTGGGCCTCACAGCTACAGGGCCATGGCTGTCCCAGCCTTACATAGGGCCTACAATGAAGATCTGCAGGAGTGCCCACAGCAAGGACCTCCAGTTTAGGCAGAGACACCCAGGCTGTGGCGAGCTACATGCCAGGTTTCCTCCTAGGTTGCGCGCTAAGCATCAGGCTAGAAGCAGGAAGAACCAGGCACACCGGCCCAGGGCCTCCACACCCTGTGCGCTGGGCTCTCTCATCCATGGGAGTCAGTCTGTGCCCTTTCCTGGGCATCCGACTTTAAAGCATATTTTCGAGAAAGCAAAAGGAAACAGGCTGAACACGAGGGAGGACAGTCTTCTACCAGCCTCCTCCCAGGGCTTCCCTGTGGACAAAGCCTCCTTTCTGCGGCCCTCAAAGGGGCACACAGTGAGGGTGCTTCCCTTCCCAGGCACTGCTTAGCCACAGTTGTGTCCACAGAGGCTGCCTTTGTCCAGGCTGCAGCCAGTGGCAGGAGAGCCATGATAATGCTTGCCAGGCGACCCCCATTTCAGCTCAAGGGTTCCAGAAACCTCTTTCCCAATAGAGAAAAGACCCACAGGGAAGGGCTGGGACCCTCATTCCTCATTGCTGTTTGACAAGAGGAAATTAATCTAGCCAGCAGCTTCTGCCTTGAGGCCACTGGAATGACAGACATGCTGTCTTTTACCTCATCAAAAGGGAAGAAGCCGGGGGCTCAAAGGAGTTTCACAGCATCAAGGAACTTCCATGAAGAAAAGGAAAAGCTGACAATGGGCCATTATCTCCAAGTGGGGCCTCTGGCCCGAGCCCTCTGAATACCTCCTCCCCTCTTTCTCCCTCCCCTCTTCCTGGAGCCCTCTGAACCCCTTCTCTCATAGCCTTCCAACTTCTCCTTCCACTGCCCACAGGACTGGGCACAGGGCTCACACCAGCCTCACTTGGGACCTGCAGAGAAACCACCGAGTCTTCCTTGAGTCATTTCCCGACATCTACTGCTGCCCCACCCCATCCCAGCTGCTTGCTGTGTGTACCTCGTGACAAGTGACATTGGTCATGAGAAAATGATAGAGCCGGGTCCCCAGTGTCCTCCCTGGAGCAAGTTCCTGGGCCTATTTCCCAACATCTTGAGCGAGAAGGGGACTTGAGGGGAGGGGGAGGGGTGGGCCTGCGTGGAGAAGGATAATGGAAACAGGGTGGGGCTCTCTGTGCCTGGTCTTTGTGCCCCAGCGTCTGGGGAGATACAGACAAGGCCAGTGTCCAGGAGGTCCTGAGGCAGAAGCCACATGACTCTTGGGCTCTTCGTCCCACGGGATGGAAGCGGCTCTCTACAAAGAATCCAGCCTGTTTCTCAATGGTTGGACATTCAGCTACAAAATAGATGCAGGGTTAATCACTAATTGGAGCTAGATTAAACTTTCATTAAAGCTCACGGTATATCAAATGTCCCCAGGAGATAGGCTGGGGTGCAGCAAAGCTTCACTCAAGTCTGCCTCTTTGGTCCCCTGAAATGTGATTCTTAAAGCTTTGGGGAGCTCACATCACAGGCAGCCAGGAAGACAGAGCAGTCAGATTTAACCACTGGTGCATACCAGAGCCCTTGGGCAACTGCTACCAGAACAGCCCAAAGAGAATCCACACACCGGGGGAAACACAGTGGAAGAAGACTGCGTGTCATTCACTAAGGAAGCAAAAATGTCATGGGTGGCTTTTGGAGCAACACATCGACAGCGGAGACCGGGAACAGAGGGACCATGAGGATGGGTCATGGTGCTTCTATACCAGGCTAACTTCCTGCCCAGTGCCCTGTATTTCACAGCCTAGCACCCCAGGGTTTTGGCTGGAAGCCTACCATGCACTGGCTGCAGGGTACTTAAGCCTAGTCAAGATGTGGGGTAGGATTGTTTATCTTGAAACTCTGGAACATTGATCTGCAAATTTTCAAAGCACAGACCTGCTGAGAAGCACAGCTCGGCTGAGCTCCTGACTCTTGGTCTGAGGTTGAGGGTGAGAAATGTGGGCTGTGTTTCTGCCTTGACCTGTCTTCAGGACCAGGGAGCACCTGTCACCTGCGTCATTAGCCCTGGAGCTTTGGGCATCGGGTAGGTATCGGGATAAAACAAGCCTCTCACTCCCAGGCTCTTTCCTCTTAGCCTCCCCTTGTGCCCAGACAAGAACACTCTGATGCTACCAAGACAAGATTCCCAAGACCCACAGTCTGGGGGACTGAAATATCCAAGACCATGTCATAGGATGAAGTCAAGGGCACAAGGGGACCTGCAGTTCCTGAAGAAGCACCCCACAGTTCTCAGAAAGAGCACAGGCAGTCAAGATAGAGGGAGAAGGTCAGAGCTGGGCCAAGTTCTTTTGCACCTCATAGGATAAGGACCTGCAGTCCCTCTTCTGAAACTTCCTGGGGACCAGGAGGTGTCCATGAGGGACACAAGCTGATAAGCCCCGACTTGGCCTGGATGACTAATATTGTCAAAGAATGCAGTAAGTGCTTAGAGTTTATTACATAGAAACAAAATGGCATTTATGCCCAGCAGCTGTCCATGGTGTAGAAGGAACCTCACAATCCAACCCAGGTGTGCTCCCGGCCCAGGTGTGCTCCCAACCCAGGCGTGCTCCTGGCGCAGGAGTGCTCCCAACCCAGGCATGCTCCAGGCCCAGGCGTGCTCCAGGCCCAGGCGTGCTCCCTACCGACCCAGGTGCTCCTGACCCAAGTGTCCTCCTGACACAGGCATGCTCCTGGCACAGGTGTGCTCCTGACCGACACTTGGTGTGCCCCTGACCCAGGGTTGCTCCTGACCAACACTGGTGTGCCCTTGACCCATGGTTGCCCCTGACCCAGGGTTGCTCCTGGCACAGGCGTGCTCCCGGCCCAGGTGTGCTCTCGGTGCAGGAGTGCTCCCAACCCAGGCGTGCTCCCGACCCAGGTGTGCTCCCTACTGACCCAGGTGCTCCTGACCCAGGTGTCCTCCTGACACAGGCATGCTCCTGGCACAGGTGTGCTCCTGACCCAGGGTTGCTCCTGGCATAGGTGTGCTCCTGACACAGGCGTGCTCCTGGCTAAGAAATAATGCCGAGAAGCTTTAAGGACAAAGTGGCTGAGGGCGTTGTAACTGAGTGTGGGCTAAAACAAGGCATTGGGAGTAGAGAACTTGGGGTCACATCCATAGGAGAATATACAGTGGCTTCCTGAGCTGTTGAAGGTCCACCCTAGACCTGGAGAGGCCTCTTGAGGTCATTATAAACCCGGGAACTCTTAGGCTCGGTTCAAATGACCCAGGAGCCTCCCAGTTGGCCGGACCCGTGGACAGACAGCACAGCCAAGTGGTAAAATGGTGAGAGGCGCCAGCTCCTTCCTTGGTCCCACAGTAACTCCCTCCAGGATACCGCAGACACAAACCAGGCCTAGGTTAAGGAAACAGACATTTACCATAGGATCATCTAGATACCTTGATGTGTGCAACCACTTTCCAGACCCCAGAATTAGAAAGACACAGACCAGAGAAGCCATGGCAGGCATAGGCCTTTCCATGCTAGGGGCAACCATGGCTCTCACCCTCTCATACCAGCCTCTTGCTCTAGAACCATCAACTAGAAGTCACCGTGAGCATTGTCCTTACTGCCACCAAGACTCATAGGGTCTGCCCCGGATTCCTGCGAGGCAGTGGCCTTCCTTAAGTCCCTAGCACCCTTGTCTGGACACCTCAGTGCCAAGGGCCAGAGCTGCCCACGCTAAGACTGCCTCTGTAACAGCCCTGAGTGCGCACTTCTCCCAGTCAGTGTTTCCAGCCGCAGACCAAGACCAGGAAGAGAAGGTACCACACCTGATGGAATTTTCTTACAGCTATGGGGTGCTGGTCCTTTTGAAATGCTCGTTCTTTATGGCAGCAACACACCCCTGCACCGGTCCGACAGCAGCTCCCCGTACACAGCCTGCCCTTTTGGGTTGTTTCTATCTGGTATGGAGTTGTGCTGGGCATTTTGAACACAGCAGCCCTGAGATGCCTTCAGATACTTCAGTGAACGAGAAGGTGAGGAGTGACCTACCCGCGCAGTTAAGGTGAAATCTCAGCTCTGCTAGGTCAAGAGTGAGGAGAGCTCTGTGTGGTGGCGTGGATAAGAATGGTCCTCATAGGCTCGTGTACTTGAACACTCAGTCACCAGGAAGAGCATGGGCTTGTTGGGAAGGCATAGGAGGTGTGGCCTCAGTAGAGCCGACATGTCCCTCACTGAGTTTTGAGGTTTCAAAGCTCACACCAGGACCAGTGTCGTCTGTCTGCCTGCCCCTCTCTCTCTCTCTCTCTCTGCCTGCTGCCTGTGGATCAGGACGTAAAGCTCTCAGGTAACACTTGGCTATGCCTGTCTGCTTCCTGGCATGATGACCCAGTTAGATGCTTTCTAAGAGTTGCCTTGGTTGTGTGTCTCTTCACAGTGAACACTAACTACATCAGGGGTATGTCTGGTGGGACACAGCTTTTGATGATTTCACTTTCATTGGGGAGGGCTGGGGTCAGCGAGCTGGGCTTGTTCTCCCCGGTGTGTCCCTCCAAGAACTGACAGCAAGGGAAAGGGATTTATAGGAGAGCACTCTCCAGGAACACTGGTTCAGTAGCAAGAGCAAGAACACTGTGGGGGGGGCAGCTCCCATCCGTATGGGAAAGGCACACAGCAACTCTGAGAAGGCATCCACATGAGTGAAAAGGGAAAAGAAACTCGGCTTCCTCTCGTCCTTGCGCAGCCTCTGTGTGGCTCTGCACTGAGTCTCAGTGCACAGAGGGACTCACGGGGAATGTGTTTTGTGAGCGCCTCCCCCCAGAGGACCATGCCCAGCTCCTGCCACTCTCACCAGCCCTGCCAGGCTGCACATGTGCAGTCGGACCAGTTCAGACTTGCAGTTATGTGAGTCTTCGGTTTCCTGCAGCAATGCTGCCAAATCAGTGTCTAATCTAGAGGGTGATGCTGGTGCTGGAGGGCAGCCATGGAGAATCTGTTTCTGGAGGTTGATGCCAGGAAAATGTTTGATGGGCATAGCTGCCCTCTGTGGAGCAGCACTGCGGGATGGTGGCATCTGGCTATAGGCTCTCAGTCTGGACCAGGGGCCCCACTTGCTCTGTCCCCCTGCTTATTATTATCACAGGTGCCATTGGGTCTGCCCCTCCTGTCTCTCCCCTGAGCTGCTGCTGCTGCTGGGGCCCACCCCTGCCCCAAAGCCACACAGAACCAGGGCAGGACCTGGGCCTTTCAGGTCTGGCTACTCTGTGCCCGCTGCTGCCCTCCTGAATCCCCATCTAGTAAGCTGTGCCACGGTCACCACACTGTCCTCCACTTCTTGAAACGTCTTGCATTTCCAATTTCTATTTCAAATTTGCCTTCAGTTTTCTCTTCAGGCATGTCCATGAGAAATGTAATTCAGTCACCAAATTTTCCATTTAGGTTGTTGCATTGTTCGTTCCTACAAATACTACTTTACAAAAAACGTTCTTTAGAGCCTTCTGTCCTGCTGCAGTATGTCACCATCTGATGTGGGACTCCCTTCTGTATACTATGAATATATTTTATTACCATTGGTTATTAAAGCAGCTGTTTCGGCCAATGGCTTAGTAGAGTAAAGCCAGACAGGAAATGCGACAGATATATAGTGAGAAAGTAGGCGGAGTCAGAGAGGCACCATGTAGCTGCTGAAGAAGAAAGACACCAGCCGCCAGCCAGAACCTTACCGGTAGGCCACAGCCTCATGATGATTCACAGATTAATAGAAATGGGCTAATTTAAGATGTAAGAGCTAGCTAAAAATATGCCTAAGTTATTGGCCAAACAGTGTTGTAATTCATACAGCTTCTGTGTGATTCATTATTCATGTCAGGGCTACCAGGAATGCAAGAGCTGTCTCCGTCTACACCCATCTGTTGCCCCCGGAAGGAGTTTATCACTCCAGCTACCAGTGCATTCACACACACACACACACACACAAACACGCTTTCTTTGCACACCTACCCCTTCTAGTTCACAGTCTTTGGAACTTGATATAGGAAACCTCTTTGAGATTTTGATATTGAAAGAGGTGATTGGATTTGCTTAAAAGAGCCCTTCGTTGCCTGAGTGGATGCTGATTCAGCATCGACCTGGAACCCATGGATCGAGGCTTTCAGGCCACAGATGTGGACTCAGCACGAGGCTGAGGCAGCACTGACCACAGCTTACTTCTTCCACAAGCCATTGGCACACGTAGCCCAGTGGTGGGGCGAAGGGTGTCAGCCTGCAGGTCTACCAGTGTAAGGAGTTGCTCAGCTGCACATGATGTGGTCGCACAGACCCACACTTGAGGCTCCTGCCATAGTTTTTCTAGGTTCACTTCTGGGGTTATCAGTTTGAACTTGTACCCAGTTTTCAGCTGGCATATTTCACCCATAGCCTGAGTCATGATGGAAAGATGGGGACATGGGAAGGAAAAGAGTCCCTCACCCTTCTCCCCAGACTCTGGTTGAAGTCTCTCACCAGATGAGAATCAAAAGTCCCAGGACAATTAAAACTTTTTCTGGAAAGGTTGCAAACATAGAAACAATAGAGATTTCAGATGAGAATATCTAAACAGCAACAAACTTTGAGTAGAAAGGGCACCATGTACAGTAAATTGGGACTGCGGGGGCACATTAAAATCTTAGCAGAAAGACAGGACACAGGAACTGACTGGACAAAGCAGACTACAGAAGGATGGACCACAGCAGCCTGAACACCCAGCACAGTGAATACCCCAAGACCAATCATCTGGCCCTGATGTGTGCACCAAGGACTGGAGGACAGAATTTCTAACCTTCCCAGGAACCTTCTCTTGGCTCAATCTTCACTGCTGACATGGCCTACTAGAATCGCTGTCTGCCTATCTACCTGTTCACATAGCTGCATCTACATAGGCCCATCTGCCCACAAGTTCATTCATCTAGACTAGGTCAGCCCCTTCATGTCACCTCACTCCTGAAACTCAACTCTGATCTTGCAGCCTGGCTCTACAATAGCTGCTGAGCTTGTCACTACACCCAGAGACTTCTTGGCACTTTTTATCAACTTCCCTGTTCTCAAGACTTCTGGAACCAATGATCTCCGCTGCAGCACACAAACATGCACATGTACATATACATGCATACACATGTGTGCTATGTGATGCTTGAGTATTAATATCAGTAATTAAGCATCTTCTTCACCAACCCCACAAGACTTTCTTCAACATACAGTTGACCCTTGACAGTATTTTTCAGTCTTCAGTTTTGTTTTAAAGAAATCTAAGCACGCATAAATAACAACACAGACAGCTGTAACCATGGGGCCTCAGCAGGGTGGCTTCAAGACAGACAGAATTGGGTACACCATCTACCGCCCTCAGGGGCGGGCAGCGTTAGTGGTTTTCCAAAAATTAAACTCATTAAGTCATCAGGACATGCTGTTTGCTACCACTTGAAGTAGCAATAGGCAAGGATATAATTCAGCTGCTAAAAATGCTCTCAAAACCAGAATAGCTTTCTGAAACCACACAACCCGCAATTCTAAACCCGAAAGGTGGAGTCCCTGGCTTGGAGCTGTTCCCTTTGATCTTGAAGAACCGCAAGAGAGGCTGGGATGCCTGCCCTGATGATAGTCTTGGCTCCTTAGTAGCACCGATGGGATGCTGAGAGGCTGGTGTGTCTGCTTTGATAACAGTCTTGGCTCCTTCCTAGCTAGCGCCAATGGGATGCTCACAGAGGCTCGTGTGCCTGACGTGATAATAGTCTTGGCTCCTTCCTAGCGCCAAAGGGATGCTCATAGCTTTCTTGCTGTTCCCCCTCTCACTCTCAGATCACTGCTCTGGGTTCTAAGATGTCACTTCCTGTCCCCACATGCTCTTAGCCATAGCACAGACCCTCTGCCGGCTGGCAAATTATTGGCAAGGCAAGATCTGAGCCCCAGAATGCTGGGGCACACAACCATGCTGAAAATTCATGCTGAAGACAAAAAGCTCTCATCCTGGACCAAAAACTAACACGTTAGAAGTCCCACTACATTCCGGTTCTCCTTGGCTGACCCCTGCCTTACTCAAAGTCTGCCAATGAATGTTTTCTTGGCTCTTATCCTCAATTAACAGCTCTGTGTACACAGTATGGTTTTCATAAAAGTTTTTAAAGAAATATAGCATGAGGTGAGGAAGCTCTAAAATATTTCCTTTCTTAAAATTACCACTTAAAAAAACTGTAGGTATATGAATGTTTTGCCTGCATATATGTATGTACACCGTGTGCATGCCTGGTTCCCACAGAGGCCAGAAAAGGGTGCCATGCCCTGGAACTGAAGGTAAGGATGACTTGGAGCCACCTTGTGAGTGCTAGAAACTGAACCCAGAGGCCCTCTGCAGGAAGAGTGAATGCTCTTAACTGCCTAACCATCTCTCCAGCCTCATTTGCAGATTTTTTCCTGTCCAGGGGAAAGAAGTGGCCGCCAAGAGTTTCCCATGATTCAGGGTCTTGCAGATCAGGAACTGATTTCATCAGGGCAGAGGTGCCCACTACAGCCCACCCGAGGGCCCAGCGGATGCTTCCTCATAAAAAAACACTCTCGTGTGCAGCCAGGCACAGATAGGCAGACATGGAATCAGAAGCAATTAAAGCAGCAGTGGGCATTACCAGAGTGACTTCTCCACAATTTTGGTCCGGAAAACCTCCTCCTGGTCCAGGTTCACGGTGCAATAGCAGTCCCTCATCTTGTTTGGCCCCGGGTAGGAAGGAAGATTCTTAGCTTCACCTGAAGAATAAATGGGACACACACCAACTTAGCACAGAATACTCAACATCCTCGCTGTTATACACGTCATCACACCCACCCCAGGATGCTCAGCACAGTCACCAATCACACATTCTTGAACAGTGGCATCACCGTAGGGAGGCGCATGCCTTCACCTTGTACACTAGTTCATCCTTTGTGTGGTTTGGTTTCCTTACAAATCAAAACACTGCAATGTTCTGTTGTTGGGCAGCAGGCTCTTATACATTGAAACCTTCCATCCTGGAAGAGGGCTCCTTAAGATTGTGGAAGTTCTAATGGGTGTCTCAGGAAAACTCAGGAAGTAAACAACTCACAGGTCTCAGGAAGTCCCTGAAACATACCAGGGTCATGAGCTCCCTCCCTCCCAAAGATTATATAAACAGCAAGAGTTTAGAAGGGACCCTCCCTCTTGTGAAGCTGCAAGCCCTGCAGAGCTCTTAGGGTTTCCAGCTTTTGTGAGTTGTCACAACTTGGGGGTGGGGTTTTGGTGATTCAGTTGCTATGAATTGTCTGTCCCTGCTTCTGTAAAGTAACCCCCACCCAAACTCTTTTAGTTAACCCTAATAAATTCAAGTTGAATTTCACACTTTGGTCTGTCATCAGCTGACTTTTGGGTGAGTAGATATTTGTTCATTTCTTCCCAGGAGCAATGCCACACAATAGCCAGCAACACAGAGGCACACACTGGTACCTGCCGATACCACTTTGTGTTGGTATTGACAAGCGACACAACCAACCATGCCATGGCAGATGTTCCTCCGAGCTCTATAATCGTCTGGGTCTGATAGCACCAACAGCCTTACCCTCCTCAAGCGTCAAGCAGGCATATATGCTCAGCTTTCTTGAGGAAAACAATTTGGCCAGAACAATGCCAACTTACAAACTGATCAGCCAAAAATTCTCCAGAGCATCTAGATGACTTTTAAACTTTTCATTAAGTTTGTTCACCTGAGACATGGAATGGAGGGGAAGGTTAATGGAAGATGGTTTTCAATGAGTGATATTTTTTTTGTATCACATTTTCTTTCTGATGTCCCAGAGTGCTTTGGACACCTATGCCAATACATATTATCTCTTGGAGCTGCCCACAGGTCTTAATGTGTATGAGGCTGCTTCCCACAGCAGGTACATACAGTCTTGTGGAGCCTGAGTTACTCCTGCCCTGAGAAGACAAGACTCCTGTCTTCCCAGTTCAGACACCCTGGAGTTCACGTGTCTGGGGTGGGGCTGGGTTTCACTGTCCTAGGCCAAGTGCTCCGCAGCTAGCCTTCGTTCCTAGCCCTCTTCTTTACATTTTTGTTTTGTTTTCTGTTTGTCCTTTTTGTCTTGTATTTTTCAAGACAAAGTCTTTTTCTTTTCTTCTTTCTTCCTTTCTTTCTTTCTTTCTTTCTTTCTTTCTTTTTAGTTTTAGTTTTGGTATAAGACAAGGTTTCTCAGTAGCTTTGGAGCCTTTCCTGGAACTCACTCTGTAGACCAGGCTGACCTCGAACTCACAGATATCTGCCTGCCTCTGCCTCCCCAATGCTGGGATTAAAGCATTGGGGGCTGAAGACCCCTAGCCCCTTGACTTTCTTTGCCTGCCTCAGACCCTTTGCCTGTTGTGGTGAACTGAGCAAAACAACTTGTTTACCTGTGCCTGCAGCTGCTCTGCGCACGAGACCCTGATGGCAGGGGAGTGGGTTCTGGTGAGGCCTACAGCTGAAAGATCCCAAGAGCTGGGGCGTGGCTATCAGTTATGATCCCTATATAAGCTTCCCTGGAGCACAATAAACTTGGCATTCTTGTATCAAAGATGACCTGTGTCCCTGTGTCCCTGTCTGTGTGTGTGTGTATGTTTTTAAGTCTCCAGCCTAGTTCCCGGCTCACATACCGCCCCTTAGCGCAGCCGCTATGTTAAAGGTGTGCACTACCAAGGCCTGGTAAGAGACAGACTCTTGCTAAGTTGTTCAGATTTCCATTGAGTTTGTGATTTAGCTGCCTTAGCCTCCTGAGTAGCCAGGATTACAGTTCTCCACCACCGGGCCCACCTATCCCTGGAGTTCTTAAGGACTCATTGGGGAACCAACTATGACCAACCGTGATGCAGAGGAAAACCACCAAGAATGTTTCTTGTAGCCACTCTCACCTTAGAAACACGGCTCTCCCAGAACATCCATTTCTTCCCAGGTAGAATAAAGACATGACCAACCTGGTTTGAGGCAGTAAAGCTTAGATACTTAGTTAAAGTATCAACATGTCAAAGATCAACTTCTGCAGGCTCCCTAAGACATGACTGGCTTATACCACATGCATTGTCTGTGTGCCCAAGATGAATTCACGGGCAAGAACAAAGTCCACGGCTTCTACAGGAATGAGCTCCAAGCGATAACCATCCTGCTGGTCTTAGAGCGAGCACTGCAGCTCTGGCCTCACAGAAAAGGAGTTCTCCATCCCTAGTTGTGGCTGGGAATTGGTGGCTCCAGAAGAGATCACAAATTTTGAGTTGATACTCTACTGACTTCCAGGAAAACACCTTACAAGGTGAATTAAAGCTTTCCTTTGGAATCTGTTTGCTCTTTGTGTTCTTATGTCTCCGCTTGTTTTTGTTTGTGTGAGCATATGTTTTTACAATGAGTATAGAGTGAAGTGTAGATTGTTAGCCACACGTCGCCCTGTTTCTTGGAAGAAAATGTTCTTTGAAAGTCCCGTGGGAGAGGGTTTTTGATGGGAGATACAGACCTAATATCCTGTTTATTATCCACAGAAAGTCAAAATAGGAGAATACCAACTGTACTTCCTTAGAAGGATGTCCAGTCAGTCCCCAGCAGCTTGTGGGATTCACTTACTGGCAATACACAGTTTGGTCACTACCTAGACAGGGATGGAAACATCCTGATTGCTATGACAACAGCAACCCCAGCCAGCAGACAATTGTCCTGAGTCATCCACTAGCAAGCCACCCTGACCGGGAAGACCAGAGCAGTTACACATCTGTCCTGTGTCTTCTCACAGGGTCCCTAAGATGAGAGGCTCTGTCTGCATCATGAAGAATGAGGAGCAGTGAGTTATCCCAAGTAAGTAGATCCAGCTGAGAGACAGCAGAACATCTGGCAGCCAGGTGTCAAAGACACACGGGCTGCAGATGCCCAAGTACCCTTCTGTGTCTACAGAGCCTTCTCCATCTCCTCCCAAGCTGCATGGGTTCCTTTCCCATTTTTTAAACTGGCTTATATTTGTTGCACAGTGTTGGTTTTCATAAACACAATTATGTTTTATCTCATGTATTCTGACTATATTCACCCCAGTTTTGCTCCTTCCCCTTATTGTCATCCCTTCCTTTTTCCTTCTAGTCCTATTTCATCTCTCAGTCTTCCTTCTGCTTTCATGTCTCTCTCTCTCTCACACACACACACCTATAAGGAATTCTAGCAGGGCCAGGCATAGTGACACAAGCCTTTAATCTCAGCACTTGGGAGGCAGAGGCAGTGAATCTCTGTAAGTTCAAGGCCAGTCTGGTCAACGTACCAGGCTCCAGGACAGCTAAAGCCTACATGGAGAGACCCTGTCTCTGATTTAAAAATAAAATAAAATCATCTCTAGGAGCCACAAATAAGAGAAAACATGATAGTTTGTAGTAGTTTGAGCAAGAATGGCCTCATAGGCTCATAGATTTGAACACCTGAACACTTGGTTACTAGGGAGTGGCACTATTTGAAGGGATTAGGAGGTGTGGCCTTGTTGGAATAGGTGTGGCCATAGGGGGGGAAGTATGTCACAGGACTGGGATTTGGTTTCAGAAGCTCAAGCCAGGCCCAGTGTCTCTATCTCTTCCTGCTGCCTGGGGATCCAGATGTAGAACTCTCAGCTACTTCTCCAGCACCATGTCTGCCTGTGTGCCACCATGCTTCCTGCCATGATGACAATAGACTGAACCTCTGAACGTGTAAGCAAGCCCCAACAAAAGCTTTCTCTCATAAGCGTTGCTGTGGCTATGGTATCTCTTCATAGCAATAAACACTGACTAAGATAGTATTCACTTTTCTGTCTGGCTTTCTTCAGTTAATGCGATGGTCTCCAGCTGCACCCATTTCTCAGCAACTGACATAATTCCATTCTTCTTTATGACTGAATAATATTCCATTTGCACATAGACATTTTCCTTACTCTTTCATTTGCTGATGGGTATGGGGGCCGATTCCAGGACTTGACACTTAAGAAAGGGGCTATAGTAAATTTGGGTGTGAGCAGGTATCTCTGTGGTATGTCACTTCAGTCCTTGAGATAAGTGCCCAGGAGTAGTAGAGCTGGTCACAGGGTAGTTTTAATTATAGGTTTTCAGGAACCTCCATATTAACTTCCACAGAGGCAGGACAAATTTGCATTCCCACCTGCAGTGTAGAAGGGTTTCTTTTTCTCCACACCCTGGCCAGATTTTGTTGTCTGTTTGAATGACAGCCATTCTGACTGTGGTAAAATGAAATCTCAATGTGGTTTTAGCTTGCATTCCCCCGCTGGTGGAGAGACGTCTTTTCATGTATGTACTGGTCCCCTCTACTCAACTGTTTGAGAGCTGTCTGCTCATTTGATTGACCCATATGTTGACTGGATTGTTTTGGTTTTCTAGTATTTTATTTTTAATTCTGAGACTGGAGCTGCAGACGGTTGTGAGCTACCACGTGGGCACTGGGAACTGAACCGGGCCCTCTAGAAGACCAAGACAGCCAGTGCTCTCTCCCCTGAAGCAGCTCTCTAGCCCCAAAAGCCTTTTTACTACTGATTCAGCTTTCTTGCTTGTTGTATATCTACTTCAGTTGTTTATGTCTTCTTGGTTTAAATTTGGTAGATAATATGTGCCTAGAAATTTATCTATTTTGGCTAGATTTTTCAATTTATTTATATTACAAAATATGCCCTGATAATACTCTGAAATTCACTGATTTATTTTTTTCCAATATCTCCTTTTTTTACCTCCGACTTTATTGCGCTTTCTGTCACTTTATCTCTCTCTCTCTCTGTTTGATAAGAGTTTGTCGTTCTTATTTATCTTTCTGAAAAACCAACTCCTCATTCCATTGATTCTTTGTATTCTTCTTCCTGTTTCTATTTCATTCATTTCTGTCCCGATCTTTATGGTTTCTTTCCTTTCACTTGTTTTTGGTATAGATTATTCTTTTTCTAAGACCTGGAGCGCATCTCTTGGACTGTTTTCATCACATCAGACATAACCCACCCAGTAGACTGTGCTTTCATTCAGTTCTCGAAATATCAATCCCCCACCCCTGGTCTCTTCAATGACCCATTCGTCATTCAATAGTGTGTTTTTCAAGAACTGTGAGTTTGTGTGCTTTCTGCAGTTTCTCTTGCTATTGCTTTCTACTTCTACCACATTGTGACCAGATAGTCACAATGAACTTTCAGGTTTTCTTGTGTTTCTTAATACTTGCTTCATGTCCTACAGTGTGGTATATTTTACAGAAAATTCCACAGGCTACCAAGAAGAATGTGTATTATGTAGTGTTTGAGTAGAATATTCTATAGACATCTATTAGGTCTATCCTTTTTTTTTAATTTGAGACACGGTCTCACTACAAAGCTCCAGCTGTCCCGGAACTTGTTCTGCAGACAAGGCTGGCCTTGAACTCACAGAGACCCATCTACCTCTGCCTCCCAAGGGCTAGGCTGAAAGACCTGTGCCCAGCCCCTATTTTATCTTATAATGTCATTAAACTCTAAGGTCTCTTTGTTGAGTGTGTGTATGTGTGAACTGTTAGTAAGAGTAGGGCATTGAAGTTAACTACTGTGATTGTGTTGAGGTCAATGTGTCCACAAAGATGGTATACGACCACCACATGGACTGCGACAATCTCCAGGGAATAACCCAGAGACAGTTGGGGTGCAGCATTCTTAACTGGGAGGTGTCATTCTTAGAGCCGTGTGAGCAACCACCCTTGCTACTGCAGCTCCATTGGCCTCCTCCAATCCTTGCTCCCTGCCAAGGGATTTCCCAGACTCTAAAAACCACCACCAGAACTCAGTGGCAGCACTTGAAAGCTAACAAAATGAACCCTAAGCCAGCGTGACCAGAGTCTAAGCTTGGGGAACTGGGAAGGATTCTACTGCTGGCTGAAAGCAGGCTCCCTCCCAGACACAAGTGGTAACAGCTCAGAACTGAGGAGGGCAGGAAGGACGGCCGAGAGTCCAGGCTTGTCTGCAGTGCGGACACTGACATCTTTAACTTTGAACCAATCATCAGGCCCCAGAGTTCACATCTGTCAAGACCATGTATTGTAACAACACTGAAGAGTTTTTTCAAAAAGAACATGTTCGTGATTGAAATATCCTATTCTTGGAACGCATTTGTACTGCCTTATTATTTGAGTAAGTCTATATTTCTAAATCACACCACCAGGTCTGTGAGCACGCTGAGTTAGAGAACTCAGGAACCACCAGCCTCCAACACAGAGTGGGCGCCTGGGAAGAGCCTACACAGTGGCCATCGCTACTTCTCAGAGTCCTCAGTTTCCACAAATGACAGGAAGCTCTTTACAGTGAGAATGATGAGCATCAAGCAAGACTGTTATGTGGAGATTGAGAATGGCAAAAATAAGGGAAATTACATTCGCCCATCCCTAGAGCTGCTGGGAACTGGTATAAGATAATTTTATTATCCTATTTTATTAACATGAAATGTACCGGCTCCCCAGGAGGGTTTACCAGACATCTTATGCTAGTGATATTAAATAATGAATCAGACATAATAATGAGTCGTCCATGAAGACTTATAAAGATGCAGAAATGAGGCCATATTTTCAACCCCCATTAAGAGTAGCAACTGTATGGTTGGACTACAAGTTCCCAGAAAAGGTTTCTCGGCAGAAGAAACGAGTACAAATCAAAGGGGACTTAACTCTCGGTCGCTCTATCCCACCCAAGACCCAAGCTTGGAAGAATCCTGATATCTCACAGCTGGGCTCCTGCCAGCATCAGTAGGAGGAGTTAGCAGGTCATCAGTCAGCTCAGCAAATAAGAGGAACAGGCCCCGCCCACCACCCTAGAGGCTCAGCCTGTATCTTTCCTGTGGGACTCAGGCCCTGGAGGCTCATCCTGCCTACCTCTTCCACTCACTGGACTCTCTCCTAAACCCCGAATCGTAGTGGCCAGCCTGGGCCTCAGCTGGTCTTTGCACTTTGATTCCTGAGCAGCGTGTGGGAAACTAGTATGGAAATTCTCGAGTCCTTGAGATTAGAAACGGAAGCCCTGTGGGAGTACATCAGGAACCAATGTGACTGCTTCTAACTCGTTTAAATATCAAATAAATGAGAGTAGCAATCTGACAAGCCAAGGATAATGAACTAAAATAATGGAGACAGGCATTCACAAAAGAAGAGAATGCCTCCATAGACACATCCCCAGGAGACGAGGATACACCCACAAGCGTTTTGGGTACAACTATGCCACAGACACCAGGAAGGAACTTGGGGTTCCGCATGGCTCCATCCAAATTCACACAAAGACAAGGAAATGACCACTCTAGCTAGATGTTCCTATTGACACACAGCACAGGTCCACAGGCTCTCTGTATATAGACGTAGATAGATAGATAGATAGATAGATAGATAGATAGATAGATAGATAG
>NW_004949105.1:4620574-4622265 GCF_000317375.1 Microtus ochrogaster | reverse complement strand
AGGCTCTCTGTATATAGACGTAGATAGATAGATAGATAGATAGATAGATAGATAGATAGATAGATAGATAGATGGTAGGTAGATAGATAGATAGATAGATAGATAGATAGATAGATAGATAGATAGATACTGCATATAGACATATGTAGACTATATAGGCTCACTGTATATAGACGTTCCTATGGACACGCAGCACAGGTCCACAGGCTCTCTGTATACAGACTGTATATAGACCATATAGGCTCTCTGTATATAGACGTTCCTATGGACACACAGCACAGGTCCACGGGCTCTCTGAAGGCTAATCCTGTGCTGGGCGTCTGCCACATACCAAACAAAACAGATAGTGACACCTTCCGTTCAGGGTCCAAGATTCCATCTCAGGCATTCATGCTTCACACTGACAACAGAGGTGGCACTAGACTTCCCTCAGTACAACCTCTGGAAGTCCTTCACAAAACAAACATCCACAGCACAGCCAGAGTCCAAATTCTACTGGAGGTATGGGTTAAGGGTTTCAGGAACCAGGCATGAATGCTCCTGAGTGGCTCCGGGTACAGCCCAGGTTGGCCACACTGGTCTCAGTCAAGAGCTGCTCCTCATAAACCAACTCACAGACGTAGCAGGAAACCAGCGACTCTTGGTTTATGATAAAGGGGTTTTGCATTAAATCGCTCCAGATTTGCATTAAATTTGCTCCGAACACTGCAGCAGATTTTAGTCCTCCCAACCCAGGACACTGGCACTGGCAGCAAACATGTGCAAAGAGCCTGAGCTTAGGCAACCCGTACTGTAGGCTGGCAGAGGAGGTGGGACATGTTTTCACTGCAGTGAGTAGAAACACGCCTTGCCTCAGTGGGTAGAGACATGCCTCCCTCGTTCAGAGGCTATGGACAAAGAGGTGGGGTGGGGGTAGCGGGTGGGCAAAGAGAACAAAGATTCTGCCTACAAGACATGGAGAGAATTGTCTGTACGGAATGAGACTTTGGGAGGCAGACAGAGGCGTAGGAGGAACAATCCCAACCTTCATGATGCCTAACTCCAGTCAAAGCCAGCACGGGAGGGACCATGCTGAGCTGGGGTGCTGGGAAATACTGGCAATGGGCTCTCCAGAGAAAGGTGTGTGTGTGTGTGTGTGTGTGTGTGTGTGTGTGTGTGTTTACCCAGGCTTGTCATAGGTTACTCAAGCATCAGTGTAGCACACAGCATACCTGAGATACTAAAATGCAGAACACCCTCTATTTAAAAGCAGGTCATTTTTACGAGGCTGACAGCTTCTCACAGTGGCTTCGCTCTTGTCCCCTGACCAACCTGTGCTGCCGTGAAGCTCAGACTGGACTACAGAGCACATAAAATGACTTCAAATGACTTCTTTATCTGAGTGCCATGCAGTCTGTTTGCTGGCCTTACATTCTTCAAGTCGTGTCAATCAGGCCTCTTCCAGCCTCACCTAGGAACACTGACACTGTCTCCATCTGTCAATGGCGCAAGTGACTTGTCAATCAAAGTATCAAATCCTGGAAAGCTCAAGTGTTTTGTTTGTATATTTTGGCTTTTTTGGCTTGCTTGTTCGTTTGTTTGTTTGTTTGGCTGGTTTTGGTTTTTCAAGGCAGGATTTGTGTGTGTGGGGTGTGTGTGTGTGTGTGTGTGTGTGTGTGTGTGTGTGTGTGTGTGTGTGTGTGTGTGTGTGT
>NW_004949105.1:4609605-4620474 GCF_000317375.1 Microtus ochrogaster | reverse complement strand
TGGAACTCACTCTATAGACCAGGCTGGCCTCGAACTCACAGAGATCCACCTGCATCTGCCTCCCTGAGTGTTGGGATTAAAGGCGTGCGCCACCACTGCCTGGCTTATGTTTTTTGTTTTTGTTTTTGTTTTTAGATTGGTGCCAGTCACGGTGTGACAACTTCAGATGTCAGACCTAATTTACACTCACATTTTCTCCACCATTTTCTAAGCTCAGACCATCGAAAGACAACCTGCCACCAAAGAGCCTAATGTACCCACACTCAAGCTGCCACTGGGTCCAACTCAGGTAGGTGGGATACACGCAATGGTGCCAGAAGGTGAACCATCCAGGGAATGGCAGCTGGGTACCTAGCACCTTCCTTCTGGATGCAACATAGTATGTTCAAGACCACACTGCAGATCCTACACTGAACTGTGTGCGCCAGCAGATCAAGCACTTTCTGGAGATCCTGACTGACGGGTTAAACAAGTTACCTCTGTGTACGCCCTCGATGTGTGCTTAGAATCTGCCTGGGAACTGAAACGGGTGATGTATAACATAGACTCCTGGGATGACAGTGGCATGGGCCCCTGTGGAAGCGGACACGGGCACCCACAGAAAGCAGGCATGCTGGCCCACCTATCTGCCAAAAGATTTATGTTGGAGGGCCACAGGGCAGGTCTGCCATCAAAGCCACTGTACCACATGGCACCTGTTTCAGAGATACCATTTAGTGAAGAAAAGACTACACTTGAGGGGCCGATATCATGTTCTGTCATCAAATGCCCGGAGGGAGAAGGCAGCGACCTCCCCACATCAAAGGAGAATACAGTCTCCTTACAGTAAGACTCCCACTGTTAGCTACCAGCCTGTAGGCCTTCCAAATACAGGGAGGGATCATGGGGGTCCACAGCTGTCCCAAGCTGTAGCCCCAGGTCAGTAAGTCTGCAGAGGGCTCTATGCAGCCCTGCTTGAGGGTCAACCTAACAGAGTTGTATTACCACATCCCATCTGGCCTTCAGGGCCTATCCATACTGCAGAAGCCACAGAAGGAACCTACTCAAACACAGTCCTATAAGCTCAAATCTGAATGATGTGGGAGGCCTGTCCTGACCCTGGACCCATCACAACGTTGTCAGGACTACTCTGCTCTGTCCTGATTCCTGCAGAGGGGACGCAGGAACCTTTCTCTGGTGTCTGGTCTGGTCTTCTTACGCCTGTGCCCACCTCCACCAGCCATGGCACCCAGCAGTGTCATGGGAGTAACTGGCTTCCAGCAAAGTCAGAAAAGTGTTGGCACCGTAGTCTTTGATGGTGCTCACTGGGTAGGGCTGTGGCCCAGCTTCCTGTGTGCTGGGCACCTGCACTGTCTACCAGCGAAGGACAAGCCATCTGAGCTCCGGGGAGCTGACCCAGCCAGAGTATTGATTCCAATCCTTAAATTAGTTGTGTGAAGCCTCCAAAGCAGATCCAGGTACATTTTCAACACTATTGAAAATCAGATGCCATTATCATTGTACTTAGGAAGCTTCACATCGCCATGCACACACATGACACACCCAGGACAGGGTTACAAAGCTCCATGCATAACAACTGCTATTAGTGATGGGCAACTTTCAGGAGCAGAAGTAATCATCCTGCCTTTGAACAAGAAACTACTGTGTACAGCTTTGCTCTACTCTGGTTACAGTGCCCTGCCCATCCTGGGCTCCAGAGCTATACCACCACCAACCTCAGGTCCAGCCCAACTAACAGAGGCTCCTATCACTGTCCTCCAGCCCAAGGCACTTCTTGTGTAACCCTAAACTGCCTCCTTCCCTCTCAAAGCTTAACCCTCAGAGGAAATTTATAGTCAGATACTCGAAGCTCCTGAGTTTGGGAGCTGGGAAACCAAATTAGTCTACATCTGTGGGTCCTAACTAATCTCTGTCTTTGTGCTGAATGCTGCTCCTTAAATAAATGAATAAGAAGGAAGAAAGGAAGGAAGGGAGGGAGGAAGGAAGGAAGGAAGGAAGGAAGGAAGGAAGGAAGGAAGGCAGGCAGGCCGGCCGGCCAGAAGAGGCCCAGACAACAACAAAGATTGTCACTCCTGCTGGGAAGCTACAGCTCCTGCTGGGAAGTACAGGTCCCTCCTGTCTCCTGTGAGGCTCTCTTCAAGTATCCTGTTGGCATCAGTCACTGCACAGCAATTTCTAGAGAGTTGTCACTAAGCCAGAGGGGTGGGACGCTCAGGGTGGCTGTAAAGGAAGGAAAATAAAAGGAAACTGAGTGGGCAGGAGGATGACGGGGATGACGGGGCTAAAAAGGGAACAGCGTTGGGAGGCTAAGGCTAATACAACACAGAGGCTCTCAAAAGACACGGCACCCCAGGAAGGCGCTCTGAAGAAAACCGCCTTCCCAGGGACGTCTGTGCCCCCCTCAGGAATGACTGGAGGGCAGGGAGGTGACAGGAGGTGCCAGAATAACACAAGCCAGGGCAAAGTGCCAAGTGTGAGCAAGAACATGCCCGTTCTCCGTGGAGGAGCCTCACAGAGGAACGCCTGCCTGCTCCTGAAGAAGCAGATATGAGGACCGGCAGCCAACTGTAAACACACCACCCAGCAGCCACCTGTTCTTGCAGTAAGGTGTGTGGGACACGCTCTGTGGAGCTCTCGTGTCTTGGGTGCTGGGGGTTTTTGTTTTTTGTTGGTGGATATTTCTTTTTTTGGAATCAGCTCTACCGAGGCAGCATTTCAACACCACTCAGCACAGAGCTGACTAGTTCCCAGGGCAGCCGCGGAGTTGTGCAAGCATCACCAAAGCCAATGGTGAGAACGTTCTCATCCCCTGGGAGAGGCCAGTCCTGCTTGGTGCCACTTCCCCCTCCCTTCCTCCAGCCCTGAACCCAACACAAAGTGGTGACGTTTCTTCTCAGGGTTCGGTTACATTATAGTGGCTCACAACTGCGCAGGGTTTCTCCGCTTCTCATGCCGTACACTATTCTACAGCATGGATGGACCACCGTGATGGATGTTTAGGCTGGAGCCAGGACAGTGCTTTCACAGCCCCAGAATGCACGGAAGAAAACACTCAGCCAGGGAGGTCCAAGATGAAACCGAGTGCGGTCACACCCCTGATCCCTCGCTCGAGAACAGTCGTGGCACCAGCTCCTACCTCAACAGCCAGCCTCCTTGCCATTTCTCTCCTCCAAGCTGTCTGCTGGCTCCCTGCTGAGAGAGAGGGGAATGAAGCCAGCTGCCACCTTCACTGCCCAAACTCAAGTCTTTTCTGCATCTACAACTAACCCTATTTTTTTTAAAAGTCAAACAAAATGTCATCTACAACATCACCACCATCCAACTGTCTGCTGAGAACCAAGTGTTAAGCACGTCCTCGTTAGGGGCTCCTGGAACCCATGATAAATCCCACACCCTGGGCCAGAGAGATGGCTCAGTGATTAAGAGAACTGGCTGCTCTTCCAAAAGACCCAGGTTCAATTCCCAGCACACACATGGCCACTTACAGCTATCTGTGTTCCACAGGACCTGACACCCTCTTTTAGCCTCTGAGGGCACCAGGAATGCACGTGATACACAGAACAGGCAAAAACACCTAGACAAGAAATATTAAGACATTTTTTTTTTTTGGATTTTCGAGACAGGGTTTCTCTGTAGCTTTGGAGCATCATTTTGTGATGCGGCCCTCGTCATTGCAGTTCTGTCCAGCTGTTGACATCTGTCTCACTGTCACCACCCATCCCTTCCAGTCTTGCTTGTCCCTCCTCTACCACAGGTAGGGTAGAAGACAGGTATCCCTACTGCCCACAGGGGGATTCCCGTTTGCTGGTTTGACAATGTTTGGATTCCAGTTTCAGTCATCCTTTCATATTCCTGCAGACGAAACTCCATGATCAAGTTCTTTAAAGACATCATGAAACTCACATCTCTGCAAGTATGGGAAGTAGAGAGAGTCTGCTAAGGTTCTACAGCTTAGCCTTCTCTGGAAATGGGCACTTGGGTTATTTTCCATCTTTTCCTGTAGAGTCCATTTCTGGGTAATAAATTCCTAGACTTAAAATATCTGGCACAAAATCTGCTTAAATGACCACATTGCCAGACGGCTGGCAACACCACAACACCGGCTCTCGCAAGCCGTCTCTCTGGTGTGCATTATGGTGTGTCTGTTCAGTGCAAGGAACTTATTTTAAGGGCTCTAATTCCATTTCATTAATTCAAAAGTCAAACCCATTCCCTGGTCAGCAGTCTAGGTTACTTATATATGACATTTCTTTCCAGCTCTTTCTTCCTCCTTGGGACGATGGACAGATACAAAGGGAGGCCGCGCACAAAGTACCTAATGGGATCATCAAAGACACAGTTTAGGGGAGCAAAAACCATCTTTACTATCAAAGTTCTCATCTCCCCAACATCTTCTGGGCAATCATTTCCTAAATTATTAAAGCATCCAGGCATATGTCCGCCTGGGGCCCCAAAGTCATGCCTCCTGGGGCCATAGGGTCCCTGCCACCTCCCTGGAGCCCCCCTCCCCCGACAGCCACCTCTGGAGGCACCATAGATTTCTGACAAGCTGCCACATAGGCTTGTAGCAAGGGCTCCTCTGGGGTGCGCATCATTGGTTTCTGAGTCAAGGAGCTGGAGCTGGGAAACTCCTTGCATTTGGGGAATCAGTCACCAGGGCGCTGAGATTGGGACAGATTAGAAGGCCGTAACCCCAAGGCAGGAACAGCATTGTCAAAACAATGTTAATGAAGTATGCGGTAAAAACATTCCCTTTGATATTAATTCACTCTTCAATAAGATAAGAAGTCACCCGTCCCTTGCACCCACTTTTTAATCCTTTTCCCTGGTCCCTGAATGTACTGAGGAAAGAGCCTTATCTCCTCCCTCGTGCCCACGGCCTGCTGCTTTAAACACTGAAGATGCCCTGAAGAAGCTTCATGGCAATTGCAGCTGCTTTTTGCTGGTACAATCCCAGCCCCGCCCCCACCCCAGACTCAACCCCAGCAAGGACTATCTCAAATAGCTTGTGAAGTAACTTTTCGCAGTTAAAAGCCTCTATTCGGGCGGCTGTTTTCATCTAGACCAGAGGGGAAGCACTTCCTCTGGGGGGTCCAGCTGAAGGTCTGTCATGGTACAAACACAGTCCTTTGTGTGGGCAGACTGCTGCGATGGGCTCAAGTGCAGCGGCTGGTGGAAATACTGCCTTCGTTGGCATGAGGGGTTTGCTGTGATTGGTGCAAATGTTTATTCTTTAGCTTTCTTAACAGGCTTTTTGGCTCACTTGGTGAGCAGGCTGGGAGACACCTTCCGGTAAGGCTTCTCTTGGTGTAACAAACGTTTCTCGAAAGTGGTCTCTTCTTGTTTACTTCTGTCGAGCTGGCCGCTCAGGAAGAAGATGCAGGGGCAGCTCCAGCAGCGGCAGGAAGGTCAGGCAGAGAGACCCAGCTGCTCCAACAGACACAGAATAGGGGGAGCCCAGAAAATAGTTCTGGTATCACTAGAAGTGAGAGGGACCCCTCTGGCTAGGTTCAGAAGTGATAGTGTTAACAGCTGCCGAGGGCCAAGGAACCCCAACTTCCTGAGCCTACACAAGAGCGAAATATTTGTAGCGCTGAAGGTCCCAATCCCTGAAGCCTGCCCAAGATCACATGCACACCTGTGACAGCTCCCACCTGCCTGGGGCCGATCCCACCTGTCTGGTTTGTCCTCACTGCTGTCACAGGCCAAGAAGAACAAACAGTACCAAAGACCAGCCCTGGCAGAGCTTCCCCACCTATGACTTCTGTCTAGGTAGAGTGAAAGAGCCCCAGTCCTGTGGGGACACTATCAAGGCCTAGTCCTGCCCTGGGGACACGGGTTCCCTCCTGTGACATGCCTGCTTCCCTCTAGAGAGAAAACCTCTTCCTCTGAGATCAAACAGAATTCACTCTCCGCTCTTCTGCCCTCTAATCTGGGGGCTACTGGCTTCTTTCTGTCCTTCCCACACCGTTATCTGAAAGAGTCACGGATCAGACGTGAGAAAAAAGGATATTTGGATGTCAAAAGGTTTTAGCACCCAACCCTCCCCCTTCTACTCCGAACATCAGGTGATAAAAAAAAAAAATCTAGAACAAATTATACATGGATGGCATCTACTTCATCCGAAGCCTCTGACCGGAAGGGAAATTCGCTTATTTTCAGGCAGGTGACAAGATGTCTCATGGAACTCGATGTCAGCTGCACACTATCCAGGCTTAAGGAACCCTGAGCACTGCTCCAGCCAAAGCCAGGTTTTCCATGAAACACAAAACAGGTGGGCTTCTCAGCAGTCCTGTTGGAAGTTCAGGCTACCTGGGACAATTCTTGGGAGACTTTCCCAAGAGCAAGAACAGAAAGGACATGCACAGTGCAACTTGGAGCGCCTGTGCAGCCAGGGCCAACATGCATGAGTGACATTCGTGAAGACACAGAGCCAACACACATGTGTGACGCTGGTGACAACACAGGCCCAACACACATGTGTGACGCTGGTGAAGACACAGAGACAGCTACACAGGCACACTGTCCCAACAACACTGCACCTGGCAATGAGCAGAGAGGCCATGCTCTCATTACAAGCCAGTAGATTCTCCCCTCCCCTTCTCTCCTGTCTCCTCCCCTCTCTTTCCCTCCTCTCCCCTTCCCTCCTGTCTCCTCCCATCTCCTCCCCTCCTCTTCCCTACCCTCCCCTTTCCCTTCCTTTCTGTCAGCAGACAGAGGCAGGACTAAGTAGACAAATGGCTCTGGTGACAGAGAAAGACCTAGTTGTCACAACCCCATGAAGCCCTAGTAATCTCTGACACTTGGACACTCAGTTGTCTCTCTAAGGGCGTGTTCAACATTCCTACCCCCACCACACAAACACACAACACCTACCCCACCATGGATGGAAAGCAGCATCAAGTGAAGAACAGCCAACGATACTGGTGTCTGGGAACAAAGACCTCAGACCATAAGAAGACTAAATAAGAAGGGTTACCCACAAGATGAGAGCAGTAGCTGCCAAGTCACAAGCCCTTAAGAGTCTAGAATGTACTGTGTGTGGTGTGTGGATAGAACCCAGGGCCTTACACAATCTTAGCGCGTGCTCTACCTTGGAGCCACACTCCTAGCCCTAGAATTCAACTTTAAAAACTTGTGCACCTCAACAAAGGAAACCAAACTGAAAGAGAGAACAAAACAAAACAAAAGCCCAAGGACCTAAACAAATACTTCCTCAGAGAAATACAAAGTGCCAGTGTCATTAGTCATTACAAAAATCTCAACCCAAACCACAAGATAACAGTTCACACCCACGGAGGGCAGCTACAATTTAAAAGAGAAAAACAGAAGAAACAAGTGAGCAAAGCAGAGGATGGGGAGAAGCCGGGACATTGCTGCCAGGACATAACTAGACAAAGACACAGTAGAAAGTGATCCTACAGGACCCCAGTTACATGAGGACCTCACTGGACCCACGGACCCCCTCCCCACTTATTTAGGAGGAGGGAAGAAAGGAGGGAGGGAGGGAAGAAAGGAGAAATTAAATAAATGTTGAAATAAAATTGTGCCTATGCTTAGCCACAAGAGCCAGCAGGTGGGAATAACCGAAGTACCAGCTGAAGCAGGAGTTGACAAATCATAGCTAATCATCCAGACAGGCAGGGATGTTGCTACTTAAAGTGACAGAATATTCTGGAAGTGATTTTTATGAAATAATGAAATTAACTAGCGGCCCATGGTGGCACAATGCAGTAAACGGTTGGTGGGTTTCAAAGCGAGTGGGTTACTGCTTCAGTTTTCGGAATTTTATGCTCTGTGTCATCTGCAAAACTCTTGTATATTTTTATTTTATGTGTGTATGTGTAGGTGGGTGCAGGTATGTGAACAGCCAAGAAGAGGCCCGAGATCCCCTTTGAGGGTTGTTCCTCAGGAGCTGTCCACCTTGTTGTTTGAGACAGGGTCTCTCAGTCCCTGGAGCTCACCAAGTAAGCTCTGCTGGCTGACCAAGGAGTCCTGGGGACCTGCCTTTCTCCATCTCCACAGTGCTGGTGCTACAAATACACACCACAACGTTCGGCTTTTTGATGTTGGCTCTGGGGTTCGAACTTGGGTCCCAATGCTTGCAAGACAAACACTTTACTAATTAAGCCACCTCCCCAGCCCTGTACCAATCTCTTTAAAAGGCGGTTACGTCCATATTGACAGAGGCCATCACCCACCCACATGACTTCAGGCTCCTTACACCAGCTCACATTCTAATCCCCATCTCTGTAAGGAACCACAAAGCGTGGAGAGAAACACATCTTTGGGTGTTTATTTCTAGCTTTCTTGTTGTCACATGCCTGGTGGGATATGACGACAGACATTCATTAAGCTCAGCCCATGGGTTCTCACAGACACAGCCGGCAGTGAGGATGGCTCCAGCTGAGATACCAGCCCCCTCTAACACCCTCCCTCCCGGCTCAGCACGTTTCAGAATTCTAGAACCTCTCCTTGCCTCTTCTCGCATGCACGGAAATGGAGTACTGCATCTTCAGTGATGAACTGAACTGGTAAGAAGCCCCCATCTGTTTCAGCGAGCCATTCATGAAGCCGCCAAGTAAGTTATTATTTTGTATCTCCTGGGTTCTCACGTGATGACTTGGTCCCCTATGGCACTCAGAAGGTAACTGCGCTGGCTAGATTTATGTCAACTTGATGCAGGCTAGAGTCATCTGAGAGGAGGGAACCTCAATTAGAAAATGCCTCCATAAGATCAGTCTGTAGGCAAGTCTGTAGGGCATTTTCTTAATTAGTGATTGATGGAAGAGGGCCCAGCCCATGGTGGGTGGTGCCACCCCGGACTGGTAGTCCTGGATTGATGTGGGAGGTCCTTCTGTCTATGTGTCACTTTTATTTTTAGTGAATAAAGAAACTGGCTTGGCCTGATAGAGCAGAGTAGAGCTAGGCAGGGAAAACTAAACTGAATGCTGGGAGAAAGAAGGTGGAGTCAGGAGAAGCCATGTAGCCCTGCTGGAGACAGACACGGGAACTTAACCCTGTAAACCACAGCCTCATGACGATACACAGATTAATGGAGATAGGTCAGTTTAAGACATGAGTTAGCCAGAAATACGCTTAAGATATTGGCCAAACAGTATTGCAAATAATATGGCTTCTGTGTGGTTACTGCAGGGCTGAGCAGCCAGGAACAAACAAACAGCCTCCATACACCACTGGGTTCGATAAGAAAGCAGGCTGAGCAAGCCACGGGGAGCAAACCAGTAAGCAGCACCCTTCCACGGCCTCGGCATCAGCTCCTGCCTCCAGGTCCCTGCCCTATTTGGTTCCTGTCCTGTTTGTTTTTGACACTGAACTATGATACAGAACTGTGAGTGAAATGAACCCTCTCCTCCACAAGTTGCTTTGGTCATGGTGTTTCGTCATAGCAACAGTGACCCTAAGACAGTAGCTAATCTAAGAAAAAAAATTTTTACAGTTACCTTTTACTGAGATGTAATTCACATGCATACAATCCTCCCTGTTAAAGTGTGCACCTTGGAAGCCCTGAGTGTGTCACAGAACATAACCTCCCTGTGTAAGGCTGCTCACCACCTGAGGAAGCAGCCCATTGCCACCAGTGTCGCCCTCTACCTCAGGATGAAATCCACACTTCTACGTTGTTTCGGGGGATTTGCTAGTGCCATGGCCATTTCACATTAATGGACAATAACTTCTGAAAAAGCGCTGTGTTTCTAGGCTCTGTCACATCATGGTCTATCTAGGGCTTCGCTGCATTGACGGCCATAGTCACCACAGCACAGGACAAAGAGTAGTAGATTTAGGCCAAAGCACCACGGTCAAAAGTTCTCACAAACCAGGGGGGTTCAGTTATGGTCCAGAGCTAAGGCGTTTGCCCTAAGATCCAGGGAATGTGGGGTGAGTCATCTGGCCTCTCGGAGCCACGGTTTTCCCACCTGTAAGTGAAGTAGCTGGCCATCAGGCAACTAAGTGTCTTCTGTTGCTGTGAGAAGACACCGTGACCAAAGCGACTTATCAGAGGGCTAGAGTCCTTAACCATCATGGTGGGGAACATAGCGACAGGCAGCAGACATGGTGCTGGAGCAGCAACCAAGACCTCACAACTGGATCAAGTGGGAAGCAGAGGGAGACACCAGGAATGGTGTGAGCCTTTTGAAACTTTGAACCCCTTCCCCAGTGACACGCCTCCTCCAACAAGGCCACACCTCCTAATTCGTCCAAACAGTTCCACCACCTGGAGACCAAGTGTTCAAATAGGTGAGCCTGGGGGTGGAGGCATTCTCATTCAAGCCACCACTCTGAGTTTCTTTCCAACCCTACGGTTTCTGTGGTTTCATGTAGGTAGACTGGACCCAGACCTGTGCCTCTCTCCACGCAGCAAGAAATGTCATTGCATCCATTGCACTCAAAGTCAGGGCGAAGAGCTATTACAGTATGACCTAGCCAGATGCTGTAGCATTTGCCTGTGATCTTAGCTGCTTAGAAAGCCAAGGCAGGAAGACCATAATGTCAAAGCCAGCCTGGAATCCACAGCATGATTCAATCTTAAAGGACAACTTAAAAAAAAATCTTCTTTGTTCCTGTAGGCTAACTCTGCCACTCGTTTTCCACTTCACATATATTAGAGTCCTCACAGCAAAAGGCTGACAGGTTTGCACATCCTCTATCACAAACATCCAAGGGTTAGTACTCCCGGACAAACTTCCTGCCTGAGAGTGACAGCCATGTCTCATGCCTGAGGAGTGTCCAGTCTGCCAGATCAGGACCATCCCCCTGCCTCACGTGACATCTATGAATTGTTCTTTCCGCTCAGTGCCATCTGCCCCTTGCCAGACCCTTGACATGGCTTGACGCACAACATCCAGC
>NW_004949105.1:4601808-4609222 GCF_000317375.1 Microtus ochrogaster | reverse complement strand
ATGACTCCCACCCAGAATAACCAGGTCTCTAGACAGGAAGAATTGCTGCTTCCCAATAAACCAATATCCCACGTCCTCGGCTCATTCTCATTCTCCTAGTATGTGTACAGCACACTGACCTAGGGGAGGGCTCGTCACCCTCACAGTGCCTCCTCTCCCTCCTCAAAGGCAGGCAAGAGTCTCTGCTGCCTCAAGCCAAGCTCTACTCCCAGTCAACAAGGAAGCCCCCAACCAGTGTGTGCCCGCCTATGCCCAGGTGGACGTGGGTTTTTCCCCTGGGCGATCCTGCACACATTCCCCTTGGCAGCCCATACACTTCTAGTCACACCCTTCCCTCTTGATGATACCTCCAGCCACTACATCCCTGGGTGTGAGTCCTCTCCCCCATAGGGCTTCTCTGGGCATCCACCAGACCCAGAACCGCCTTGGTCCCTGAGTTCCCTCAGGAAGCTGTCATTGTCACCTGTCTCAGGCCTCACAACTCCTGCACAGAGCAGCTGCATCTCTGGTATCACTTCCTTAGACCAAGCATTTCTCACCAAACTACTGCCTGAGCATCTCCAGAGCTGAGCAGTAACTGCTGAAGGGTCAGAGACCTGAATGACCTTTGACTTGTCCCTTTGCCTGTTTCAGCTACCTGAGCAAGAAAGTCCTCTGATTAGGTTAGCAGATCAGTCCTCAGCGACCCACTAGCTGAGCGGTGGAAAGGACACCAGCGCTATAACCAACCGGCCTTCCCACCCCATGCCTAGCTTCGGGAAGCAGAACCAAACAGGACAATGTCACTGCGCCACCATGGCCCTATAGCAGCCCTACGACAGCCTTTACTTGATGTTCACATGTAAGCAAGCTTCACTTGGCTAAAAGACTGTTTCGAGTTCCCAAAATGATTTTTTAACACTCTGAAGGGAAACTGCCATGTTTCTGTGTGGACACCTGCATTAGAAGCCCCTGGGCTCTTCTGCTTGAGGCCAGATTCACAGCCCTGAGCCCCCTTTCTAACTTGTTAGACCAAGGGAGGCACTGAAGAGTCAGAAGACTTGCACACATCAGAACTCTGGTTTAACCTCCCTACTCAGATCCCCACCCCCATGGGTGTGGTATGTGTATGTACACATGCGCACGCGCGTGCGCACAAACATACACACACACACACACACACGTGAGCTCGCATGCGTGTGTAGGCTCAAAATCAGCCTCAGGTGCTGCTCCTCAGGAGCCATCACTGGGACCGGGGGCTCCCTGATTGGGCTAGAGAGGCTGACTGGTGGTCTCTGGGGATCTACTTGTCTCTGTCTCCCCAGAGCTGGAATTAGAAGCACACTGTGCTCACCTTTGAACGTGGCCCTGGGGACCGAAGTTGGGTCCTCATGCTTATATGGCAAGTGTTTTGTCTCCCCAGCTTCCATCCTGCTCTTGTTGAGAGAGTCTCAGGTATCCCAGGATGCTTGCAACTGGCTCTGCGGCTGGGGGTGACCTTGCACCTGATGCTCCCGCCTCTACCTCCCGGAGCACAGGTTACAGGCAGGACCCACCACACTTGGTCTATGTACGCTAGGGGATAGACCACGGGGCTTCATATATGCCAGCAATGCCCTCTACCAACCCCAGACCATCTTCTCTGGAGGACTGAAGGCCAGCCCAGGGTCAGGCTGGCCCTGCCCCTTCTGTCCCTTGGAGGGGGCCTCCATAGTAGAACAATTCATGGCTTCTGTTTCCTATCATAAGTAAGTTTGCAATAATAAACACTGATCATTCGAACCTCTGATGTGTCATTTTTTGAGACTGTTCAGAACATTAATTCACTTCTACAGGGCCTCTTAAACACGCGTTTAAGGGAGAAAAGGAGTGACTTGGAGCCAGCACTTACTTTTCTGCAGAATTTTGGCTTGGAAGACTCTGGTCCCCATGCCAGCTCCAAGACAGATTAAGCGAAGAAGTGTCACCTTGTTCTCTGATACGATCTGGCCTCTGGCAAACAGGTGGGGGCCAGCACTGTCCAGTATTCATTGTCCCTGTGATGGAGCTGACCTGTAAACACGGCCCTTCAGAGGCCTCACTTCACCCAGTGGCCGGAAAGCCAGGCTCCGGAGAGCTCCCGGGCAAAGGGCTCCTCACCGGCAGCTGCCTCTGTGATGCTTGGCTCAGTCTTTGAACACCAATCCATATGACTGATCAAGTGAGCCCAATGGTGACCACGGATGACAGTTCCAGGTGTCTTTGCAGCTGGAACCCCATGAGTTCTCACTGGGATCATTCTAGAATCCCCAGGGCCCCCTCTTCTCAGGAAGGTCCAAAGCACCATGGTACACAGAGCCATCACCCTGGGGTTCTAAGTGGTACACAGAGCCATTACCCTGGGGTAAGATGAGAACTTACATGCAGCGGCTGCCAACTGGGGCAGAGAGGGGATTTTACGGTCTATCTAGGAAGCTGAAACTAGAGGGAGGAACAGGGCCACTCTTCTGTAAGAGCCGTTGTTTTGAGTTTTGTTGTTGCTGTTGTTTTGTTCTTTTCCCAGACAATACATCCCAACCGCAGCCTCCCTCCCTCCTCATCCCCTCACTACTTCCCCCTCCCCAGATCGATTGCCTCTCCTCTTCCCTTCAGAAAAGAGCGGGCCTCCAGTGGTTCCAGCCGAACAATAACAAGATGGAGTAAGACTAAGCATAAACCTTCGTACCAAGGTTGGACAACCTGGTAGGAGAAAAAAGGACCCAAGTGCAGGGTGGAGTCAGAGATACCCCCACTCCCACTGTTACGAGTTCCAAAGCCACCCCAAGCTTAACCACCATAGTGCATATGCAGAGGACTTAGCGCAGACCCATGTGGGTTCCATGATTCGGGAAGACCCATTGTTTCAATGGGGTTTCTGACATTAGGGTACACGGGGTGAGGCCTATTCAAGCGGAACACATGCAAAATCCAATCTCTGTTCGCCAGCAATCTTGTTAACAGGCAATACACGAGGAAAGAAAACCCAAGTCTAATTTTACTGCTTCCTCCTACTCTGAAACCATCACCAAGAATTCAGAAGGGGTGGGGCTGGTTTGTGGTTCTCCACAAGGGACAGAGCACTGAGACAGGTCCTACTCTGTAATCATTCTGGGTACACGGGCTGCACCCACTCTGTACCATGCTGACGGCTGGTTCAAGCGAGGAAGCCCATGGCTGCTGAACAGATGCTATAGACCCATGGCACAAATGCAAGAAAGTTGTTTGTCTATCTGTTTGTTTGGAGACAGCGTCTCTCTATATGTCATTGACTGGCCTGGAACTCACCATGTAGACCAGGCTGGCCTCAAACTCACGACATCCACCTGCCTCTGCTTCCTGAGTGCTAGGATTAAAGGTGTGTGCCTCCACGCCCAGCCTACTTTTAATGAAGTTTTACTACACTATACCGAACTACCTCCCCACCCTTCTACTATATTGAAAAAGCTATCCCACAGTCCTAGCTGGGGATTGAGCATAATCCACGTTAAGGCCTAGGACTGATTCACATGGCTTGGCTGAAGACAGTGTAGGATCCGTCCACCTGGCTTTTACACTAACTGTTCTGCTCATCTCTCCAGCGGCTCCTACCGCACAGCTGTGCTGGAGGCCACTGTGACCGCATACCTGCCAATTCTGCAGAGGACTAGCACTAACTGGTCGCCAAAACCCTTACACACATCACGACACATGCTAGGCACACAGGTGCTCATATACAGATGCAAAGGAGCCCTGAGGCAGGCAGAGTTCATCAGCTCACTACCTTGAGCCCCCGAATGGTATCGATCTGAGTAGAGAAAGCCCACAGCTCCCTGCAGTAACTACAGCTCCCTGCTTGTTTCCAGAAGTACCGGGTGGGCAAGAGGACAGCATCAAGTTTGCATTCTGTGCTCCCTTGGGCCCTGATGCCACTTTGGTGCCAGCCACCATGGGTTAGGGTCTATTTCAATCCGCAGCAACTAACATCTTGCCATACAGACAGGCTTATATGCAGTCCTCTCAGCAGCCATGGGCACCGGTCCCAGGATCCCCCAAACATGGATGCTCAAGGCCCTTATAGAAAATGGTGCAGTATTTCCATGTAGCATGCTCATCTGTATTTTAAATCTCTCTGGGTGACTTACTGTATTAGCCATATGTGTGCTATGTAGGTAAGTACTGTCTATGGAATAACAAAAGACTGTGTGTGCTCAGTAGAGGTATTTTTTTCACAGATTTTTTTTTATTCCCAGCTGCTAGATTCCTGAGTCACAGTGTGGCTTTCTGGTTTGCTCCCTGGTAATAAACTTTCCCATGTTTCTGGAGCTGATCAGGACGCTGATGGCTTACCAATTTGCTGTTGTTTCATTTTTCTCACGATGAAAGCTTTAATCATATAGAACTTACGTTTTATATAGTGTGAGCCAGAATGCAATTTCTTTTAAGGTGAGTAGGTAATGAAACCACCCCACTTATTAAACCCACCCCACTCTCTTGGGGAATCAAAATGCCTCCTTCGCCGTCACCTTGGCGCTGAACCCACTATGATCTTTTCCTGCCTCACTGCCCACCTGTCAGGAAGCCTGGCCCTTTTGACCAATGTGAAAAACTGACCACATGTGCATCCCAAGGCAGTGCACAGAATGCTAAGTCTGCCCAGTTCCAGGAACTGTGGCACCTTCCATAGCTTCTGGTTATAAAGCCCAGCTTCCAATCGGAACAGGTGCTAGCCCAGAGAACTGTGCTGGCAAGATGGCTCAGTGGGTAAGAGTGTTGGCTCTTCCAGAGGCCTAGATTGATCCCCAGCTCCCACAGTATGAGTAACAACTGTCTCGAGCTCCTGTTCCTGGAGATCTGACACTTCCTTCAGGCCTGCAAGGGCAATGAGCCCATGTGGTGCACAGACATACATGCACACAAAATAGAAATAAAGTCGTTTGTTTAAAAGCTTCCCAATAATTCTTCTTTTTAAAAGTTTAACTAGAGCTAATAACCAAACTTTAAAGTGCTCTGCGCTTTTCTGCAATTTAAAGCAATCACTCCCTTCCTAACTGCACACTGTTTGATAAAAGGCGTGATTGAAGGAGGCTCCGGACCCCATGGGCGGCCATTTTTTTCCAGCTCTGTGCCAACAGAATGGTTTCACCCTGAATTTTGCTCCCTGGAGTTTCATCTCCACTTTAATCTTCCTCCAAATGGTTCTTTCCCCCACCAGTTTTATTTTTAGCGACCAGAACCGGAGCCTTCAGCTGGTAGGCTGTCATTTACTCTCCAGCCAGCGGCTGACCTCAGTCTTCCATGAATTAAAATCAACTGAACTCACAGAAAATCCCCGGTACTGACTTCCATGATCATATCTAATACATGGTCTCCTTGGGCTCCAGAACCTGACTGAGGACCCCACACTCCACTAAGCCCAGGCAGAAAGAAAGGCAGGAGGCAGAGAAGTCAGTATGTGTGAGAAGACAATACCACCACTAAGGTGGGCTCACACTCTCCTGGAGCAAGACACGGCTCTCCATCGGTGGCTTCCAGTGGGGAGGAATTTTCTCTGCATCTTGCCTGTTGCTCGAGCTTTGGGTTTTGGTTGCCCCATCCTCCAGCATGCTGGAGGAAAGTCTGGCGCGTGTTTTCTCTCACCTCCTCCTTACCCACACCCAGTGTGAGACTCTGGACAGTTTCCTTGACATTTTGTTATGTACTCCTCGGGCAGACTCTGGGCCCCCGTTTAAAGAGCATCTGTCTCCTCTCCCATCACCACCCATGGTACCCAATCAGTTCAGATGGTACAAAGCCTATGACGGAAGAAGCAAAAGCCAGCCTAAGCCAGTATCAGTGAACAGGTTTCAGGAGACAGACTGGAACTCCGGCGGCCACTGGAGAAGCGTCACATTACAGTTGTCCTTTGCAACAGAACCACGTGGCTCTGGGTCCTCAGACACAGAGGCCCGTATTCATCCCAAGAGCAAAGTCATCACTCAGAACGTATGGGAGAGCTCCAAGCCTCAGTTTCCCTACCAGTAAAGTGAACCGATTCTGCATGCTTGCTCGGGTCTCCAGGACATACTACACACGGGAGATGAACAACCTTGTCCCATCCACTTTACAACGGCAGCCAGCAGACTTCCAACAAAGGAAGCCACAGATAGGAATGGATACACACTCCTCCCGCCAACAGCATCCTAGACCTGGAGCCAAGGGCTAACATCAGCTGGCACATGGTCTTTCCCCTCCTGCTGACTCAGGATCAGAGAGACGTGGGCATCAACAGAGATCTCAAAGCTCAATTCGGTCAACATTCCACATGCTTGTCATCTTAGACAGACAATAACAGAACAAAGCCAATGAACACGTGGCTGATGAGAAACTCCTGTCTCACCTTTCTACAGGTATGGTGGCATGGGGATACAAAGAACTAGGCTGATGACCCAAACAGCCCTTATAATCCACAGCTGGTCAATGTGTCAACGGGAAAACCCAATCCCCGGATACAACCTCTTACCCGTCCTCTGCCCACCTGTCAAAACTTGTGGGTCCTCGTCTGAACAGTAATGGGGCCTTCAGACCTCTGTAGACACCTTCCAGCTATGGGTTTCAGGGCTGGCCATGCATGAGGTCAACGTGTGGCTAGGTCATAGGGTTAGAGAACTTTCAGAGACAAGGTCTCCTCTCAACACAGGCTGAGAACATTGTATGGGTTTGACTTGAAAATATGCAAGACAACCCCCAAAGAGCTCACAGCACCTAGTGAACACACGCCAGGCCTCATACACCCATAAACAAAGCCCAGTCCTCCAGAAGAAAGAGAGTTTTAGGGTTACTAGTGTGAAGGTACAGACACATGTTGTTTTAACATGTTGCTCTTCCATATTCCCCCAAACTTTCTACAGTGGTCATACAACCTCACCCACCACCACACTCTACACATATATGTAAAAGTCCTACAAAGCCCTAGGCCAGTTATTCTCAACCTATGGGTCGCAACCCCTTGAACAAAACTCTAGCTCCAAAAAATATTTACATTACTATTCCTAACAGAAGAGTTACAGCTATGAAGTAGCAACAAACATAATATTATGTTTGGGGGGGGGTCACCATAACGTGGGGAACTGTATTAAAGGGCCACAGCATTAGGAAGGTTGAGAACCACTGACCTAGAGCAACAGTTCCCAGGAACCCGCAAACAACATGAGCAGAACAGGATTTAGGAGAATTCAGGGTAGAAACCTGGGCAAAGCGACAAGACACACACTCTGCTATCTTCCTCACCTGCTCCCACATCAGGTCCCCAAAAGTTCTCAATAGCAGCCAGTCCCAGCCCAGTTTGGGGACTTGAGGAGTGGACTGTGCACTGGGGCTGTTTGGGGGTCCCCAGTACCTCTGATATTAGGCAAGGGGTTAGAGTCATCCCTAAGACTCCTCACTGGATGAAAGAAGTGCT
>NW_004949105.1:4598131-4601148 GCF_000317375.1 Microtus ochrogaster | reverse complement strand
GCATAAAGCAATGAGAAGAGAGGCCAAGCTGGGAGTATGTGACTAGCAGTGGCCTGCACAGGGTGGAGTTGGTACTCCACTCACTCAGGCACTAAGGAGGAACAGTCCTCTCGGGTAAGGCCTGAGCCCGTTCTGCAATAACTTTAGTTCACAACCACCCATATCCCACAGGCAGAGCACTGCTAAGTACACTGGTCTCACGACGAAAAAAAAATTACCCCTAAAAGATGAAAGCAAACAAGCGGGTGCTGGCTTCACATGTCAGTGATGTGGCAAGAAGCTCGCCAGGGACGGCAGGAGCTCACAACACTGTAACAAAGTGCTTCCACCAGGGATGCCCACCTTTCCAGCAAACTAAAGTCACTGGCTTCACCTCCTATCAGCCCAGGAATCTTTGGGCTTCTGGTCCACAAATTCCACAGACATGCTGTCACCGTTTCCCAGCGACACACTGACGGGCTACTTTCGAGCTACGGCAATGAGGTTGAGTAGCCACGGGCTCCAAGCTCCCACTTCCCAGCCCACACAGGTGGAGCTCACAGCGGTCCCTCGACTGTGTGAGGGTCTGTACCTAAGCATCACCACCTGAACTCAACACATTCACATTGGTCATGTGCTGGCTGGAGAGCCCCGAATCCACATGGACAGCAGGATGAGATTCTAGCCCAGATCTGGATCTGGACCTGGTAGCTACGCCACAAGCCAAGAAGTAGTATGGATCCACCCTATATAACACTGTCAAATTAGAGCTGCGGGAAGCACCCTGCTGATGCCATCCATAGCTGAACCCCAAACTGAACTATACTGGCTGAGGCCTTCCTCCCACCCACAGGACCCTAGCCTCTCAGAGTGCCACCCCAATGCTCTGTACTCTCAGCTAAAGGCACACTGCCTTTTATCCCGGATAACCTCTAGCTACACAGCTTCTCCAAACACCTTACTTGTAGCAAATGAGCATCTGGGACGAGCTCTAACTGCCGAATGTGACTCTAGAGAGCCACTGCGCCATGTGGGGTGATTCCAAGTGCAACCCAGAACAGCATGTCTTTTGTGGGTAGCGCAGGAAAAGGGTAGATCTGTCTTCTTACTCCAAAGAAGAGAAATGAGGGACGGAGGGTGCCTAGGGTAACCCAGGAAGACTGGAGGGTACACGGGGATGCCATGGAGCCCTAAGAGCATGGAGTGGCCAGGCTGTGGTAACAGCTGACCCAGTACGACAGGAGGGAAGCCTGACAGAGGATGGGACCCTACTGCCCAGCAGGCAGGAATCGGAGTATGAACGATTCTTGACCACCCATCCTGAAGCCACACACCTCCATGACCACAGGATCCTTTCCTCCTCTGTGTTCACTGTGTTCTCTGCTGCCAAGGAGCATGGACGCCTGTGCATGGAGACGCGGGTTGGAGAGCTCCTGCACAGGCACCAGCCGCAGGCAGACACGCCTGGAAGCAAGCACGCAAGCGATGGCGTCCCCATAAGCTGCAGCACATAAAGAAAAGGAAGGTGCATAAAGGAGGGACCACTGCTGAGTTCCTTCCCAGTGACCAAGTGGCTCCTGACAATAAGAGAGATCTGTCTATCTAACAAGACACCCAGACCCAGCTTGTGAGATTGCTGATGTCAGATATTCACTAGCTCATTAAATAGCAAAAATCCTTAACCGGCATTTCCAGGTTCCAAGTGAATACTGCACCCAGTTTCCTGAGCAAACGAGACACCCCCTGTCTTAGGGCGAGCTGACTGGCGTGGTACTATTAGAAAGTCAGACCACTAACTTATCTGTAGGGCTTAAAATGAACTTCCTCTAGCCATGTGCTAACTTTCTATTCTGGATTTCCTGAGGTTTCCTTTATTAGACTTGAGTCCAAAACTATCTTGGAAAGAGCTACGGGACATATGGGTGTTACGCATTTGAGGGTAAGGAGAAGGGGCCAGGACAGTCAGCATTTCCCAGCATTTCCCAGCTCCGACAGCCTGCCTGAGCTCCACCCGCTAAAAGCTGCCATTTGCTTGCTAAGAATGAGATGAACCCAGACCTTACTTCATCCTCAAAGAAAATATAATTGTTTATTCTTGTGGCCTTTAAACCACACGGGACACGCTGCTTCCCACACTCCTTCGGGTTGACTTCCCAGCTACTCTCCTTCCAAATGCATTAATGAAATGGCCCAATGTGCCCCAGGAAAGTTAAGGAATGAAGTCAGGGAGATTCCTGGTATTTCTGGAGCTGAAGTGTTACCAGCAGGTCACCCAGCCCTCGAGGGCAGCTACAGGCCCGAGCAGGACTCATTCCAGGGACAGCCTGCTACACGGTGCACAGAGCCAAAGTCTAGCAACCTAGAATCCCTTCGGATCCCCTGAGGCCCTCACTGTAGGTGGAGAGGGCACCGCATAGACAGGAATGCGGTGAGCAAAGAGGTGCCTGTGGCCTTTGTGCCACTATGGCGCAGTGCTCCTGGGTATCCTGGTTGAGCTGTCGCGGCAAGCTTTGCCGGGGGCAACCCTGGCAAATGAACACATCTTAAGAGAAAGCAAGCAAGAACCTCAGAGTCCAACAGTGGGACCTAGCGCTGAACCTGAACTTGCCTTCCATGTTGGGCTATCTGGCTTGCAGGGGCTGCTCTAAGCCAGTGGGAGCACTCTATTCTGCAAAATAAACTGGAGATGTGTTCCCTGCACTTATTGCCTTAGAGAGAGGTGGGCTCTCGCTCTGTCCTGGAGGCTCCTGACACAGCCAGCTGCACTCTCAGTGTGTGTTAGCACATCGTGGATGGGCAATGTGGAGAAATAAAGATGCTTACTGCATACCCAAGAAGGGACCAGAAGAAGGGACCCAGGACCGCAGCATCCTCCATGCCCCGCTGCCTAAAGATCTGTGCTCCCATAGCAACAACCTGGAGAGCAAGCCTCTGCTCCGTAGGCCTTCGGGGACATTCCGCATGCTGACCCCGGCACAGCGCATCCGCTGTTATGATGGCGAAGATGACCACAGGACAGTCCGGGAAACAGCACAGAG
>NW_004949105.1:4584824-4597980 GCF_000317375.1 Microtus ochrogaster | reverse complement strand
TTCTTTCAGCTTCCGTATCCTGTTCCGTTTGTCACCAGTGGCAGGGAGCCCAGCCACAGCTTTGGGGAAGGTAGGTAGCCTTGCTAGCCTTGCTATGCAACTCCACACCGTGGTGCCACGCTGCAGCAGTCGTGGTCTAAAGACTGTATGCAGGCACAGGGCCACACCACGGCTAGCATTTCATGGTAGGTCTGAACACACTATGGAAGACATTTGAATACTGACAGTTAATGCAGGACCCAAAGCCTTTGCATGGCAGGTAGCCCAGGCTCTGATTTACAGGGGTCCCACAGATCCCTACCCTCCCAGCCCAACTCCACGCGTTGTACCCACTCATCATCTGTAGGTTTTTCTGCTGGCCACACATTCCAGCCCTTGGCTCACCCGCAGGAGTCCTATGACCCTGAACAGACGCTGGTTCTCCCCAACCCCCACACTGCGCCTGGATGACATAACAAGCCAGAAGAGAACAATGACAACATCAGGCCCGACTGATTCTGTGCCCACATAGAACTGGCACTTCACATATTATCCAATTCTCCACGCTACTAGAAAGGAGCCATTATCATTCACATTGTACATTAAACCAAGGGGCAGAAAATTCACAGAACCCAGGAAGGTCATCCAGATGGTAAACCGCAGAGGCCTCTACCCCTCGGAGCCACACCCAAGACTGTGAAGCAGCAGCCACATAGACACAGCCCGGGAGTCTTTTCTCAAGCAGATGTGCAAAGAGATCTTTGCTCCACGCTCCCAAAATGTGACCGACAGTGATGAGATACTCTATTTCCTGAAGAGAAGAAGGGGGGACCTGAGCCTGACACATGCTTGGTCTTCAGAAGTGTTCAACAGTATCCCCATTGCAATCTTCTTCCCAGCGTGCTGCTCAAGAATGCACGCAAACAAGGGCTCCACCTCAGCACCCCATGCCCCATGGAAGCCCAGGACTTGCATCCACCATGTAACAAACAAGAGTCCCAACCATCACCGAATGACGTTGGGGGGGGTGTCAAAAATGTGATGGCAGACCCGTGCAGAGGACAGTATCGATTTTGCTGTGCACTGTGCTGACGGCTCTCAGCTTGGGAAGAAGGTGAAAGGTGCTGACGGACACGCATAAACAAGACACTCAACAGCCTCTCCTTCCAGTTTTCAGTCTGACTTGACCGAAACCATAGCTTTCTGAGCCGTGTAGAGCAAATCTGGGGGGCAACAGGCCCCCTTCGAGACAGCAAGTAGGGATGATGGGGGTCCTACATCTCCATCAGCTCATGACCAGGAAGGCCAAGGTCCAAGTAAATTTCCTCTCGAGCCCATGAGAGTCCCTCTGATTCCTCTCTTTGATGTTCACTCTGGAAAAAGGGCTGTCCTGTTACTCTTTCCTTGCCCTGATGACAAGGACCAGCAAACTGAGGCAGCATCTCAGGAGGAAGATGAAGTCCAACACACGATACCTATGTGCAGACCCCTAATCAAGTCAGAACCTCCCCGACGAACACCTACCCTACATTTTCTTGGTAACCAGCCACTCTGAAACACACCAGAATCCAGATATATACTTACAACCACGATTCTGCCCATCATATTCCAAACTGTAGCAGTTGATTTGCCTCAAGACCCTGCCCAGTCATCAGCTTCCAGACCCTCCTAGCCCATCAGCCGCCAGACCCTTACCCAGCAGCAACACAGCTGCATTCTTAGGTCCACAGCACCACGTGGTGCAGGGTGCTACAGAGATGGGACAGCCCGGCCCTGAGGTGGGGGCTCTGTGGAGTGCCCCTGGGGCTGGGGAATGAACTACACTGTGGAGGGTAAGAACAACAATCACAAGAAGGACGCCCCCGCCCCCGTAGTGTTTGACTCGGGACATAAGACCCCGTGGGAACTCTCTGCCTGCCAAAACCTCCTGATCCATTCCTTCAAGCCCTCTAGAGAAAATCATATCCTGGGGCTCAGCAAGGGGACAACAAAGGAGACAAAGTTTCCCCGCAGACGTCATGAAATATACTTCAGGAAACAAAATTTAAATCAAGACACTCGGCAAAAACAGTGAAAAAAAAATTTTTTTTCTTTCCATGTGACCCTTCATTTCCACTCGGGACATGCATAAACACATTCCTGGGTTCCAATACTGAGAAAGTCTCTCTAAACACTAAATGCAGTCCTGCCCAGAGCAGGAAATGATCAACAGCAAAAGGAATGTCACAGATTCCAGACGGATGGGACCAGCTGGGGAGCTGGTCAGCCACGCTCATGTCTCAGATGTTGCCTTCAGGACTCCTCAAGGGAATCGCTGCTGTATAACTGTAACCCAGGAATAGCCAGAGGCCTGTGCAACCGGCGCAGCTCAAAGCGGCTGGGTGTCCCAGCAGGGCCTTCATTCATGCTCTGGCAAAAGTCCAGCTGGCACAGGGCTTTGCACCAGCTCTGTCTGAAACAGCCAACAGGTAGAAAGTGCCCACGAGTCTCCCCCCAACAACTGTCAAAACACAATGATCTGCAGGCAACTGCTTCCTGCTTCTCTTTAACAGGCAATGGTTCATCCCGGCCTGGGCTCCCTGGTCACGTCTTACCTACTGAATTCAAGCTCCGGCACCTGCCCATGCCTTCCTTCCCAAAGATAAGGATTCAAGTTTGCTCCAGACTCATGTGGGTCTCGTTATGGCTTCCTGAGCACGCAGCTTAAAAGGCTGGGCCTTGGCCTGACAAAAGCCATCTACAAGAACAGGTCAGAAACAAACAGAAGAAACGCCACAAGAAAAACTCTACGCTGTGGCCCAAAACATGAGCCACATTGTGCTACACAAATAAATATAAAAGCCATAAAAATCCAAAACAATCGTGAGAAAAGCTCTTATGGTGTGGGAATAGAGGAGCAGAATACCCAGATACCAAAGTCACAGTAGCAGAGGCAAGCTGTCTGAAGTTGTCTTGGACCCCAGGTGACAATACCCCACCCATGCAGGTAACAGGAAAAGTAAAGGATTTTGTGAAAATCAGGACTAATTTAAACTTTGCAAATCTCACAATGCCAGAAGTGACCTGTTCCTGTTGTTAAAGATCTTAGAAAAAGAAGAACCCCAACCCTCAACACAATTTGTACACCTTGCATACTGGGGCACAAAACTCTGCCCTGCAAGTGGCCGCAGCGCGCACATACACACACACACACACACACACACACACACACGTATGTATATGTGTAAATGAACTCCTAACGGCATCACAAGAGGACACCTTGAAAATGGCTTTTGACTTAACCTGAATGTAGGTCTCATGGTGCAGCTCAGTTCTCTCTCCCTACCTCACGCCTCAGAAAACCCCAGTGCCCGGCGTCAGATCTCCAGCGATACAGAAAAGCACAGGGCACAGTTCCAGCTCTTAGAACTCAGCTTTCCACGCGGAGGAAATGCCCTATTGTGTGTTCTTAGGTCAACAACCTTACAGCTCTGATCACCACCGCTAAGAGATAGCCTTGACACTCAGGAATTATCTTCAGTGCCCCTTCAGGCTTGGAGCCAGCAGCCTGCTTCCTCCTTCCTGTGCCCAGCCTAGGGCCGGGCTCAAGAGCTGGGGAGCAGAAATGCATTCTCTCTTCGGGATCCGGCTGAGGAAGCTGTGCAGAAGAAAACCTGGCACAAACTCCGAATCCAGCAGCAGAGTCTTGGAGATCAGCCATTGAGTTAAGAGGTAGTGTCCTCTCCAGGCTCAGTGGTGGTTAAGCTTTCCCAGAATTCCATCCTGCAGCAGGCTGCCTACATGGAGGGCCTCAGGCCAGCTCAGCAAGGCTTCCCAAGAAGGCTGAGTATGCCATCTGCAGATCCAAGGGTCTGGAATTCCCCAGCTCGGCCCTCACCCTAAAGGCCATGGGAAAACCAGCCTTGTCATAGCACTCATCCCAGACTCTAGACAAGAGTCCAGGCTGGCCAGGGCCTTTGGGGCTTGCACACGGATGAATTTTCCGGAAAAGCCTCATGTTCCTGGACTAATGCTAATGGCCCTGTGCCCCAGTCTGATCCCCGCCTTGGAAAATCCCAAGTTATCCAGAGCCAAAACAAAGTAGATGCCCAGAGGTTTAGGGTCTTAGGACTAAAATACGTCGCCACACTGAAACTGAACCACGCTCCACCCGCATCTGGCTTTCCAAAGCCAGGCTTTCTTTTCCAGGCAGCAGCTATCCTGGGACAGAATGAATCTCACCCCTCCTGAGAGGAATATGTAAGAGAGGGAGACCAAGTCCCCCGGAAGCCAAGGTTGAGAAGAGAGTGGCATCTCTAGGCTGCCCTGATTCGTGACGCGGGTCTGGCGGTTTCACTGGACAAGATGGAGCTCAGCTGGTACAGGGTTTGCAACTAGTCACCCTGACACTGACTCCTCAGCTCTCTCTACTCCACGCTGCCGGGGGACACCAGCGCTGCTCAGCGTGAAGGGTGTGCTCCACAGACTAGTCCCATGCAGGCTGTTTTTTAAAAGGGTTTGAGAAGGACAGGCAACTCATTTGGAGGCTAGTTCGTTCCTCTCTGGCAAACAAGTCCACAAGCTCCACCCCTTGCTAACCATGAAGACTCCTGGGCGCTATGAAGCAGACATGTCACAGGACACCTTAGTGGGAGGCAACCTTGCTTCTCTGCGACCTGGATGGCAGTGAGGAATACCCGTCAGGACCATGACCACCCTTCATAGGTATCTGTGTGTCCTCAGCTCCTCTCTCAGCTGGAAGAGCAGAGGCTGGCACTGGGGCAGCGCCAAGTTGAGCAGGGCCCAGCATCAAAGCAAACCCCAAGCGTGGACTCAGAACCTAGATGTCACTCTCTCTGACTGGAGAATCACTGCTTCGTGCCAAGAAAACCCACCTGGAGAAGAAAGCATGGCTTTAACAGGCAGAAGGACAGTCCCAATAGGAAGCACTTTCAGACAGAAAAATTAATTATTTTCTTAACAAAAAAATCAAAGAGAAGCCTGACTGACAGTCTTAACCCTGGGAGGAGCTCAACTGCTACAGGGTCATTCCTTGTAGCCTCGTCACAGGGAGGGAAAGAACAAACTGGAACCCAAGGAAACAGAACTGGTCTCACGTTGCGCAGAACAGCCCAGAGGCAGCTTCCCTTGTCCTTCAGTGGATGCTCCATGACATATTAACATTGGCATTCACTTTGCTCTGTCCCCATTGTTTCGTTCCTTGGACTTCTGGCTATGGGGCTGTACAGAGAGCACTTCAGTACACGATTGCCATCTGGTCGGAGCAGGAACATTTCCAGTGTGCAGGTGGCGCCTCCTCTGCACCATCATAGACTGGTGCATACCTTGACAGGATGAACAGACCAGCATACCTTGACAGGATGGACAGACAGCATACCTTGACTGGATGGATAGACAGCATACCTTGACAGGCACCTACAGAAGGCCAGCTGTGACCCATGAGGTCCCTTTCAGCCCAACATGCATAGCTATACATCCCCCACTCACCTTGTGCCTTCCCGAAGCCACCCAGCATCTACAAGTCCCATATCTAAGTCCTGACATGACCTACCTACACGTGTTTTCTGCCTGTGGGGAGGACCATTTACTCATCTAGTTGGAAGCTCCAGGCCAAATCATTTATGCTCCAAGTTGTATAGATAACCAGCCCCATATTATCAGAGGCAGGGAAGGACACTGGAGTCCATAGATCCATGGAATCCTCTCTCCGCGGGCAGAGCTAAAGCCGTCTCTCTTCAGACTTTAGCCCCTACCCACTAATCAAAGTTCAGACCTCTCTGATTTATGCACAGCTTAGGCGGAACTCTAATTTGTACAAATTAACAGAACCAACAGCTTCAAATTATACTGGAAACATTGCCTCTGTCAGCGAAGATCCGGTCTTTGGTGCATGTGCAATCCCTGGGCTGGGTCCACAGAAGCATCACTTTCCACTTAGACAAAGGAGACTAAGGTCAGAGAAATTAGGGCTCAACTAATAAAAACTGTAGTTATCAAGAACCAACCACTACCCTCTCTTGAGTCTCAGAGTCTAAGAAAGAACCATCACCTCCTCTCCTCATTGGCTGTCTGGGGCTCTGGTCCTAAAGACCAGCTAGCTCACCTCCAAGGTCATGCAACCAGCTGGACCTTCAAAGGATTTGCAGAATCCATATTTTTGCTAAACATTTTCATACCCACACTTAAAACACACCGTCCCTTGCCCTCAGCCAGTTGCAGTTAACTCCTCAGTAAGTGAATGCATGTGAGACTTATGCATTCAGATACACAATGAGCTTCAGGGAATCAAATCAAAACACGTTCTGCCTTCCAGGCATGGCTGTTGCGTATCACTTTGAGGCTACTATGTGACAGTCTGACCGCAGGCTCATCTCCTTGCTCGGATGCACAGCTCCTCTCAGACACCCATCCTGCTGGTCAGTGAGTCTCAGCCGTGTTCAACCAGCACAGAAGTCAGCACAGCCCTGCTGTCTACAAGCATGGACCAGTGCCCTGTTCAACATCCTCAGCATCCTGCCGCCTCCCTCCAAAGCTCCTCTTCAGCCTGCCAGCCAAATCTAAGATCATAGAGGAAGTAAAAGGCCTTATGAACTGACAGGAAATGACCAGACGTGACACAGGCTGGCTATTATATATGTGTGTGTGTACATACACACACATATATATACACATGTATATCATAGATATTATATACATAAACACACACACACACACACACACATATATATATATATATATATATCCCTTCATGAACATCAATGTCATGAGGTTGTGAGAATTTAAATTTAATGATTAATGAGGTAGGCTCAGAGGTTACGTGGACTTGCCGCTCTTCCAGAGGACCTGAGTCCTTTTTCCAGCACAGCTGAGCAGTTCACAACTGCCTCGGTGTCATCTCCAGGGAATCCAGAACCCTCTTCTGGCCTCTGCAGGTATGGCATGAATGTGTACATACATACATACATACACACACACACACGTACACATGTACACACACATGCACATACACGAACACAAATAAATAAAACAATGAAACCAAAATCTTTAAAATTAATGAGACAATGTGCACACACACCCTCGCTTGAAATCTGCATTTCTCTGCCTACCATAGGTGCACCAACCAGGCTCACTAATCTGACGCCCCAACAGGCAGCACCTGGATCAGCAGGTCGGAGCAGTCCAAGCCAGAGCTTCCCTAGCTTCCACAGGTCCAGCCTAGATCTCCACATTAGTCCCGGGCAGTTAAAAATAGCACAGGCAGCTGAGCTGAGTTCGGTTAATGGAATACCCAAGTTAATTTTAGCATGAGAGAGCTCAAGGGAATCTAAAAATCTCCCATGCCAAGGACCACATTTGGCCCACATGGCATCTTCTTAGACTCAGGCCCAGAAGCGACTGTATCACAAAGGCCATGACTCACAAAACACCTCTTCTCTCTGACCGAGCCTTGGCCGGCCCATGACAACTGGGTTAACCCGGAAATACAACTGCCTCCTGCAGATCCATGGCCTGCAGCAACCCTGGTGTCAACACGCTGTGGCCAGCTGAGAGAACAACTTTGCTCAATGGGCTAACAGAGCCCTGAGCTCCCGGGCCTTGATCTAGCGCTTTGCCAACTGCTATCCACTCACAGCTGACCAGCCAGGCGGGCTCACAGCCCTGTGTGCCCTCAGTTTGCACTTCTGCCCATCCTCCTTTCACTGGCTCCTCCTGCTCCTGGTTAGAATCTGTTGTCAGCAGGAAGGCAGGGAAGAAAAGTGAGCCTAAGAAACCAACCCTGGTCCACAGCGACCCAGTCCTGCCGGATGCTCTGCTAGCCATCCCACTTCTCCACATCCACATTCTAACCTTAGTGCAGGACTACGGAGCCAGCCAGGATGCAAAGAGGCTGCTGTGACATCCACATAGATGGACTGGAGTCACCAAGGGTCCAAGGAAAAGCAGGATGCAGAGTCTGCCTTCCTGGGCACCCACAGAGCTCAGCCAAGACCTCAGAGGAAAGAAAATGAACAAAGCCACAATAGTGCAAGAGAACATTTCTGGTCTGGGAATGCAAAGCCAGAATTTAGAATTTTTATTTATTAATTCACAAATGATAATTACCTCTACAGCATTCAATGTTTTTTATCCAGGGAGGCACTTTTTAAAAACAAGTAATAAATATTATGCAAAAGGAAAACATGACTGGGAAGTGAAGCTACATTGCAACCCCAGGGAACACTGGGCCCAAAATAGCATTGCTGGGCAGATGAGCTCTGGCCACAGCTATCTGCCCAATCACCAGGCGGCATCGACTCTAGAGAGTTGGGCTACACACTTCCTCAATACAGCAGCCTCAAGGAAGCGTGGGTCAGTCACATGTGATGGCTGAAGAAACAAAGCAGTAATTGTTACCACAGATACTTAAGATTCTAAGTGCACAGAAGAACACATCCAAACAACCCTGCACATTTAAATGGGGAAGCAACCGATTCTTCAAGACAGGACTTGAAAATGTTCTCTCTCTCTCTCTCTCTCTTTTAAATTAAGAATCTTAACTTTTTATGTGGCCTTTCCTTCAAAGCGTAGATGGAATGAGAAAGAGGAAGAACAGAGAGATTCATTTCTGGTGAAACCAAGTACTACATTATGCTCTGAAACCAAGAAGAGGAGGCCAAGCCTCGTCACACCGGCCCTTCCCTAAGTCCTTACAGCAACAGCGGCAACGGTGTTTATCTATATGATTATAGGGGCAACTGTCTCTCTCCTTCTCTGGATGGGGGAGGGTGTTGACTATGACAGGTCACACCCTTGTGCCCTTCCACTGGATGCAGCCCACATGGACTCCTGCTTTATCCAGATGGGGAAATGGCTGTGACCAGAAAGAGGCTCATCTGGGTCACCCTCTAAGTCACCAGCAGGATTGCTAGAAGCCAGCGTTCCTGGAGACAAGGCTCAGAGGAGTGTGTGTGTGTGTGTGTGTGTGTGTGTGTGTGTGTGTGTGTGTGTGTGAAGAGGGAGAAACAGGGGCAGGCTCGGTCAACACCCCTGCCCTCGAGTCCACTACAGTGACACAGCCAGCGACACTCAGGCAGATGTTAAGCATCGAGTGACCTGACCACAAACCAAGAACTGCAAAAGGAAACCCAGGAGCCCAGCCCATAGGGAGCCAGCATACCACCCACCTTGCTGGAGTCCTTTTTTTTTTCTTCTGGTGGGATTCCCCCGGGGACCCCAGTATCAGACAAGAAGGGCAGCTAAGCAACACCAAACCCACACCAGTTGCCACAGCTGTTTTCTGGGCTCCAGAGGGCTAAGCCACATCTGTGCTCAGACACAGGAGGCAGGATCTATACGCAGAACTGTGTTCGCTGCATACTTCACCCAGTGAACACACAGACACTACCCTCTGCCCTTGAGTAGCCCTGTGGGTAAGAATCTTTGAGAACGATGAACCTCTTGGAGACGGAGCACATTTGGGGAGCAGACAGTTGGAGCTTGGGTACCTGTACCCAACCTAAACATTTGAGTGCTGCCCAGTCCCCTATGACATCAGAGGCAATGAAGGCTCCAATCACACCCCTATTCAAAGTCTAGTAACAGAAGGAGACCTTAAGACTTGCCCCCACCCCTGTTCCCCTAGTGAAGCCCCTAATCTGGCCGATGGTTTGGGCTACTGTCTTGGACATCAGAGCCTTCCCTCTGCTCTTGTCTTTCTTACTATGTCATTGTGGAAGAGACATCCTCTTTGTTTGATAAGAACTAAAACCCTTCCCTGTGTACACAGTAGCTGATGTTAGGACAGGAGCTAGGCACACTGTCCTGCTGACCCAAGGCCTGGATTCTCCCCTCACAGTATCCCACAAGACCCCTCCCCCTTGCTGTCCTTGAGCAGAAGGGCACAGTACCCCTGGAGCCTGGTGGACTCACTCGGTGAGATGGTCTTGGCTGAAGGAAACTGGAGCTGGCTGCCTTCACACAAGTGCCCTTTGCCTGGCCCCACAGCGGCCAGAAGCAGCCCCATTCCTCAGATTGAAACTGACAACAATTCCAGGCACAAAAGAGAGAGAACTCCCTCCCATGCCCTCTGGGAGCCCAAGCACCACATGGTATCCGCAGCACTCTGAACCAAAGATCAAACTGTCTCGGCGATGATTCAAAATCAAAATAAGGCAGACAGGAAGCAACACGCTGATTGCGAGTAGCTGGCATTCCTCAGCCAGCATCGAATGTCATCAACAACCGACACTCGACTGTGGCTGTTGCCACCCACTAGAGGCCTTTTGACATGGGAACAGTCCAGTATGTGGGACGCAGTTCAGGGGGGAAAGACTACAGGAACAGCGCGCTAGGACCCAGAATTCCTGCCAGAAAATTGTCCCTTGCCCAGTGCGTTAATGGTTTGATGTGTAACGGTCACTTCAGAAAACCACTGTTAGGAAGTGGACTCACACATCACTCACAAGATTTAAAGAAAAAAAAAAAAAGCAACTGGGAAAAGCAAATTCTCCAGATTTAAAAAAAAAAAAAATCAGGAAGTCCTCTCCAAATCACTCCAGTTCTACTTCACTCCCTGCCCCCAGCGTTGCAGCAGAAGTCCGGAACAACCGAGAGCAGTCTGAATGCCAAGCCTGCCGGCCACAGCTCCCACGGCCAGTTCTCAATGAAAGGAGGGGGAGGTGCTGGCAGCTCCATCACCATGCCTGCAGCGCGCAGACATCAGTCGCGCGCGCACGGCACCGAAGCCTGCAGCACCGCACAGCAGAAAGGGTGAAGGGGCGCCCCCTCCTTGGGAAGGAAGTTCCTGCGCACAAGTGGGAAGGGGACACCCAGAGACTGACATCAGTAGACCTGATCCCTAAAGTGGGGACACCCAGACAGAACCGCGAGTGCTCGTGCATGTAAACTCGGGCGCCCGAGACCCAGAGCGGTCCGGGAGCGGTCCTGCGCACACGGACACACGCAGGCACCCACGCGCGCTCACGCACAGAAACAGACGCCCCAGATGCAGGTCCCGCCTCCCCCGCAGTGCCACAGAGAACCAGGCTGTCTGGGCGGCTAAGCACGAGTAGCTGGTCCAGCCGAGCCGGATACCAGGAGCAGGGGTCTGGGGAGCTGCCCAAGTCACCGCGGTCCTCACCGATCTTGATCCTCACGCTCTGGAAGACCCGCAGCCCTTCTTCCTCCACCGCCATGCTGCTTGTCGACCTCGTCAACGCGCGAGGGCCCGGCAGCGCGGCCGCAGGAGGAGGACAAGAGAGGCGGACAAGGCCCGCAGACGGAGCCGAGCGGCGGATGCCCCCGGAGCCCCGCGCGCTATGGTCCGCGCTCTGCCCGGGTGCACCGCCTCGCGCCCTTCCATTGGCAGAGCTCGGGGGCGGGGCGGTGGGCGCCTTCCTTTGCCAAACCCCCGATCTTCATTGGCTTATGCTCCGCGTGGGGCGGAGCAGTACGACTCCGCCTACTGCCAAACATTGCATCCCTTTGGTCTGATCTGTAAGGGGGCGGAGTCGGACTCTGAGGCGGGATCGGAAGGGACTCGGGATTTAGCGGTCCCTGTTCTCAGGCTCCTCGCTGGTCTGATATCTTCGGACCTGGGACAAAGAGAGGGTCGTGAGTACTGATCTGTGTTTTAACTGCCAGTTTCCGTGAGACTGACTCGCACTTAAATTTTAAAAAGGTATATTCAAGCAAAAGGTGTGAAAGGAAAACATTTCTTCTAGCCCAAGCTTCAGCACCTACGAGAAGTGACACCTGCCGATCGCGCTGAATAAATCCAATGGTGATGCACGGCCAAAGTGAGGTCCCCGTGCCCAGCAGGCAGGCCCCGCTGTCCCCGGTGTGCTTGGGCAGCCTTTAACTGGGCCTTGAGTTTGGCATCCCAGGACCTTCAAACCTGTTTCCTGACAATTTGATTGGTGTCCAACTTTAGGATTGTTGGCTCTCTGCAGCCATCAGACCTTTCTGAGGTCCTGTCCTGATCCTTCCGATAGGACAGGGTTTCCCTGCAGCTGGGACTACTCCCAGCTTTCTCCAGGGGCAAGCGCTCCATGCTCCTCGGGTCCCTTATAGTACTCACAGAAGTGTGCCCCACAGACTTGTCCCCGGTTGGGGAGGAGTGGTGGCAGAGGCAGCCTCTTCAGTGGCCTTGAAGGTGGCCCTTCCTTCAGCAGTGAAAGCTGGATGGGAGAGTTGTGGAAAAAATACACCGCCTTTGGGAAGTCTGAAAATCGAGAAGGCATTGACTGTGGAGTCAAGGGGCTAAATCACTGGCACAGTACCTGAAAGAAAGGTGTGACATAAACATCCCTTGGTGCTCTGCGGTAGCTCTGTCACCAGCAACCAGAGACCAGAAACACAGCGCACAGGCCAGGACTGTCAGTACAGCATTGGAATTCCAGAGTGGCTGACGGCTAGAACCCGCTAAAAGCTGCTGTGTTGTCAGGTTCTGTGAAGGGACCCCTCTAAATAGACATATCAAAAAATCCTGAATTCCTGGCTTGAGAATTTAGGTCAGTAGCAAGCACATGGTTGGGCAGGGATGGAGTTGGGAGAGAGACAAGACAACATTACCAAAAGACTATCTTAGTTAGGTTTCTGTACTGTGATCAAAGACTATGATCAAAACCAACCTGGGAACCACAAAACAAACTAGAAAGCTCGGAGGTGGTGATGCACCTCTTTAATTCCAGCACTCAGGAGGCAGAGGCAGACAGTCAGTCCTCTGAGTTCAAGGCCAGCCTGGTCTACAGAGTGAGTTCCAGGACAGTCAGGGCTACACAGAGAAATCCTGTCAAAAAAAAAAAAAGAAAGTAAGTAAGTAAGTAAAAGAAAGAAGGAAGAAAGAAAGAGGGGGAGGGAGGGAGGGAAGAAAAAAGGCAAGGAAGGCTTACTTTCATCATGGCCCATGATAAAAGAAAATCTGGTAGGAACCTGAATGCAAGAACATAAACAGAAGCCATGGAGGAACCCCATTTACTGGCTTGCTTCTATTGGATTGCTCAGCTTTCTCTCTGGACCAGATGAAGACCACCTGACCAAGACAGGCACTTCCCACAGTAAGCTGAGCCTTCCCATATCAGTCATCAGTGTCCTACAACAAAGAAATTCCTACAGACTTTTCTACAGGAAATGCAATAGAAACATTCTCTCAGCCGAGTTTCCTCTTCCCAGATAACTCTAGCTTGTGTCAATCTCA
>NW_004949105.1:4579424-4584693 GCF_000317375.1 Microtus ochrogaster | reverse complement strand
ACACACACACACAAAGACAAAATGAGGGAAAGCAAATAAAACCTTCATTCTGGACTCTTCTAAATGTGCTTGGAGGTCTTCTTTCAATAAAAGTAGACGATCTCTCTATGCCTGGAAACACCTTGAAATCTCTGCAAAATATTACAAGCCTGCTTGTCTTTCATCTACGGATCACTGGAGCTGGGCCTAAATGAGGGAGACAGTTGGCCAACAGACCTTTCAAGACATTGACTACGAGCCCCAGAAGTTGAGATAAGACAGACCTAGACCTGAAGGAAATGGAGCAGAATGATGCCTTGAAATTTCATAAACACTCAGCACCCTGGCAAATGCCCCATGCTCCTGGGACAGCCTTTTGAAGCTTAAAAAAAGTAAAAACATGACCCCACCACTTTCAGGGAAGTAAGGCTGCCAACTTGTCTTGGTGGACAACAGACAAGAGTGTCCCATCCTCGGGGAAGTGACTCACTGGCAAAGGTATACTCTAAGAGGCTGGCCTGGTGATGCTCCTTTACTAAGTGACAAGGCTGTCTGGTGAAGGTGAACTTGGGAGATTTTCATCCTCGTCCATAAAAGGACAAGATAAGACAGTACTGGGTACCTAACAGCAGTGAGGACTGTGGCAGCAATGGACTCAAGAGCCGATAGTGGAAAGCTGGTAACTAAGCAGCAGCAGAGTGTGTGGCACCATCATGACCATCAGGACAGGAGAGCCAGGAGAGAACTGTTTGAGCAAGACACTCTCAGGAGCTCCGGCTTAATTCATAAAACCAAAGGGAACCAAATATAAATATCAAGAAGCTAAAGAAAGTTCCCCCCCCCCAAAAGCCCTTGCCCTACATTCCCAGAGTGAGCAGCTTTCACACCTACAGCCTGCTAACTAAGGTGAGTCTGAAATTTGAGAACGGCATCGGTGTGCATGTGTGCATGCATGCTAAAATGCTCCAGGACATCTCAAGGGCCTGCAGCCACCTAGCAGGGTCTTTCACTTGGATATTTTCAGAATAACTGGGACTTGCAATCTCAAGGTCATTGTGCTTCAGTGCAATGTGAACTTGTGAAGCTAAAAAAAATAAAAATAAAAAAAGACCTAGCCCAGCATAGGCCTGGCTCACAGTAGACCAACTGCACACTTAGCTTCACGAAGGCACTATACCCCTTACGCTGAAGTTTGTATAGGTGAATTTAGTAGGGGTCAGAAGACCCTTAGCATGTAGGCTAAGAGCTATCCTTGTCTGGTAGGCCAATCAAGGCACCATAACGTGAGGTAAAAGTAGTAATCTCAGGACAGAGATCAATACCGGCCTGGAGACTCAGTAGACATAGTCCTGAGGAGTCAGATAGACTTTTGAGGGGAGCAGTGGATCACCACAGACTCAAGCCTCTAGCCATCTTGCTACAGCCCTGGTTCCAGGACAGATCTCCTGCCCAGGCTCCTAGGAGCTGCCTGCCAAGTGTTCTGCACCACAGCCTATTTCACAGCTGACACTGTGGTTAGCAAACAGGTTGACAGGCTGTGGAAGAGAACCAGGCTTTACAAAGACATGCTCAGGGGGGTTGAAAAGCAAGTTCACAGGCGATTTATTGAGGCTTCCAGGTGTCCAGAGTCCCCAGAAACACCAGGAAATTCCTCATCCCACCCCTCTGTGAAGAAGGGCCTGAGGTCGCAGGTCTTTGTGAAACTGGAGTCACTTTTCTGGCTCATCTCTAGAAGGATACAGAAGGCTGAAAGTTTGCGAGAACCCTGTAGGCAGCTCAGGGTATAAGGAAGATAACCATACTGGTTGACATATGCTACCCTCGAGGCCCAGGAAGAAAACACTGGGGTGGGCTGTGGGTGGAAAGTCCACACTGCAGCTTGGTAGAGGAACAGAGACTGGTCCTCCAGGTGCTGAAGGGAGCATCTTTAAGAAGGATGCATGATAAGCAGCAAGCAGCCCTTGGTCTAGCTCAGCCCTGGCAGAGAGATGTGGACATACTATTACTCAGCCATTTAGAGTTGGGGTCTCTGATACCCACCGGGGATGCCAGGAGTCCCAGCTGCCCTCTGTCCTAGGATGCAGCTGGTCATGAGCATGGGGCAAAATCTACTGTGCCAGCTGGTGACACCAGGACTTGTACCACATAGATCTGGTTCTTGATCTATTCCTACCAGAACCTGAGGCTTCTGCCACCTAAGTATCCCAGTAATGGAACACCTGTGCCTCAGGGCGCTATTCCTGAACCCCTCTACAAACTTGTTCTCTGTGTTCGTCCTCCTTAGCACATGACAGAACTGAGGGGGAAGCCTTGTGCCACATACATATGTCCCAAGACTCTCTGAAGAACCCCAGAACGATCACCAAGGAAACCAATTGTCGCTCCCAAGGCTGTCCTGCTCACTATCTGCTTTGCTTAACCAGACACACAAGTCTGTCCTACACAGGGTAGACCCCTTCCTTTGTGAAGCATAGGTGCCCTATAGCAAAGAACTGTGTGGACCTTGGTGTTGTGCAACTGTTTTCTTCAGTACTGAAACATTCCATCCTGCAGGGAAGCACTTAAGCAGGAAGGTAAACAAATAGTTTCAGGAAGTCCCTGAAACTGAGCAGATTCTAGCCGCACCCTGAGAGAGGAAGTGATAAAAAGCTGAGAGGCCCTGTCATAAGAGCAGAGCCAGGCTGCAAAGAAGACTCTGAGACCAGATCAGCTTCCTGGAAGAAGCAGAAACCAGCTGAGCTTCCAGGAAGAGGTTTAGACCAACCCCTTGGAAAGGACACTCGACAACCTGTGAAGCTGCCTGAAAGCTGTGCACTGTGCTCCCAGTTTTGCGAGTTGCCAGCCACACTGGGGTGGGCTTTGGTGATGCACCTGTCTTTGAGTCATTTCTGTTCCTGTAAGAGACCCCAATAAAACTCATGGTTCACCAGGTTGGACTATGGTGGTATCTATACTTTGGTATGCCGTGAGCTCCCTACCTGGGGTGAGTAGATGCGTGTATATTGCATATCCCAGAAGAAAAGTTCCATCAGACATCATACATCATTGGCCTTCCAGGCTTATGTCCTAGACACGAAACTGGGGAAGTGGCACATAGGAAAATATTAAGCTTTAAAGCAGGGTTTTCAACCTTCCTAAGGCTGTGAGACTTTAATATAGTTCTTCATGTTGTGGTGACCTCTTCAACCATAAAATCATTTACATTGCTACTCCATAACTATAATTTTGCTGCTGTTGTGAACTGATATGCAGGATAGTCTTAGGTGACCCCTGTGAAAGGGTCACTCAACCCCCAAGGGGGTCACTACCCACAGATTGAGAACAACTTTAAAGAAACAAGAGATGGTGATATGGAGCCTATTATTTCTTTTTCTTCTAGCTTACTTTTTGTTCTCTGATATAATCTCCTTCTTCCCACCCCTTAAAAATATTTCTTGAGAAGTATGAAACCATTAGTAGCTTCTTAGATCAATCATTATTCATATCTAACCCATCTACTTTCAAAGGCTTTGAGGCAACTTAAGATAAACAACCAATCTGCCAGAGATTAAGTTTTTAAAGCTACAAAAAATAAGAATCACAGGAAGAAATTGTGGTGTCAGCATGTGGGGAAAGCTGGAGTAATGGACACAAAGGTCAGCTCCGTGCCTGCTGGAGTTGAGAGAAGCATAGAGAGCGCATCTTAGACGGGCTGTGTGTCTAAGAGCATGGATGCAAACCCTGCAGGAAGGACAATATTTTGTTGAAAAAAAAAAGTACTCAGACAGTTGTTTAGTAAGTTTGGGGAATGAGCGGTCAGTGTTAAAAGACACTGGGGAGTCAGAACGCAGTTATGTGCTCTGGGCCAAGTCAGTGTCTGAGTTACTTGCATTGTTTCATGAGAAACCAGAAAGAACATGGGAAAGCTGCTTCTGGTAGTCTCACGGGTCACAGGGGAGATGGTGTGGAAATAGCAGAGGTTGAGCAGCCTGCCATAGCAGGCTTTTCCAGATGGGGGCTGCTGAGAGGCACAGCTGAAAGCAGCTGGTGTGTCTATCACAGTCTCCTTGGTGTCCCCTGCTCTCTGTCACTAGTGGAAAGGAAGCCAGGTGGGTTTGTGAAGGTGTCCCTCCCTAATCTCCTCATCATAGCCAGGCCAAGGACCTAGAGGCATAAGAGGAGGCAGTGAGCCCCTGCCCCTACTTTGGGCAGCCAGAGTCCCTGTGCACCCCCGTTTTGTCTTGCTGGGGCCGCAGACCTCGTACAGAAATAGATTGAGAACAGAGCGACCTGGATCCCTTGTGGCCATTCCTGACGACTGAATGGCTTTACCTGCTCCAAGTGCAGCTGCAGCTGTGGGAGTCTCTACACGGGAGAATGAGTTTCGGGCATGCGGAGCATTAAAAGGCTGCACACGTTATCAGCATAGCATCTCGCTCGCCGGGAGAAACCTCAACCATTTACACAAGCCAGCATCTCTACCCTGAGCTGGTAGAAGTAGAACTGGTGTTTAAGGGTACCCCTGTGGGAGAGTGTACCTCATCTCTATGGTGACCATAGAAAATGTTCTCGGGGTGACCAAATGGTTTCCATCTTAATGAAATTATCTTGGTATTTTTACCCCAATTAGCCAAATCGCTTTCGACGTTACTGAAAAGAGCAACTAACGAGACCTCAAATGCCTTACCTCTTTAACGGCGGCAGGGAAGCATTTTTATCCCGTTTAAAGTCTCCATGAATTATCCGAGGAGTTTAAAATGACGGCTAGAGGTCAGGACGGGAACCTTTTGTTGGAATCCCACACAGGCTTAAAGCAGCAGAAGGAACAGAGCTGTGGGACGTCCTGCATACACAGACAGGTGTTTCCTGTCCAAGGAGATGCAATAAATGCAGGGGATGCCCAAAACCATGGCTGAAGGCTGTTGAAATCAAGAAGAAAAAAAAAGATGCTATTAATGGCTAGTCAAGAGACCCAGATAAACAAACAAACAAACACAAACCTGTAAATGGGCAAAAATATACTTGTATGTCCACCACTTCAGTACAAGAGTTTTTATTTGCTATGGCTCTTTGAAGGTTCTATACATGTTTATATACAGTTGGCTCTGGTTGGAAACTTGCTTATATAACAAATTCCTTCTAAGCACCTGACTGTCTAGGACCTGCCAGCCTGTGAGACAACAGAGACACCTAGCCAGTGGAGTTCCCTGGGTGCTAGTGAGTTTGCCCTCTTCAGGGAGAAAGCAGGTCTGGAGAGAGAGAGAGAGAGAGAGAGAGAGAGAGAGAGAGAGAGAGAGAGAGAGAGAGAGAG
>NW_004949105.1:4547879-4579259 GCF_000317375.1 Microtus ochrogaster | reverse complement strand
ATCCTGGGCACAGCCACAGTGGCCATCCTACAGAAGAATCTAAGCCTGTGTTCTTATAGGAAATGGCTCTGAGGGATTAAGGGCACTAGCCACACCCTGCTCAGGCCTGGCACACCACTTTCCTTCCCTCACACTGGGCTGTTCTGCCACTCAGTAATGAGTTGAGGGTGGGCTGGCTGAGGAGGGCACACCCCGCAAACTTTACTTTCTAGAACCAAGGTCTGAAGAGTGTGACGCTCCCGGTGGGAGCAGCTGTGTGGTGCACCTGGAGCAGACACAACCTGGGCACTGATAAATTCAAAGTCAGAGCCCTTGGCTGTGAAGAGTGACAGAAACTCACCAGTTAGCCACAGTGCACACCGCTCCAATTTCCTTGTCTTCCCGGTGGAGACGAGCATTCCCCTCCTCTCGAGATGATCCCCAAATCTCTGCTCAACAGAGCTCAGGCTGTAAGGCCAGCTCTAAGCCAGAGGTTCTCAGCCTTCCTAATGCTGCAACCCTTTAATAAAGTTCCTCATGTTGGGATGACCCCAACCATAAAATTATTTTATTGCTACTTCATAACTATAAGTTTTCTACTGTTATAAATCATAATAGAAATGTATGATGTGCAGGATATCTGACTTGTGACCCCAAAGGGGTTACAACCCACAGCTCTGGACCATGGTGCCGTGCAGCTGGGCCAATACTGGCTGTTTTCTCTGAGAGTCCGGAGTGGCCTCTCATCCCCTGATGCTGCCGTGTGTGGAGCCCTGGAGATTTAGAGGCCACACACCAGGTCATAGGGAGAGGTAAGTAAATAGTGCAGCAGGTTTCCCGTCCCCAGAGCAATGCCTCCTGCCGTGGGCAGCACGAGTGATCCCATCAGCCACTGCTCTGCCACCTCATACTAGGAAGACACTGGGAGCTCTTTCCCTCACCCACAGGGACCTCCAGGGTCTGTTCCTCCAGCTACAAGGAGAGTTGGTGTTAAAACAAAAAAAGATATCAGGTGTGCAAGACTGGAAATGATCTTTGACCTCTCCCTCAGTAGGCATGTGCCAAGTAGACAGTAGGAAGCACATAGGGCTTACTGCTGGCCAGGTCGAGATTCAAAGCAAAACTCCAAGACAGTACAAGAAATTCAGCGAGGGTTGTCTCCAGGGCAGCCACTGTGCATTCCGCTTGCACAATAATCTCCAGTGACAAAGTTACAGACATGGAGGCCCAGATGGTCTCGGGGCTAGTGAAAGAGGAAGCTGTGGCTGGTGAAAGATAGAAGAGACCCTTGATGTTGATGTCTGAAGAGGCCCTGCATTTTGACAGGAATCCACATATATGATAGAACTGCATTAGTCTAGATACACGTGTTCACATGCACATGCTCACACACTCAGCACACAGAAACTTACACACACTCATAGTATCACCACACACATGTTCACATAGTCAGCATATATACATTTGCACAGGCTCACACCCACATGGCCATATACTCAGTACACACATGCCCAAACTTTCATACAAACATACTCAGTACATATATGCTTACATGCACAAACTCAGCACACACATGCTAACATAGCTTACACACATATTCAGTACCTAGACACGTACATGTTCATACACTCCACACACACATCCAAAATACACACACACACACACACACACACACACACACACGTATGGAAAGACAATCTCAGTGAGCCATTGGCTATTCTAATACCAGAAGCAATTCTAATACTGCGGCTTTGCAAGGTGTTACCACTGGAAGAAAATGGAGAAATTCCACAGGACCTCTGTTCTATAACTGACTTTTTCAGACTGCAATGCTTAGAGCAAAGGGTGACATGGAGACAGCTGTCACCTCACTGCCAATCTCCCCTCCTTACTGCAGCTCCAGAAACCAAGCTCTCTCAGCAGGAACCCAAACCTCCCCTGCACAGGAAGGGTGTGACCCGTGTTTACTCACCTTGCGGGGCACAGCCCTCTGTAAAAAGCCCTTAATGTGATGGCAGGGTGGGGAGGAGAAGCTGAGGTCAAGAGCAAATTCAAGGTCTGTGAGCATCTTGCTGCCCTGGTGGTTTGATTGCCAGGAACTCACTGCAGGTGGAAGGAACCCAGAGATGCAGACACAGCTGGAGGAGTCCAGGGCGGGGGCTCTCCTAGCACAGCTCAGCCTAGGTTTGCACTAACGTCTGTCTTTCTCTCTATGTATCTCGGTCTCTCCTCTCTCTCTCTCTCTCTCTCTCTCTCTCTCTCTCTCTCTCTCTCTCTCTGCCTCTCTCCCCCCCACCCCAGAATTTTCTGATTGCGGGGTGTTGTGAAGCCATAGGCAGTCACAGCCTGCTCTGTGAGACTGAGGCCCACAGACGTGAGTACACCAGTCTCCTAGCCCAGCGGTGGATGGAAAGGAGCGGTTGTTTCCACTCCAGAACGATTCTAGATACTCAAGGACCACAAGGCAGATGATACAGCAAAGCCACCGAGCAGCTCCTACAGTCTAATGTTTTACCTCCTGTTCTAGCCTCATTAGGGTAATCTTTTTATTTAATTCCTAAAATGTATCTTATTTTTTAGTTTTATGAGTGTTTTGTGTATTTGTATGTCTGTGCACCATTTACTTGTGGTGCCCGAAGAAACCAGAAGAGGACATCAGATCCCCTAGAACTAGAGTTGCAGATAGTCACAGCTGCCGTGTAGGTGCGGGGAATCAAGCCCGGATTCTCTGGACAAACAGCCAAGTGCTCTTAACTCCTGCACCATCTCTCTAGCCTCTGGTTTAACTTTTTTTTCCCTTAGGACTAGCTTTTATTTATTTATTTTTATTTTATTTTATTTTTTATTTATTAAGGATTTCTGACTCCTCCCCGCCACCGCCTCCCATTTCCCTCCCCCTCCCCCGATCAAGTCCCTCTCCCTCATCGGCTTTAAACAGTGGTTTTAAGACTCACCCGTGAGTTTCTTGCATGCTGACAGCTCCTGTCCATGAGAGAAAAATCATTAAATCGTTGGGAATTCTGTGAGCAGATGGCCAAATGGAGCCGTTATTTTAAAGTTGAATTACGTTCTCCTGAGAGGTTTTAGAATTATACAAGTGTGTTCTTGGGCCGTTGATACCTACAGTGGCAGAATGCCATGGTGTGGAATGCCTTCCAGGGTGTCCTGCTCCACTTTTGTCCCTGAGCCTGTCCTCATTCACTTAGATGCTAACACTACCATACCTGAGGACAGACAGCAGGACGGAGAGAGGCCTCCAGTGCTACAGAGCACTGCCCCCAAAAATACAGCTTCCAGCCCTTAGGAAGCCAGGGCCCTAAGATGCAGCCTGGACCAGGCAGTTTAGAGACAAAGGCAGGCCCTTCCCACTCTGCCCTAAGACAAGGTGCAGGTGGGACATGGGGGCTCCTGTGCAAGGCCAAGATGAGGCTTGGGTTCTGTTTTGCTGGTTGGACACCTTCCTCCCTAGCTGGGAGAGGAGGGCAGGGCAAGTCTCCCTTTAGAGGCTGATCTTCTGGAGTATCTGCAAGCTTAAGCCTCAAGCCCCTTTTGTTTTTCCCTTTCAAATACATCAAAGCAATCTTTGGGCGGAGAGAGCATGGAGAGTGAGTGGCAGGGAGAGGAGGAGGGAAGAGGCCCTTCTTAGAAGGTGCCCCAGCCGCCTCCTCACGGGAAGCATGCCTGCTGGCTGGAGTCCTCTAGGTTCTTGCAAAATGTGTTTCACTCTCCCCGAAAGAGTTGCATTCATTCCCTGCTAGGCTTTGGTGAATGAACAGCAAGTGTCCCTCCAGACCAAGGCTTCTTGACTTTTAATACTTGCTAGCCCTTTTCACTTGAGAAAATTTGACATGACCCCAGGTTATGTAGGTATATAAAAACAGACATACGAATTGAACATACTGACAATAAAACATTAAAAAAATCTTAAAATAGTTCTTTGGTAAACATGTAAGGGTTACCATTTATTAAAGATAAAAAGCAAATTTGCATGAGATGTACGTACGTCTTTATTTTTGCATCAAGAATGAAATGTTGGCCGCATATTTGATACAGCAGGGTGTAGGGCTTCTTCAGCTTCTTCCAGAGTTGATAAATATTTTGATCTTAGAATCATCAGTGCTGGGAATTACTTTGCATAAATACATAGTGCAAAATGGCAGAAGCGTGTGCAGAACCCTTTCAGAAATTGTTAAAAATTTTGTCCCAATTCCAGACCAAAATTCATTCCATAATTTTTTAGTGAATTTCAGGTCGGCAATTCAAATGGGATTTTTTTAAAGATTTACTTTTAACTCTATGGGTGTGTGGGTGTGTGCCTGGGGTGGGGTATGTGCCCGTCAGTCTTGGTGCCCCCAGAGCTCCCTGTAGTTAGAGTGACAGGTGGCTGTGGCTGCCCTATTTGCTGTAGGAGCTGAACTAGGGTCAGTTCTTCTGCAAGAGCAGCACACGCGCAACCTCTGACCCATCTATCCAGCCTGCCAGATCTTTTTGTTGGTTGATAGAGGGTTTCATTATGTAACCCTGGTTGACCTGGAATCAACTCATACACCAGGCTGGTCTCAAACTCATGGAGATCCTTCGGCCTCTATCTTCATGAGACTAGGGTTAAAGGTATGGGCCATCATAGTAGGCTTAAGCAGCAAGTTTTGTTTTTTTTATCTCGTACATGAATGTGTGTGTGTCTGCCAGAGCTGACTTAGGGCTAGCGCACAGTGGCCCCGTCCTCCTGGAAAAAGAACACACGTGGTTACTGCTCTGATGTGCTCTTGGCCTGGTCACTGGGCATCCCCTGTCTTTCTTGCCCCAGTTGTCTACAGAGCTGAGCTGGGCCCAGCAAGCTGTATACTACACGCAGCCATACCTGTGTTGATGATGCTTCAGATTGATCGGTTGATTAGAACTTTGTCATTGTGGAGAATTGGAAGGTTGCCAGTCTAGAACCAGAATTACTTGGGGGCATGGATAGCTCCCATAGTAGCTATCTGGGGCCCCCCTCTGTGTCTGATAGCCTTTTGACCATCAAAGCGCTGGGATATATTAATTTAGCAGTTCATTTCCACTAGCCGGAAGGCTAAGAGTGTTACCAGACAGTGCCTGAAGTCTTCAGCAGAAATGCCCCTACCTGGGGTCCCCACCAATATGTCTACCGAAAGCCTTGATGTATGACTGTCTCTTTTTTTTTTTTTTTTTTTTTTTTTATTTTCAAGACAGGGTTTCTCCGTAGCTTTTTGGTTCCTGTCCTGGAACTAGCTCTTGTAGACCAGGCTGGCCTCGAACTCACAGAGATCTGCCTGCCTCTGCCTCCCGAGCGCTGGGATTAAAGGCGTGCGCCACCACCGTTCAGTCTGTCTTTTATTTCACAACCATAAAAAGTTAGCCATAGCTACTTCCCCGGTGGAACATACCATGAGCAAGCTGAATCCATTTTCCTGCACACTTGTCTCAGAATAAACTGTCCTTATTTCCTCTGGAGCAAGAGCTGTGTTTTGGGTACACAAGATGAGCAACTCAATCCAGCCAGGGCGGAAGGACAGAGAGACAGTTCGAGAAGAGGACCTGAGGAAAGGACAGGTCTTGAACTAGACGCCGTGGTGAAGTGTTGACAGCGGCAGAAGGCTTCAAGAATCGGCTGGGACTCCATAACTTTTGCTAACTTCAGACTCACATCATGCGGGATGCAGGCTGCAGGGATGCAGGCTGCGCATATCCTCTGCAAAGACCCTGGACGTCCCCTGCACATATAAATGGACGCTGTGTGAACACGTGCTTCTTCTGGATTCCCATCCCCTAGTCGTCTTACTCTTCCGGGACTCTCAGCTCTTTGGTATTCTTTCAGTAGAGTATTTTCTCTCCAGGGCACGAGCTTTGTCGTTTGTGGCTGCCTGTGAGAGGGGTGTCCCAGGTAAGTGCCAATCAATCTCTCTTTTTCCCGTGGGACTTGGCTACAGTGATGCCTGCCAAAGAGGTTTTTATTGACTACTGACACCACCCTGCCCACGTTATTCCTTTACTTATAATGGTTTCACCGCCTGACCTATTTTGTGTTAACTTGGTTACTTTGTGTCTCTCCAGGCTTAGTGAAGGTAGTTATTTTCTAGTCACATGATGCTCTGCCACAGACAACCCTTATCTCATTCAGACTATTGATTCTTTACATTTTTTTTTTCCTTTCTCAAATAAGCGAGAGTCTGAATCCAGCTGACAGTAAAAAAGATAGTGCTGGTAGGAGCAACACCAAATGATGGCCGTGCAGGTGACCCAGACATTTTATATCTGCCCATCCTCTTGGTGTAGGTGGAGCAGTTCTAAAGTGTCAGAAGGGACATCCTGCCTCCACTGACGCATTTTGTTCACATAGAACATCAGACATCAAATCTTTCATTTGCTTGGGTTTTTTTGTTTTCATTTTTGTTTTACTTCAAACACTATGGTGTTTCAGCCATGAAGAACCCACTTTTGAAGGTAGACTGAACTGAAATCTAAGAACGTTAGTCCTGGCCCACAGAGTGACCATAGCCACTGTCCCCCATCACTGCACCTGCAGCCCAAGGTCCTGTGAGGCTCCGGAGAGGCAGCTTCACGAGACGCCCTAGCAGGCTGTCTGCGTGTGTTTGTAGCTTGTTCTCCTTCAGAGAGTATCATGCCACTCTTCCTTAAGAAAAGAAAGAGGGTGGAACTTGACTTGGTGGATCGCCCCCAGTACTAGGCAGAGGAGGATGGCTACATGTTCAAGGCCATTCTAGGCTGCTTGTTGAATTGCAAGCGTGCCTGGACTACAAAACAGAACCTTGTCCCAAGAACAAGAGTGAGACAGAGACACACAGAAAGAGTATGTTGCTGGTCACATACATATGTATATATGCATACATACGCACATACATATATGCATGCATACTTACATATATGCGTGCATACTTACATATATGCATGTATGCGCACATACATGCATACATGCATACTATTGCTTGCTACTTCACACACATCCCAGCTGGAAGAGCCTGTCAGAAAGCTTCCCGTGCCTGGTCCTGCACCACTTCCACAACAGTGCAGAGCGTCTCTAGCAAGGCCTGGTTTAAGGATCTCATCCACCTTCCCCCCCTCCCGCAACCCCTCCCAAGTCAAACACTTGGTCCCAGTGCTGTTTGCAAGAGCCTGCTGTTCTTTTTAATTACACACTGCCGTGCTCCAGTGAGTTGGAGCTGATTGCTGCTGACAGGCCATCTGGCCTCCCGTCCTTGTGGAGACTCACACCCTTGGTAGCTGTGTCCACCCCGGAGTCCATTCTAGTGTTTTAATAGCAGAGAGCATGTGTTAGTCACTGGAAAAGGGGACAAAGCCCTTCAGGTCATGCTCTAAGCAGGTGTTTCCCAGGCCCTAGGATGGACCCACTGATTAGGAGTCTGACTTGCTGAGTACAAAGCTGCGGAGAAATTTACAGAGTCAGAGGAAAGTGTTGGGTTGGGCAGTGGCTGGACACAGGATACTGAAGTAATATCAGCCTTCTCAGGCGGACCTGGGTCCATGAAGCGGATCCTTAGCCTTGTCCATGTTCTACTGTGTTATCATCACACAATAACACAGATAACCACGTCCCAAAAGCCTGCTCAGCAGGGGTGTCAAGTCACTGAGTTGTCGAGTTCCAGGAGAGGCTTTGTGGTTGGTCCTAGGAGGGACTGACCAGGAGCCAGACCTTGAGGGAGTTAGTGAGGTGTGACACTTTCAGTTCTGAAATAGGAGCCGTTCTAGGTAAGGAAGAAGTCACCTGGAACCACACCTGGAGCCTGGAGCCTTTGACCCCAGTGTGGAGTTGAACTTCAAGCATTTGTTGAGCAGAAGTCCTGTTTTCGTTAGTTTGCTTGTTTGGTTGCTGTTTCTTCTTTCTTGTCTTTTATTGGATTTCTTTTTCATGCACTGTATTTTGACCATATTCTTTCCCCTCCTGCAACTCCTCCCGGATCCTTCTCACCTCCCCAGCTGTCCAGATCTGTGCTCTTTCTCCCTGCTTCAAAAAATAAACAACACAAAATGAAAATAAAGGCAAACAATAAGACAAAAATATAAAAACGAAAGAAAAGGCACACACACACATACCACACACACACAAACACACATACCAGATAAAAACATGGAGTCCACATTGTGTTAGTCAGCTAACTACTCCTGGAATAGGTTGATAAACCCAGGGACACTTCATGGAAGAAAAATGATCTTCCCCTTCCCAGAAGGTACCCATTGCAAAGAGACTCTTGGTCTGTGCAGATCCTGTGTCCACTGTTACAGCCGCTATGAGTTTCTATGTGTATCAGTCTAGTTGTCTCTGGAAGATGCTGTTTCCTAGGAATTATGCCCTTCTTTTGGCTCTCAAAGGCTTTCTGTCTCCTCCCTGAATAGATCCCTGAGCCTTGCGAGGTGATACATTCTGTGACTGATACATTCTATGACAAATCCATTCCCTCTAGGCTCAGTGCTACAAAGTCTCCCTCACTCTCTGCACATTGTCCAGTTGTGCTCTCTGAGTTAATCCCCATCTCCTGCAAGAAGAAGCTTCTCTGATGAGGGTTGGGCAATGCATTGATCTACAGGTATAGCAATGTTATTTGTAGTCAGTCACTATATTGCTATATTCCTTTAGCAAAATAATAATAGTTTTTTTCCCAAGGTCCCATGACCTGTCTAGCCTCAGGTTCTTGGTCACTTCAGCAGTGTCAGGCATGGGTTCCATCTCATGGAGTGGGCCTTAAATCCAGTTTTTTAGAAGTGGTTGGTGACTCCCCTAACGTTTCTACCACTATTGCACTAGTGGATATTGCAGGCAGGTCACTACTGTAGGTCACATAGAAGTCCTGTTTTTGAAAAGAGTGTAACCAAGAGATGATCACAGAATAGGTCCCGGCACGTGAATTAATTTTTAAGAAAATATTTTTCTCCATTAAAGATGGTTTTTTAAAGAGCCTCTCTCTGCAGCACAGGCTGGATGCAAACTCTTCATCCTCCTGCCTTGTGGCCTCACAAGTGCTGCCGTTGCAGGCATGTACCATCACGCCCAGCTTAAACAGGAATGTTTAGGGTAGCAGCCATTTAAATAGAAAAAAAAAGGAAAAAATCTTGAAGAAAGCATTGTGCATCTAAGTTAAAGGTTAATTTTATATACTATACATCTTATATATCTTTATGTACTATATACCTTATAAGATATACATCTTTAGATCTAAGCTTGAAACTTTACATCAGATCATGTTGTTTTTTTCTACCAACACACAATCATGTCTACTTCATGGTTTTATTCACTGAACAACTTTGGCTTTACTCATGAAATTTTGAAACAAAATTCCTCAGTTATGTAACACTCCAACAACAACATAGGGGTGTGGTGTGCCCTCAGTATTTTTTGAGGTATCGATGCTGGGCAGCCTGTATGGAATCTCACAAAACAGGAGACAGGACCCTGTCATCACCTTCTGCAGATAACCTAAGATATTGTTTTACTTGGTGCCTGAAGGTCCTGCAGCAAGTAGGCAAAGGCCAACCATCAAGAACCTAAAATAAAGTCCCAGGGTTGTTCCAGAATAGGAAGGAAAAGGACGGCACAAAACTGAGTATTTATGGAATTAGTTGAGTATGGGAGCAGGTTGTGGGAAAAAAATGTGTGAAGGATACATCTTAGAAAACAAAACTTGTGAGTGCATATGAGGCCCTGGGCTCCAGCGCAGCCACACACACACACACTTTCCCTCCCGTCTTGGCGTCCCTGAATGATGGACTGTAGCCCATAAGCTGACATTAGTCCTTTCTAAGCCACGTTGATTCTGGTCACAGCAAAAAAAAAAATCAAACCAGAACATTTGGCCTCCACCATTTTCATCAATCCGCCCTCGCCACCTCACTGTTAATCGAGCAGAGAGTGCAGGGCTGGTTTTGATCTAGTCTCATCTGGTTGAAAGAAATGCAGGACTGGCTGACACGTTTCCGTGACTACTTGCTTGTGTCACTTTGCCAACTAGGTCACCGGCAGGTATCTCTCTTACTTCAAGGCTGAGTGTGTTTGTGTCAACAAAGATGAAGTTCAAAAGCCTCATAGTAAGTGAATGAAGCCAGACACGGGAAACCACAGACTTGGTGGTTCCATCTATATGCCCGTCACAGAGAGGCAGTATCACAGGTAATGATAAACAAATCTATGGCTGCATGAGGCTGGGAGTGCGGGGGCGGGGGACATCAAATGCAAGGGAAAGCAGGGGTTATTGTGGAGAATAGAGGTTTTCTATATTTTGAGTATTCCAGTAATTATGAAAAAAAAAAGACTAAATGTGTTGATTCTTTTCAGCAGGAGCTCATTGGCAGCACACATGGCAGGGAGACCAAGCTCGCGCTTGGCTTTGCCATCATATCTTGCATCATATTTTCTGGTTGTGTTTGCGTGTCTTCAAAGGATTTCATAGTGTGTCTGTGTGTCCTCGTTGGCTGTACCTCGTGTGGAGGCGATGGCTTTGCTTTAGGGCTGTGCGGCTGGCTTTCTCTCCCTTCCTGGGTTTTTCTGTCTCCGCACCTGCTATTTTTTTTGGTTTTGTTTCTCCTTTCATTTTAACTTTTTAACTTATTTCTTGAGATTATAATTATAATTACATAGTTTTCCTCTTCCCTTTTCTCCACCCAAACCCTCCACACACCCCTCCTTACTCTCTTTCAAATTCATTACCTCTTTTAACTGTTTTACACACCACACACACACACACACACAGTCTCTATAACGCCACTTGTACATGTGTCTTCAGGGCTGGCTGCTGTATTGGATATTGGTATTAGGTAACCAGCTGGCATGTTCTTCCCTGGGGAAGGCTGTTCCCACTCTCAGTGTCCCTTAGTTGCCTTTGTTCTTTGTGTAGGGCTGAGTCCTCCTGTCAGTGTTAGCATGTGTATTGTTGTCTTTGTTCAGCTTCTGTTTAAACAGTCATGTTGGTGAGATGATATGGGCTTAGCTTCTGACATCACTAGGAGACACAGTCTCACAGCAAACTCTCTGGTCCTCTGACTTTTACAGTAGGCCTGCCTCCCCTTGTGCAATGCTCCCTGAGCCTTCCCTATAGGAAATGTATCGCAGATGTATCTGTTGGCGCTGGGCTACACCGCTCCGCGTTTTTACTGGTTCTGTTTCCTGTAATGGCCTCTGGATGTTGCAAAGAGACGTTTTCTTGATGAGGGGTGAGAACTACACTCACCTGTGGGTCTAAGAACAACTACTAAGACAGCAGTTAGGAATTAGGCCGACTTAGCAGAGTAGTGATTGTAGGATTCCCTTCAAGATCCATGACTCCAATCCAGTGGCCTTGGGGAGTCCGCTGGGTTTCCAGTGCCAGGCATGATTTCCCTCTTGTTGAGCGGGTCTTAAGCCTAATTAGGAAGGGTTGGTTACAGCCAAGGTGTTCATGCCACTACTGCACCCTTGTGCCATGTTGGAGTTGGTAAGGCTCACAGGCATCGTAGCTGGGAGGATTGCTGCTTGCTTCCCTCCCTCACACAGAACCTTCCTTCTTACGTTTATCCCATTCTTATGTAGATCCCATGCCGGTTCCTTTACTGTGACTCAGCCCTGAGTGAGGAAAGCCCTTCTTGGATTAGCTGTTTGTGGAGGTTCTGGGAGACATAGCAGGGCACACCTGGCTGGCAAGTGTCCCTGTGAAGAAGGCCGATCGTGGATGGTGACAAAGTCCTGAACAGGCAGGTCTGGGCTGTTCGCAGTGGTGCAAGCAGGAGTGCCCCTCCTCTATCCATCTCTCCAATGCATCGTCTTGCAAAGGAGTCTCCTCTGGTGACACCAGCTTTGCTCTCTCTCTCTCTCTCTCTCTCTCTCTCTCTCTCTCTCTCTCTCTCTTTCTCTCCTCTTCTGTTTTCTTCCTTTCCTTTCTCTTCCCATGGTAGTAAGGCTTGAACTAGTCCAAGGAAACTCCTGGTGTTGGTCTACAGCCTGCACCGCGCACACACACACACACTCTCCCCAGCACACAATGTCCCGTTTGGCCCCTGTGACGTGTGCTACCCCAGGACTTTCCCATTTGCTGTAAGCCAGATCAACAGCCGCCTGGTTTCGCTGGAGCCTCTCTCGCTCCTTTCCCAGAAGAAAGGAGGTTAAAAGGCATCTCCACTCCACCGATTCACCAGGTCTAGGCCCTCTACCCGATCACTAGGGCCCACGGCCAAGCCCTTGAACTTTACAGGTGTTCTCTCTGCCCAGGGGTTCATGGGGTTCACGGTCTCATGTCACCTCTGTGGGCTCCAGTCTGATGAGTCACATCCCTGCCCTGGGAAAACTCCCCGTGTTGTTTTAAGTAATCCCTAACTCTTCTTGCCTCTCCCTCCTCTGCCTTCTCCCGTGCTTCTGCAGCTGTTTCTTGAGGTGGGTCCTAGGATTCACCGGACTCCAGACCCCCCTTTTTCCCCCCTGTGGAATCTTAAGTCTAGCAATCCCATCTCAAACATGTGTCCTCCTCTCTGCCCGTTCTTACTAGGACCCTGTTCTTGCGTGGCTGGGGATATAAAGAAAGGCTATTTTTAAGGGGACGATATTTACTTTGAACTTTGTGTTTTGGGCTTTGTGGATTTCTCCGTGGTAGGTCATTGCTTTGTGCTGATGATTGTCTTTGCCACTCTGGTGCCCTGGCTGCTCAGCTATGGTTAAGAATCAGTTTGAGGAGACTCCTAAAGTCTTATCCTAAGTGTAGAAGAAGCCTATGCTCGCAGATGCCATGCATTGACTGGGCTTTGTTGAAGATGGAAGGTATGTTCGATCCTAGGCAGGAAATCCCTCTCCCCTCTCCTCTATACCCCACAAACCTGGATTCAAATCAAAATACAGGTTCTCCTCTGGGTCCGGACCCATACTGGAAGCTGTGGCCCCTTTTTGTCTGCTTGCTGGAGCCTGCTTGGTGAGGGGAGTAAGAGCTTCAACTGCAACTGGAATTATGCATTCACTCTTCTCTGGGCCTGCCAGTGGCTTATCCCTCTGAGTTTCTTTGTTTGGGAGTGGGGGAGCTGAGACAGGGTTTTTCTGTAGCTTTCCCTCTGAGTTCCTTTAACAAGGCAATACTGCCTCCGGGACTGGGCTCTGCAGTCCCTGGCTCTGCCTGCTACTCTACCCACAACCCTTTTCTCCCTTTCTCACTTTGGAGGCCAAGGGCCACCTTACCTCTCACAGCCCAGTCCCCACTGCCTGCCCCAGCTGTGCTTTCTCTGTATGCCCATTCTCCGTGCCAAGGGGGACACATGTGCCCTTAGTCTCCAGGGCTGTTCCGTCCCTCAGAGCTGGAGCTGGACACTTGGGGACCTTCCTGCAGTTCCAGAGGCCTGGGCATAGTATTCCCAATGCCCTTAAAATACAGAAACAAAACTAGACTGATATCTTTGAAGACTTGAGTACTCTGATGTTGAGACCAATTACCATGTTTGGTCACAACCTTTGCATGGGGCTCTGCCAGGAATATCAGCAGTTCCTTTTTGGCCGCAGCTGCTTGTTTCTCTGTATGCCATCTAGTTTGGCTCTCGCCCATCTTCCTGGGCTTCCCAGCTTGTACAGAAAGGCTTGGGCACTCACGTTGAGCCTTCTTGCCTTTGAATGAATTTGCTTTCTGGAGAAAACGTTTGCCACACGGCTCTGCCAAACAGGCCCTGTAAAGGGTCCACACAGCCCCGTTTGAAACTTTCTCCAGTGGGCTGTTGGAAGATGGGGAACTCTGCCTGATTCTCTCATTCCACCCTGCAGATCGTAGTTTTCCTGTAGGCGATGACACCGCTGGCCTCCACTCACTGTGCGGCCCATTCTTGTATGGCCACTTCCTCCCAAGCAGAGTACTTCAGGGTGAAAGCAAAACCCTGCCGGCTCCACTCATATGAAAGGCTGTGGCCAGCACACCACATGAAGAAACAACATCTTACCACTGTGCAGTCTATTTCCTGCAGATCTCAAGGGTTTTTTTTTTTCTTGGTTGACAATTTACTCTCTAATTCTCTGGTAGCTTTCAAAGGCAGAGCTCACAACCAAATTACTACCCATGTTTATGGGCAAAACATCACGCAACCAAGCATGTTATTAGCTCCAGTGTTTAGGATACAGCTGTGGACAATTTGAAGCTGTGGATTTTCAGAGGTTTTTTTTTTTTTTAAAGCTCTGAGACTTTTTTTTTTTTAAATAAAACTAAGTGTGGTACCAACATACTAAATACGATCAGGAAAAGCAGCCCAATGCGATATGGCGGGGCACTCTCCTTCTATGGTGGCTCTGTGCCAACTCGGAAACGCCATCCTATAGAAAGCACTCACCTCAGGGTTGTAGGGCTCTGGACTTTGGCTTTTTCACCTTCTTGCTAAGTTGGGATCTATCCCACAGAGGGGCTGTATGCCAGGAGCAGGTGGGAAAAGAACAGCGCCCAACAGAGCAGAAGCCAGCCAGGAGTGGGGAAGGATTAAAGTCTCTGAGCTGGCAATGACCAGAAAGTGTCTGGCACTCTTTTAGCCTTGTTTTTTACTTAAGACATAATCTCACTATGTAGCCTTGGCTGGCCTGCAACTCAGACATCTGCCTGCCTCTGCCTCCTAAGCGCCAGAGCTAGATGTGTGCACTACCACGCCAGGTATGTTTGGTAATCTTACACAATGTTGTTCCCTTAGAGATGAGAGGTCGGGACCACGGCTGGAAAGGGCTTAGCGAGTTTCAATTGTCAGGATGCTCCTGTTGCTCTCAATAGCGTTCAAACAAGAGGACGGAGTTCCTAAGCCCAAGTGTCAACGGGACACAGGAATGCAGCCTAACCTTCCACTTCTTTCCCTAAAGACGAGCAACACCTTGGTCTCAGCTGAAGACCTGGCCAACTGTCGTGTCCTGACACAGAATGAACTAAAAGGTCATCTTTGACCTGCCCATATGCAATCCTCACAAACACAGAGCCTGAGCACACAGAACATTCCTGAATCTAGAATCAGGACTGGTTAGGCATGGTAGCGCGTGTCTTTCATCCCAGCACTGGGGAGGCAGAGGCAGGCAGATCTCTGAATCTGAGGCCAGTCTGGTCTACAGAGTGAGATCCAGGATAGCTGGGACTACACAGAGGAACCCTGTCTTGAAAAAAGGTCAGAAATGTAGTGTATCTGCTGGGGTGACAATAGCTGGGGTGACAACAGGCCTCACTGACCACCATACCTCAATGTACCATTTGGATGATACTTGCACCTTTCACAACTACAGGGTTCTTGAGAACCCCTCTGACCCAAGGACAGTCACAGAGTTTTCTCCTGAACACAAACCTCCGTTTGTCCTGAGGACTTTAAGAACTTAACATTCACAACGTGGCCAGTGGCAGGGAAGGGTGAGACATCCCCATCAGAGACAACAGCACTGTTTGCAAATCCAGGGTAGCCGTGTAGACCAACCAGCTGCCGCTGCAAGCCAAACATAACCGGTTCTTATCTGAGGTCACAGTGACTTCCACCTCGACCCAAGCTGTGTCACTATCAAGGTTCACAGAGAGTCGTTGTAGGAAGTTCTGGGCCCCTAGGAATTCTTCAGCCAGGAAGTAAGCTTAAATATCTTAGAAACCATGCCCAGTTTGCCTGAGGTATTGGAAAACGCATCGCTAGAAATCTGAATGTTTCCACTGGGCAGTATGGTACCTATTTTAGGGGGAGGGGAGGAGGTACATGTCATCTGTGATTGCCTTCTTCCATGAGTAGGCCTCTCCAGTCTGTCTCCATTCACCGGAGGCTGCTCAAGACTTAATGATTCTGTAGTCTGTGAAAAAAAATTCAAGGGCATGGGGCTTCTTCCATGTCTGAAGGCAGAGCCACTTGGAGCTCCTTAGGCCCCCCGGGTGAGCCTCTTACCCCAGTTCTGTGAAGGCCATTCCCAACCGCTGTGCAGGATTGAGGAGAGTGCCCACAATCCTAGGTTTGGGACCAAGCACACGTGAGTCAGGATTACTAATTCAAAGGCCAATTAGGGTTCCAGAGAGATAGTTCTGGTTTATCCCAGATTATTCTGATGGTTCTGTTGCCTTCAACCCAGGGAAAGGGCAGAGTGGAGTCCTAAGAAAGAGGGAGACAGATCTAGGGGACAAGAGGCTCTGAGAATCGGGCAAACGCACTGAAACAGACTGAAAGGGAACAGAGATGCAGGCTTGCCACAGAGAAGGAGTGGCAAATGTCACAGATAGAGAGACCTGGCTCCCGCTAAACCCAGAGGCCAGAACTCTGATGCCCTCCACCCCCTGGGGCATTTTCCTGATGGGAAATGAGGTAAGGCTGGGCTGAGAACCTATGTGTGCTCCTCAGCGTCTTCCCCCTTGGTCCATACTCTCCACAGGACTGATTACATCCGCTGACAAAAGTTCCCATGGGCTAGGGTAAGGTGAGCTGGCACTTAAAATAGCACCCAGAGTGGCCTCTTAGAACTCAAAAACTCCACTTGGGAGACCAGTGCTCATTAGACACCCCTCCCCAAACACGCCCTGCTGTGTGTGTTTCCAGCCTCTATGCTAGCTTAAGGATCTACTTCAAAACATACTTCATCTACTACACAAGGAACAATTAAAGAGACACACGGCTTAGCCCAATGGTTCTCAACCTGTGGGTCACAACCCCCACGGATATTCTGCATATCAGATACTTATGTTACAGTTTCTAATAGTCGCAAAATTACACTCATGAAGTAGTGAAATAATTTTATGGTTGGGGGTCCCCATAGCGTGATGAACCGTATTAAAGGGCTGCTGCATTGGGAAGGCTGAGAACCACTGGCTTAGTTCATGGAAGGAGACCAAAGAAGGAAGGTTGAACTCCTCCAAATGCTGTCAGGGCCCCCTGGGTGGAAGGGCACCTAGGTGCACCTGCGTTTATCTGGGGTATTAATAGGTAAAATTGGAAAGTTGATTTTTAGCTCATTGGTTTGTGTTTCCAAGTCTAAGTCGACACTAACTTGAATATGCTTCTTTTGATAGGCCAAGTTCCACAATGATTTGGCAATTTACCTATCAAAAATCTAAATCAAGAGGATGGAAGTGGATGGCAACCGGGCCCTGCATCCTTCAGTTCAGAGATCTTGAGAACACTTTCCTTTGGATGGACTTCTAGCTGTGATCTTATGCAGTTCCCTGACACCTCTAAGAGTGTCTCCTCTGTCTTACTGTAAAGGACACCAGGGCCCAAAGATGAGTGATTTCCCCAAGGGCATCAGGTCAGAGTGGAGGGGTGAGGTGTGGATCTGGACTTCTTTGCTGCATATGCTGCCAAGATACATTCTTGCCTGTCAGTCAAAACGAGCTGAGCACCTGGTCCCCAGCACTCTGCTGATAAACGGTTTTGAGCCCCAGGAGGAAGAAATTGTGTCGTTCTCGCCAGTGTGAGTAAAATTGGCCCAGACTTGCAAAGCACAATTTATATGCATTGTGAGTCTCCAAGTGGTTCCTGAGGATCCCCAGTGCTGTTGCTATGTCTCCTGGCCTCCACCACAGGCACGCCGATTCCCCATAAGGAAATCTACTTGCAGCCTGGTGTTAGCTAGTCACCCCAGACATGCTAGTCACCGTTAGACTATCAGACAGTTCCCTCCAGGACAGAAAGTAATTACAGTGACAGCTGCCACCAGGGACAGAGCCATCTAGTGACAGTGACTTCCCAAGACATAGAGCCATCCTATGACTCCTGCCGCCTGAGAGATAACACTAGCCCTGTGTCCCTGTAAAAACCCTCCCCTGTCCCTGGGACGCCTCTACCTGAGAATCACAGCAGCTTCTCGTCTCAGACACTGCTCCTCCAGAAGACTGAAGTGCTTGCTCACTCATCAGAAAGACTCAGTCTTCCTGAGTTTTGATTTTCTTGTCAGTTGGAAGAAGGGGGTTACCCTATCTTCTGCTGGGTTTTCTCCTTTCTCTTGAGAGGAAAGACACACTGCCAAAAATACTTACAAACCACTTCCTCGTGTTTACTGTGGAGAAAAGGTTTGTTTATTTTACAATTGCATCGGACCGGTAGCCAGGGACAGTGGTGCTAAGAGGCTAGGGCCTTGTGTCCTCCCTAGGGTGCTGAAGAGTTTTCTGGAAGGATTCCCAGGCTTAGCCCTTGCCTCTGAAACACACACACACATCCTGTGTAGCCCGCGGCCCCCTGCAGAGCCTCCCCTGCAGCACCTCCCCTGCCAGGCCATTGAGACAGCACCAGGCCTCACACCCTAGGTGCCAAGGAGGCTCCTCACCCAGCCACCACTGCCCCGGGCTTAAGGAGTAGGAACATTACCAATAGTCTTGCTTCTCCTCTAGGAACTGGCTGCTCTGTGTAGATGCCCCGTTCAGCCCACATCCCCATCCAGGAGACACCCTCACCTGCATTAGAGGAACAGGGACGAAAAGGGCAAGTGTATGTGTTGGGGTGGAGCTGGGAGGATGGCTTTAAAACCCCAGGCATGCTGCTGTTGTTCAACTCTAACATCTTCCATATTCTTCAGCCAGATAATAAAAGAAACCAGGGTGGAAACCCCTAGCAGGGAGACTGCAAAACAACATGGACATGGATACAGAACCAAGGCTTTCCCACACCATGGCCTCTGAGGTCTTGGCAAAATAGCCCCAGCTGTCAGGTGTGTACTGCTTTTCAGAAAAACAAACTTGGTTCAAATTCACTGCCTGACTTGGCCTGGTTCAGGTGATGAAGGACGAGGGAATTCTCCCTAACAGATGCCTTTCCCGGATCCTTAGTGGCCTGGACACAGTCTGCTGTTTTTTTTCTGCGTGTGTTTTATGCTAAAGATGTTCTGGGATTTCCAGAGCCAGGAAAGCTAGGGATGTTCCAGAAAGGCATCCGTGGCCATGACCAGAAACTGAGAGCCAGGATGCTGAAGAAGTCTGCTTTGTGAAAAAGTCTGCCCTATGACAGGGTACAGGGACATTTTGTATGTCAGTTGAATGACCTAAGCTCTGGGATAGAGAGGTGCCTGGGAACAGGGCTGATTATAAACAGCATTGCAGAGAATGTGCTCATCGAATAGCTTTTAAAAATTAGTCATACAAATGTGGCTTAAAAAAAACAAAAAAACAAAAACAAAATTCCAGTTTCTCAGTGTGGTGCACATCTTTAATCCCAGCGCCTAGAAGGTAGAGGCAGGGGGATCTCTATGAGTTCCAGGCCAGCCAAGGCTACCTAGTGAGACCTGGTCTCAAACAAAAATCACTTCCCTCCCATCTGCTCAAGTCAACTTTTCCACAATGACTCTGGATTGGTTCCGGGTCTTACCTTAGACAGGATGGTTTTCCACCTGCTCTGATGGCAGCAGCATACCGTTCCCAGTGGACCCAGTGCTCAGACCACACGTCTCCTGCCTCAATACCCATGTCTCCTGATACATGGCACCCCAGGTTCCCCTGGCAGCAAGATAACCATCCAAACTGTATGAGTACATCATGTCTCTCTCTCTCTCTCTCTCTTCTAGGTCAACTCCTTAAGAATATGCGTAGAGAAGGACAAAACATATCCAGGAACGCTGTCTTGAGGAGAGATTGTGTAGTGGGCTGCTGCAATCAGGACCCTGGTGTTCATGGGGCCCAGGCCTTCCAGAGGCCCAGCAAATGGTTGCCACTCACCCTCAGAAATCCTCTTGCCACAGAAGTGCTCCTGCCTTTTCCCGAACTGAAATTTTCATGACAAGGCCCTGTGAGCGCGTAGCCAGTTATCCTCCAGCATATCAGGAGTGGGCCATACTTTGGATTCACTCACACCTTATATCCTAAGTCTGCCTCACGCTCATCTGGTGTTTTGTGCAGACTGACTGCCCCTGAATCGTGCGGCTATGTGCCCTTTCTAGCCTTCACTAAACCTGAGTTGAACAGGGAGTGGCCTCTACCAGCTCTGTACTCCAGATTCTGGATGTCAAATGTTACAAAGGCCAACATTCTGAAAGAAAAACAACATAGCCATTCTTTTTGACACTCTTTTGGGTTGCTAGGGAAAACTAGTCCAAGGCAGATAAAAATAACTTAGGGCCTAAAAGATGGCTCAAAAGGTAAAGGCACTTGTCGGCAAGCCTGGTTCCTGAGTTTGATCCCCAAGAACCACATGGTGGAAGCACCGAACACCACCAGCTATCCTCTGAGCCCTACACGAATGCCATAACACATGCATGCTCCTGTTGATATAAATTAATTATGTGCAATAAAAATTAATTTTTAAAAATTAATAGTTTAAAATGACCAAGATTTTGTGTAACTGAGCCTCAAGTCAATAGAAGAAAAAAAGAGATAAATAAAATTGGACATGTTCAGGGTGGTATGACCAGGAAGGAAGGAAGGAAGGAAGGAAGGAAGGAAGGAAGGAAGGAAGGAAAAAAAAAAAAAAGAAAATCTACTACCTAAGCTGGAGTTATCCAAACAGTTTTAAAATGCCAAAGACAGGACCAAAAGTGTTTCTTTCACCAAGAGTAAGAAAGGGAGGAAATGGGGAGAATGACAGATGGCAGCCAGGATGAGTCAGGACACCAGTGTGAGAGGGGGGCTGGGCCACTCTATTCGTTTCTGGTGAAGGAGATGGTCTTTGACCTTCACATTGTCTTCTGGGGCTGGGAGCTGACTTGCTCTCCTCAAAGCAGCAACAGTGAGCTCCTCAAGACCCAAGACAACCGCTGGAGTGGAAGGAGGGAGAGTCTATTCTTCTCATAGCTCTCAGCCATTGTTTCGAAGCCTCCACACCAGCTCGCCCCAGGCCTGGGCGCCATGGTAACAGTCACGTGACCCCCACAAACAGTTCTGCTAGGGCTGTAGGCTCCACCTGCTTCTCTCTGAAGGGAGCCTGGAGTTTGTGATCAGAGATGCAGAGAATCCCCCGACTGACCACCCCTTGGGCTAATAGGGACCTGCAGAGAGCCTGGGAGAAAACCTACCAGGACCACAGGAAAAAGGTAGGAAGACATGGGCTAGCCTCATGCTGGGCTTTGGGATGCCGGACAGAAACCAGGGAAAAAGGACATGAACCAGGAAGATAGAGGCTTTGGGGTACTGGGTTTTGGGGTGCCTGATAAAGACCAGAGAAGCAGGGCACAGGTTCAGATGGTCAGAATGGCAGTTTCTTTTTTTATTAAAAAATTGTTTTATGCATATGAATGTTTGCTTTCATGCATGTCTGTGTGCCCCGTGTGTACCTGGTGCCTATGGAGGCCAGAAGAAGGTACCAGCTTCCTTGGAATTGAAGTTACAGACAGTTGTGGGTGCTGGGATTCGAACCCAGATTCTCTGGAAGAGCAGCCAGCATTCTTAACCTGGCTAAGCATCTCTCCGGCCCCAGAATGACAGTTCCTATCGGGGTTCTTCATTGTGTCACAGTGTGTTCTTAGGGTACCCAGTTTCTCCCGAAATCACCGTAGGACAAAGAGCTGTGTGTCTGCTCCTGGTCCACATTGCTGGCACCAGAGGAGAATAAAGTCTGCCTGCCCCTGGAAAGGCAAGAGACAAGGATTATTTCTAACCCAGATGAGGATGCGGATGTTGCTTAAGAATGCCATTAAGTGGGGCTGGAGAGATGGTTCAGAGGTTAAGGGCACTGACTGCTTTTTCCGGAGGAGGCAGGTTCAATTCCCAGCACCCACATGGTGGCTCACAAACATCTGTAATGGGACCTGATCCCCATTCCCTCCGATGCCCTCTTCTGTCGTGCAGATTACATAAAAATACATGAATAAAATAAATCTTTTTTTAAAATTCCATGAAGGAGCTCTGCCTTCCTAGTGGGTACATCTGCTAATGGCATTTCTATCAGTTATGGTGGAAACCCTTGAGGGAGGATGTCCTTGACTCTGGAAACCAGGAATGGCGTGATCCTCTTTACTAATTTTCAGGGGTTGCCCCAGGTACCACATAGACAGTCAATCCTATTTCCTCTGAACTTTCAGGTGTCACCCTAAGAGGTCAGCTCATTGCCAGGTTCACTTGATGCCCCACCTCCCTGGCCTCAGGAGACACCCATGGAGCTTTCAAAGGTCTGAGCTAGCTTCCTGACATCTCAAACTTCCTCGCTTCCCTTCTACAAGAAGCATATCGTGGTTCTGGTTTCCTGTCCATGCCCCCATGCTGCACACACAGCTTCATCACACGGTGCTTGTTCCACCCGCTCTGTTCACGCCTGTTCACTGTGGCATTATCAACCTCTAGTAATTGCTTAGTGATGATATCACACTAAGAAGCCAGAATCATTGACTGTTGTTTCTGTGAGTGATCTTGGAGACCAGCCCTATGGGAAGTTGTTCTTTTGTATCCCAGGGACTGGCCCAAACCCTTTGAGATACCAGACTCTACACCTGAGCGTAGTCATAAAACAAAGCTCTTTGGAAAAGTTCGCTGCAGCGGAGAAGGCTGAATGAGCAAATGGAACTCAGTGAGGTGGACAGTCGGTTGGGGCCCTGAGGTGTTTGGGAGCATTGACTTGTGCCACAAATACACAATTTTTGAATAATGTGCCAGAAATACCCCAGAAGCCTAAGGCTGGGGTTTCTGGAGAACCTGATCTGGCTATGACTACCAGCAGAACCAGTAGACTGGGAATCCACAAGTCTGACTCAAAGGTGAAGGTGCTAACACGTGACAGAACAAACCCTGAGTCTCACTGAGAAGGGAGGAAGCGAAGGCAGAGACAAGGACGGGAAGGGAGAGCACGCATGGTCCGGGGACCAGCCTTGGGCTTCACTGATGGAGAAACTAAAGAAAAGGGGTTGGGATGAAGCACACTAGCTGAGGAAATAACCTCGGACTGGAAACCATAGCGACGGAGGGTGTGGAGAGTTCAGAAGCTAAGGAGGTTAGACAGTGGAAGCTAGTGGGACTTACCCATAGGCACAAGATGAGGGAGGGGAGACTGTCAGAGTTGGGGTGTCTATTGCTGTGATAAGACACTATGACCAAAGCAACTCTTTGGAGAAGGAAGGGGTTATCTGGCGCATCCTTCCACATCATAGTCCAACATCACAGGAAGTCAGGACAGGAACTTCAGGCCGGAACGGAAGCAAAGACCACAGGGAAGCATCGCTGACTGGCTTGTTCCCATGACTTGCTCAGCCTGCTTTCTTATACACCTCAAGACCACCTGCCCAAGGACGGCACCGCCCACAGTGGGCAGGCCCTCCCACATCAATCATTAATCAAGAAAATGTTTCACAGTCCTGTCTACAGGCACTCTGATGGAGGCATTTCCTCAGCTGAGGCTCCTCTTCCTAGAGATGTCTATGTTTATGTCAAGGTGACAAACAGCACAGGGACAAAGTGTGACTGTGACCCGGATACCAAGGGCCCTGTTAGATGAAGACAGTTATGAGCAGGTGGAAGAAGGGTGACGGGGCGTGGCAAAGGCCAGAGATCCCTCTCTCACGCCCCACATTCAACTAGTTTGAATAAAAGCCAATCCATGTTCCACGTGAAGAGTAGGGAACTCAGCTTTTCAGGCAGTTAGAGCTAGATTGAGATTCTCTGAAAACACAGAGAGTTTGATAAAACAGAGAAAAGAGAACAGAGTACCCCAGTCACCTCTGACACCCCAGGGCCACCTCTAGAGTCTCAGTAGTTACTTTAGGAGCTGAGTGCCCGTTCCAACACGCTCCCACTCTTCAGCAAGCGCCTCTATAGCGCACACATCCTTCTGTCTGTTGCTTCTTTTGGAAATGCGACTTTCTTCTTCCCTGTCTGCCGGGCATCCGCTGCCGATGGAAGGGTCTGCAGATCTGCAGATGCACCAATAAAGCCTGCACTGATCTGTTCTTTGTGCTGTAACAGGACATCCCGGACTAGACAACTTACAAACAGCAGGCATTTATTTCTTACAGTTCAAGAGACCACATGTCCAAGATATTCAAGGATCTGGATGACTCAGTGTTTGCAAAGAGTGGCTTCCAAGATGACAGCCTTAATGGGGCAGGTGGATTGCTGATGGCTGTTTTATAAGGGCTTTCATTTCATTCACGAGAAAAGAAACATCATGACTTAATCACTTCCCCCAAAGGCTCCGCTTCTTAATACCACCACAGGGAGGATTAAGCTTCAGCATGAATCATGGGCGATCACAGAGGCAAACCATAGCAACCTTCGAAACTGAAATCAAAAAGAACCAACACCTAACAAAAAAAAAAGAAAGAAAAAAGAAGGAAAAATGAAAACAAACCGGAATATCCAAACACAGTGGTGTGAGTACAGAGGTGTAACGTGCCAGTAGCAAAAACAACAAAGGGAGAAGAAAGGAAAGAGATCTATAAGAAGGAATAATAAGGGGCAGTGTCCCCCACATCCAGACACTACAGCAGAGATCCAAGGAGCCCAGAAAATGCCATAAAGCAATCTCAAATACACATAGGCATGCATATTATATTTGAACCTCAGAAAAATAAAAAGTAAGAAACAATCTAAGGTGTTCGATGGATGTCCCAGCAGATAAGGCACATTCTACTATGATGACCTGAATTTAATTCTTGGGACCTACATGATGGAAGAAGAGAACCAACTGTCATGTGTCCTCTGACAAGCTGTGGACTGTGTTCATGCATGCAAACAGACACAAATATGTCATAAGAGATTAATTAAATACAGAGAGTCACAGTGGCTTAGACTGTGTAGGTCTTCAGTGATACAGGAGCAGGGGAAGTAATAGGATTTAGTTGTAGTAAGGTAGTGCACTACCCATGATTCATGGGAAAGTTATTTGAATTAATATTAATATTAATCCTCCCTGTGATGGTAGTAAGTTGACTGGGATAGTTGCAAATGTATGTCACAAACTCCATAAAAAATAGTCTTTAAAATGTCTTTAAAATGTTTAACTGGTGTAGCTGGAAAGTTGTGCCAGTGGTTAAGAGCACTGGCTACTCTTGCAAAAGGAGGACTTGGGTTGGGCTCCCAGCACCCACGTGGAGGCACACGTCCAATTCTAAAGGATCTGGTGGCCTCTTCTGGCCTCCTCAGGCACCAGATACACATACAGTACACATATATACAGGCAAAATACTTGTACAAATAACATAAAATTAATATTTTTAAAAGATTATTTATTTATTATATATACAGTGTCCTGCCTGCATGCATGTTTGCAGGCCAGAAGAGGGCACAAGGTCTCATTACAGATGGTTGTGAGCCACCATGTGGTCGCTGGGAATTGAACTCATGACCTCTGAAGAACAGCCATTGCTCTTAACCGCAGAGCCATCTCTACAGTCCTAAAATTAACATTTTTAAATTTCAAATAAAATGAGAAAAGGCAGAAACCTAGTAGAAAACAAAATTGGAGCAATGGACAAGGCCAATGGATGGAACATAGCAGCAAATGTTACAGACGTGACTCCTACTGGATGGTCACACGCCTTGTATGTCTGTAGTCTAAACGCAACAAGAAAGTGACAGAGATTGGAAGCCAGGAGAGCCTCCTCAGGTAAAGGTTCTGGTCACCGAGCCCCATGACCTGAGTTTGATTTTCTGGAACTCACATGATACAAGGAAAGAACCAACTTCTGTAAATTGCCCTCTGGCCTCCACACACATGTGACAGCACGTACACTCATGCATGTGTTACAGCGTGTCCACCCCAACACACAATAATGGATGAATGTTTTTGAAAAAGGCAAATTATCAAAGTGGATCAAAAATATATTTAAATACATATGGGTATGTGTGTGTATGTTGATCATAAGTAGTTCATGTTAGTCTAAAGATACATAGACAGCCGGGCGGTGGTGGCGCACGCCTTTAATCCCAGCACTTGGGAGGCAGAGGCAGGCGGAGACCAGCCTGGTCTACAAGAGCTAGTTCCAGGACAGGCTCCAAAACCACAGAGAAACCCTGTCTCGAAAAAGAAAAAAAAAATAAAATAAAGATACATAGACTACGAATAAATGGAAAAGAATACACCATGTTAACACTCATTAAAAGGAAGCAAAAATAACCGTTTTTAATCTTCGGCAGAGCAGACTTCAAAACAAGGAGTGTTATCAGGGATGAGCAAATCAGTGTATGATTACAACAGGGTCAGCCCTTCCAAAGGACAGCAATCCTCAACATGCTTGCTGCAGACAGTAGCGTCAAGGCCTGGGACAAGGAGAGTTAGAATGGCAAGAAAAATGACGAATTGAGAAGGGAGGACCACAAAAGGACAATAGAAGGCTAATGTGCTCCAATTACACTATGTGAGTTTATGAGAACAGCTACAGTTAAACATATGATGATTTTTAAAGGGGAAAAGGAAATACATGGTGCTACTGTCCTAGCTGGAAATTCTAACACCTTCAGTCAGAAATGAATCGCCAGGCAGGAAATCAGTAGGGAAATGTTTGAACTCAGTTAACACTATTAGCCCACTGGATGGCTTGGATTGAATAATTTTTCCTACACAAAACCAAAGAAAGGCACAGTTAATGAAAGAAATAATAGATAAACTGAGTTTCATCAAAATTCAAAATGCCTCTTTGCGGTGAAAAACAATGTTGCGAGAGACAAAAGTCCCAGCCTGGAGAAATGTTTGGAAAGCATATATGTGATAAACAACGTTTCCCCGAAATGTACAAAGAATCCCTAAACTCAACAGAAGGAAAATAATCTAATTAAGACTGAGTAGAGATTCCCAGATGATGTATACAGATGGCAAGGGAGCCTGTGAAAAACGCTCCACCTCATTTCACGTGGAAAAGGCAGAGTAAAACGATAATTAGTAGCGCTACGCTCCCATCAGAATCCCCATCCCTAGGGACCTCCACATGGCATCCAACTATTGGAAGCCTCTGCCAGACTGTCCCTTGGGTTCCTAATGACGCTTCTGTATACAGGCATAGGTGATCAAATTGCTTAGCACTGGGGACTAGCTTAACCCTCATTCTCACTCTCCTGAGAGAGGTCCAAGACGGGGACCAAAATTTCTAGACCTCTAACTGTATAACCAGCCCCCTGGTGACGGGCCTCCATTTGAGGCCAGGCAGGAGCCTCATCACCAGCTGGCTTGCTGGCTACCACCAAAAAGATACCTGTAGTTTTTGAGCGATCCAGGATTCCAGCTCTAGAAGGACAGGAAAGGGGATGAGAAGACTAAGCACACCTCTTCTCATGCCTGTGCTGAGAGCAACAGAACATTCTGGGAGATCACAGTAGAAGACCTGGACAAACAGAAATGGGTACATCATTTTTGAGAATAAACCCTTGATGCACAAATATAGACGTTTCCCTTGAATTGCTTTGAATCCTCAGGAAGACCCACTGTTTTATTGTTCCCCCTGGGGCCAGACACATTCATCATCAAGCTTACCTGGTAGCAATGCATGCATACTCAGGAAATATCGAAAAGAAAGTATGACAGGAGAAGGCTCACCTATGATAGCAAATGCTAAACCCAACACAAGGCTCTGGATCTAAGCACGTGACAGTGTTCAGCACGGACAGGAGACAGAACAAAGGCCCAAAGTACTCAGCCGCAATTGCTTCTGAAAACCAAAAGATACTAAAAGTGGTCCCTGCAGACAGCAGTAGTCTTCTCTCTGTCCCAGAAGCTTGGCACACACAATCAAGGTGCTTCACATACATGTGTGTGTGTGTGTATGTATATATTGTATATACATGTATATATAAATATACATTTATATGGATATCTGTGGACCTTACTGCAGTGTCCCCTGGTGGTAGAAGCAGAAGACGGAGAACTGTGTCCTTCCATGGGGAGTGAAGAAGGGGCACCCTTTGATACGAGCCTCTTTCATAGGAGCTCAGCTCCAGCTCCGAGGCAAGACCTGCCCACAGGGCTGCATCCTTGTTCTGCACCGAGGATTAAGTTTCCAGCCCGTGAGCCTGAGGGCATGTTAAGACCACAACGGTCTCTTAGTCTATCTGGGCTGCCTGTAACAACAGAGATTTATTGTTTATAGCTCTGGAGGTTCTAAGTCAAAATGCTGGCAATTGTAGTGCCAGGCCAGGGCTGGTTTTATAGATGGTGCCTTCCCGCTGGGTCCCTCTCACTAGGATCTCTTAGGCCACTTATTCCGTTTAGGGAGGCCCCGACCCAGAGCCTCCTCACCTCCCAAACACTCTACCTCCTAATCTTAGGAGTTAAAATTTCAACATACGAAGCTGGAAGACACGAGTATTCAGGCCCCAGCCAGAGTGTATCAAACAACGAGAAAAACAGTACTGAGTGAGAGAATGCCCTACACAGAGGAGAAACCTGGGTCTGTTCTTGCCTTAGCCTGAGCAAGCAGAGAGTTATCCCTCACCATTCTGTGGGCTGGGAGTCTAGGGACAGAGTGCCTGGCAGGGTTCAGTGCTTAGCAAGGGTGGCTCCATGCATTGCAAACAGCACACTTTCTCTCAGTTCACATGGCAGAGAGGACCAGTGCTCTCCCTTCGTCTTGTGACAGGCTCTGACCCCCAGGCTTTGTTCAGATTCACCTCCCTCCAAAGGATTCCATCTCTGCACTCAATTCCTGGGATTGGAGCTTCAGTCTGGATCCTCAGGGTTTAGTGTCTTTAGCCTCCAAAAGGATTGTAGATTTAAATATAAGTCAAGAGGCCGGGTCGTGGTGCACTCCTTTAATCCCAGCACAGGGAGGCAGAAGCAGGTGGATCTCTGTGAGTTTGAGGCCAGTCTGGTCTACAGAGTGAGTTCCAGGACAACTAGGGCTGTTACACAGAGAAACCCTGTCTCAAAACAACAAAGTGTGTGTGTGTGTGCATGTGTGTGTGTAGAGAATGTGATGACACATGCCTGTAACTCCAGCCGCACTCTGGAGGCTGAGGGGAAGATCAAGATTTCAAGGCTAGCCTAGGCTGTGTCTCAAAAAACACAACCAGGCATGATGGTGCACACTTCTAATCCCAGCACTCAGGAAGCAGAGGCAAGCCTGGTCTACATAGTGAGTTTCAGTACAGTCAAAGCTACATAGTTAGATCCTGCCTTTAAATAGCAAGCCAAAAGACTAAGTATAAAAGTAATTAATATTAACTCCTCAAGTACTAGAAGATGGGAAACTTATTCTATAAAATCAGAGTAGAGAAAATTTACTAACCATAAATCAAAGCCCTTTGGGAAAAAAAAAAAGAAAGAAAACTGATAAACTTGACTAATAAAAAGATTTATAGCATGGCCCCAAAAATAAACAAAACAAAATCAAGTATAAGAAGAAAAAATAACTATAATTTACATCAAGAGTTTATATGTAAACAAACTCTAAAACTAAGGAAATGAAAGTAGATAAGCAATAAGAAAAAAGTCTTCAGGAGTTCAGACAGCTTTTAGCCTGTGGAAAAGATGGCCGACCACTAATAATAGATACATGCAAATTAAGCTCACCCTCTAAGGCTGTTTCTCAACTCTGAGGTTGGTGAGGAGCCCAGGCGTCATTGGCAATGCTCTGGGGAAAGAGCCTCCACCACACTCTGCCGGGCTATGTGTGAAAGGCAGAGCCCCGTGGGGGAACTGAGCAATACCTCATAAAATTGCACACACGTTTATCCTTTACCCTAGCAACTCCAATCCCAGATAGACTGGCAAATGCACAAAGACAAATTGCAAAAGATTTTCATTGCAGCTTTTTTTTTTTTTTTGTAATAGCAAAATTGGAACCAATTCAAATATCCGTCAGTGGGCAGCTAGGTCAATAGGGCTCTTTACCCATAAGGACTGATATACAATTGTATAAAGAGTAAGGAACTTCTCCTCAGGCTACTGTTCAGTTATTTCTGGAATGTAGTGTGTTGTGGTTTGGATATGGTTTAAGGTTTCCTAAAGCTTTATGTGCTGAAATGTGAGGCCCATCGTGAGGCCCATACATCTTGAGGGTAGACACTTGATCTCCTAGGATGTTCAGGGGGGAAGCCTGCGGGAGTGACTTGGATTAGACAATGCCAGTAGGACGGAGCCCCAGAACTGAATCCTGGTGGTTTAATAAAAACAAAGAGATGGTTGGAGCTTGTCTCCAGGTTTGTCTAGCCTAGCATGAATTGATCCTCGACTTCATCTCTATGAGTAGATGATAAGCAGATGACAGATAAATGATAGTTGAAGAAAGAAAGGCCAGAAAAGCCTGTGAATGTACATGTACACACATGGGTGAATGGGGGTGGCAGCTGTGTGACTTGGTCTTTTGTGGGGCCCCTGGTAGTGGGACCAGGAATTATCCTTGGTGCATGAACTGGCTTTTTGGAGCCCATTCCCTACATAGAGATACCTTGCTCAGCCTTAATATATAGGGGAGGGGCTTGGTATGCCAGGCTTTGTTGAGTCCCCAAGGGAGGCCTTACCCTCTCTAAGGAGTGGATGGGAGGGTGGGAAGATATGCGGGGAGGGGGAGGAGGGGGAGGAGAGGGAAGGGGAACTGTGATTGGTACGTAAAATGAATAAAAAGGTTAAAAAATAAATAAAATAAAAACTCCCATCACCTCTGTAAAAAAATATGTAATAATAATAATCTTGGGTACAAGGTCCTAATGGGGATGACACAGAACCTGCTCCAACTGCCCCAGGTGTCTCACTGCCCACTCTGTGCCGCAGGTCCTGAATGCCCAACCACTAGTGGACACTCACCCACCACAGACTTATGGCCACCTCTGCCTGAAGTTCAAGAAACTAAAGGTATGTGCCACCTCCTCTTCTAACCACATTCGCAGCTTGCAAGGCGACGTTAGTTCAGAGCCTCTGGGCTGGGAGTAGACAAGCTCTTTGGCCTTGTCAAAAGCCAGGTGTCACCTAACAGGCCAGCTGAACTGAACCTGCCTGATGGAGCTGGCTACTGACTGTACCAGAACCTTTCCTGACATTGCCCTGCAATGGCACAGACACAGAAGGGTAACTTTAGAGCAATTTGTACAGTTTGGCTCCAGATAATTAATTAGCATCATCGCTTTAAATTTGCTGGCCCCTTCCAGATTTGTGTTCCTTGAAGCATGGGTCATGGGTGGGAGGGAGCCACACATGATCATGCCTGAAGTGGTGTGCCCCCCCCCCCCGCAGCAAACGGAAAGTAATTGACTTTGTCAATCCGTCGAACACAGTTGCAGGGCAGCTGAACACCAGCAAGTCCGTGTAAAAGCTGAAAGCAGGCCTTAGTGGTCCTGCCGCTCTTCTGACAAGTTGGGGAGGAAAGAGAAGAGAATTCCCCAGATGCTTGGGGGTCCAAGGAATATGGCCTATTGAGCAGCAAACAAGAGAGTCCATCTCAAACAAAACAGACCATGAAGGTGGACAGCCAAGGTTGTCCTCTGACCTCCACAGGCAGGCTGAGACACATGAACACACATATGCTCACACACACGCATGCTCACACACACGCATGCTCACACACACACACATGCTCACACACATACATGCTCACACGCATACATGCTTGCACACATACATGCTCACACACATACATGCTTGCACACATACATGCTCACA